>NC_000074.6:69655596-69981221 GCF_000001635.26 Mus musculus | reverse complement strand
GTGTTGTTTACCTTCCTGCTTAAGGAGCTTACCTGTAGGATAGACTGTTTAAATCTCAGAGGGAGAGGGGGGAAGAAGGGCAGGAAAGGAATGGGGGGAGGAGAGGGGAGGGAACTGTTACACAGCAACTATGCTGGGCAGCAGGCTGAATATTTGCCATATGGACTTGCAGTCTCTTGAAGCATAATGGGATGAATGGGGAAGAAGCTTGTAGCATGTGGCTGCATGTGCCCTTGCAGAGACCTGGCTTCAAGAGATCAATGGTTTGACTAGCTGAGGGTCAGGGATGGGGCTGGATCTGGAGGACAGAGAATGCTGCAGCAAGGAGGGGAAGGTGAGGAAGATCTGTGTACTCTGGGGCTGGTATTCTAAGGGAGAATGTCTGCCCAGCAGGGACACAGTGTGGTCTTTGACTTCCTTTGAAGTCAGTAATGGAACTCAGTATTCTGGTATAGAAAAGCCCAAAGTAGATGGTGGTAGTGCACACCTTTAATGCCAGCACTCAGGAGGCAGAGGCAGGTAGGTAGATCTCTGGGTTCCAGGCCAGTGCTTGGTCTTAAGAATGAGTTCTAGGACAGCCAGGGCTATACTGAGAAATCCTGTCTCAAAAGACAAACAAACAGGAGGAGGAGGAAGAAGAAGAGGAGGAGGAAGAAAGGAAAAAAAAAAAGAAAAGCTCAAGGTTGCTTTCAAAGGCAGAAAGTCTGATGAAATGTGTCTAAGTGTGGTGCTGGCAAGATGGCTCAGTGGGTAAGAGCCCTGACTGCTCTTCTGAAGGTGCCGAGTTCAAATTCCAGCAACCACCCGTAATGAGATCTGATGTCCTCTTCTGGTGTGTCAGAAGACAGCTACAGTGTACTTATGTATAATAATAAATAAATCTTTTAAAAAAATGTGTCTAAGTGTGATCCAAGATTGAGTGCAAGAAAGTCATGTATGGTGGCCTGCACCTGCAAGACTAGCACCTAGGAAGCTGGGCGGTGGTGCCTCCCAGCACTTGGGAGTCAGAGTTCGAGGCCAGCCTGGTCTACAAAGTGAGTTCCAGGACAGCCAGGGCTATACAGAGAAACCCTGTTTCGGGGAAAACAAAAAACAAAACAAAACAAACAAACAAACAAAACAAAAAAAGAATAATTTTTGCTTTTCTGGAGGATCCAGGTCTGGTTTCCAGCACTTGCATGGAGGCTCACTACCATCTGTAACTCCAGTTCCAGGGGATCCCATACTGTCTTAGTCAGGGTTACTATTGCTGTGGAGAAACACCATGACCAAAGCAACTTGGGGAAGGAAGGGTTTATTTAGCTTACACTTCTGTATCACTGTTATCATTAATGGCAGGACAGGAACTCAAAAAGGGCAGGAACCTGGAGGCAGGAGCTGATTCAGAGGCCATGGTGGGTGCTGCTTACTGGCTTGCTCCATATAGACTACTCAGCCTGCTTTCTTATAGAGCCCAGGACCATCAGACCAGGGATAGCACTACTCAAAAAGGGCTGGGTGCTCCCTCATCAATCAGTAATTGAGAAAATGCCCTAGAGACTTGCCTAAGCATGGAAACTTTTTCTCAGTTTGATTTGTCTTCACTCAGATGAACGTAGTAAGTGTTGAGTTGACATGAAACTAGGCAGCACATACTCTTTTTTGGCTTTTACACATGTGACACATGCCGGCAAATATATATAGAAGTCCTAGGGTTATAGGTGTGAGTTACTATAACCAGCTGGTCTCAGACTCTGAGTTCATTATTTATCTGGGGTGCTGGGGTTGAACCCCCTGAGTTTTATCTCCTCCTGAGTTTAAATGATCTTCTTCCCTCTCCAACAGCTGGGTCTACAGACATGTACTGTCATGTTCTGTTCCCAGCCCTGTTTTTATTGTCTTGGTCCTGGGGATAGAACCTAGTTCTTTACCCATTGCCAGCATGAGTTCTACCATATTAATGAACAATACCACTGGCCTGGCCCTTCCACTAGTGGTTTTACTTTTATTTTTGTAAATATAATATATTTCAACCCCCCCCCCCCCACACACACAGTTAGTTGCAGGAGTCAAATTTCTCCTCCTTCCATGTAGAGTCCCAGGGATTGAACTCAAGATTGTCAGGCTTGGCAGCAAGCATCTTTACCCATGAGCCATCCTTACAGCTTGAAGCTGACATTTTAGCCCTTTTTCCAGATATTTTATTGTAGCTGGCTCCAGCTTGCTTCTCTATTATTCTGGATATCTGGAATGCTTTCCATAATTCATCTGATAGGAGCTTCTTCAAATGTCACATCCTTAGAGAGGGGCTTAGCTCTTCCTGTGTGACTCTACCTGCCTGTCTTTCATTTCTTTCTTCACTCTTTTCTCCCCTCGTACTGCAGTGTCCCATGCCTTGGTCCTGAAAACCTGACTGGAGTGGTGAAAGAATGAGGAATGAACAGAAACACTACAGAAAAGCTGGGATCAGGCGGACTGTGTTTGCTCTGGTAGAGGACATCTACTATACAACAACCTGGCACCTTAGGGTGTTTCTTATGTATAGCACAGGGGGAGGAGTTAGCTAGTCTGAGTAGTAGGTTCAATAGGGAAGCAGTCTCCTTATCATGTTGGAGAAGGAAGTTAGTTTTTTCAAACTCTGCCAGCAAAACTAGAACCATTCCTTGTGCTTTGCCATCCCTTTAACCTTACCCCGGGAGAAGGCTTTGCCAATTCCCATGGCTTCTGAGGCATTGGCTCCTTCACGTAGCTGTATGCCAACAATACACATTCACGGAGGACTTCATCCACTCTTTACACATTCACCCAGGACTTCCTCAGCTTCCTACACTGGAAAAAGAACCTAGGACTTCCACATGAATGGTAAGTCCTCTGGCCTTCTAGCGCTAACCTAGCTTTTTTTTTTTTTTTTTTTTTTTTTTTTTTTTTTTTTTTGAAACAGGGTCTATCTAAATGCCAGACTTTGGGAAGGGAGTTTCTTTCTTGAGGGACCTGACATTGTCTTAAGTTACCAAAGCTGGCCTTGAACTCACTTTTGTAGGCTAGGCTGTGTCAGCCTCTCTGCTGTCAGGATGGCCAGCCTGTATCCCCAGGCCAGATAGCTCTTTGGTTTTTCTTTTATGCTGCTGGGAACCAAGGGCCTTGAGCTTGCTAGTCACTGGCTTATCTCTTGAGCTGTAACTGAATCTAGAGTCTTAGTCTCCCCTTTCTCTCTTCTTTTTAGTTTTTTGAGACTGAATCTCATATAATTCAAGGTGGCCCTGAACTCCGATTCTCCTGCCTCTGCTTCCTGAGTGCTAGATGATATGTTTGTACCTGCTGACTTCAGTGTTTCTTAAGAATGCATTCTGAAGCCGGGCGTGGTGGCGCACGCCTTTAATCCCAGCACTCGGGAGGCAGAGGCAGGCGGATTTCTGAGTTCGAGGCCAGCCTGGTCTACAGAGTGAGTTCCAGGACAGCCAGGGCTACACAGAGAAACCCTGTCTCAAAAAAAAAACAACAACAACAAACAAAACAAAACAAAACAAAACAAAAGAAAAAAAAAAAGAATGCATTCTGTAAATTGGGGCCATTTTATCTTTCTTACTCTCCATCAACTTCTAGAGTGTGCTCCTGCTGACCTGTCACATGTGATGCTTTTGGTACCAGTGTTCTCCAAATTCTTGACCATCAGTTAGGAATGCATTTTAAGTTTTATTCATCAAAAACTTGAATGGAACTTTCAATAGAATAGAAAAGTGCAAGTTCCAGCTGGGTGTGGTAGTTCACACCTTTAAGCCCAAAACTTGGGAGGTAGAGGCAGGTGTGTACCTTTGAATTTGAGGCAAGTCTGTTCTACAAAGCAAGTTCTAGGACAGCCAAGGCTGCACAGAATGACCGTGTATTAAAAAAACCAGAGGGGGGGGGGAGGAAGAGGAGAAGAAAGAAAGTGCAGTGTCTCCAGCATTCAGCAGGGTTGCTTTGGATTCTTGAACCAACTCCAGCTTCTGCTATGAAAGGAGACCCGAACATGGGAATTTAGCCCCCAAGTATTTTTTTTTTCTTCCCTTCAGTATCTTGTGTAGGAACAGGCTCAGATGCTAGTGCATTAAAAGATAATTAGACTATTTTTTACAGTGGTTGGGGAGTAAGGAGACTTGGCTATTATTAGCAAAGTTTTTTTTTCTTCCTCTCCCCTCTTCCCTGGGGTTTTGGGCATGCTGGGCAAGGGCTTCACTGTTGAGCTACATCCCCTGCTAGAGAAGTGTTTTGAAAGTGGTTCACTAACAGCTTGTTCTTAGGGCAGAGAAAGCAGAGGAAAACATGGCTGGTAATTAGGGTGTCTGCAGCTTGGACAGTGTTGTGAGCAGCTGAGTGCCTCATGTTTCATAAAAGCTAGCCCAATGCATCAGGGCAGGGAGGTTTCCAGTCAAGCAGCTAAGCCATAAAGGGACCCCCAAAGAGGCCTGCCCCTACTGTCACTTCATCATTTGTGTCCCTAGCTCCATTTCTGTCACAGAAGGAAACTCTTGTGTTTTACCTTTGCTCTCCACCCAATACTTTCTCCAATAGAGAAGTTGACACTGCCCTCTGGAGCAGCTCACCTGTCACCAGTCCACACTGCTGTCTTTAGCATGTCACAGATGATGCCTCCTTCTTTAAACTGGACAGTTTGTCACCTTGGTGACTCACAAAGTGCTTAACAATTTAGACTCTGAGTCCTTACCCTGGCTTGGAGTTTGAGGGCTCCCACTTGACCACACTTGGTTCAGTTCATCGCTAATTAAAGTTGGCATTAATCGGAACCAGGTGAGGTAACGGTTTCTTGTTTTGCTGTAATGCACACCATCTGATTAATCACTGTGGCACCAGTGGCTCTTAGAGCTACACGGAAGCCCTGGATTCTGCCGACCCATCTTTCCTTGTACAGGGATGGAGCAGAGGCCCTTGAACTATATACCTGGTCAAGTTTGAGAGCTTTTTGTTTAAGCTGAAACATTTGCATTTCTTTGCCGCAATCGGTATTTTGTATCTTTTTGATGTTGAAGAGTGCTTCTCTTAAGGTTCTGCAAGATGTTGCTTTAAACTTGGAAGGTTTAGGTATGGGTAGGGGTCAGTGACAAAGTTGCCAACTGTAAAACTCCACAGAAATTCAGAAGGACTTAGGGAAGGCAGTGCTGAGGATGAGGATTTTTGTAATTTTTCAAATTTGGGGTGAGACCCACTTATAGATTAGAAGTACTTTTGATGTTTTTCCCAACACAACAGAAGCCATCAGATTACATTACAGTTGTGCAGTAACACATTTCAGTTATGTGTGTTACAAAAAAGGTACTTCAGCAGTTTTCAGGAGTCCTGGTGTCTGTCTCATCACTATTTCAAAGCTGGAATAGGAACATGGCAGGAGTCTGTTTCAGTGATTCTGATATTAACAACTGCTTTGTGACACTAGACTTTCTTTTTTCTTTTTCATTTTTTCCTCTCAAGACAGAGTTTCTCTGTAGTCTTAGCCATAGTACAGACTGGCCACGAACTCATCCACCTACCTTGAGGCTTCATTTTCTTTATTTCATTTCCTTTTCTTTCTTTTTCTTTTTTTAAAGATTTATTTATTATATGTGAGTACACTGTAGCTGTCTTTAGACATACCAGAAGAGGGCATCTCATTACAGATAGTTGTGAGCCACCATGTGATTGCTGGGATTTGAACTCAGGACCTCCAGAAGAGCAGTTGGTGCTCTTAACCACTGAGCCATCTCTCCAACCCTTATATATATATATATTAAAAGAAACTGATGTGTCATGAGTGTTTTGCCTGCATGTGCATCTGTGTACCACATGTGTACTTGTTGCCTGAGGAGGAGAGCCTCCATGTGGGTGCTGGGAATAGAACCCAGGTCTTCCACAACAAGAAGTGCCCTTAACCACTGAGCTAACTCTTTAGCCCTGGGCTTTGTCTTCATAAGATTTCTTTATGACGTGTTTCTGTATGATGAGGACAGAAGGCATAAATACCCTAGAACCGGAGTTATGGTAGGTTGTAAGCCACCATGTGGGTGCTTGGGTCTTCTGCAAGAGCAGCCAGTACCTTTAATTGCTGAGCCATGACTCCAGATGTGTTTTTTAAATTAACATATTTTATTTATGAGCGTGTGTTTGTGTCTGAGGACAACTTGTGCGGATGGAACTCAGGTCATTATGTTTGGTGGCAAGCCTCTTTAAACCACTGAGCCATGTCGCTGTCCTGGAATAGGTTTTCTATGAACTTTGTACTTTTCCCTGTTGAAATTGTAAATTGGCTTCAGATGCTTCATAATCTCCCCAAACTTGCTTCCTTTCTGGCTATTATTGTCTCCTTGGTGTTACCAGAGAGGGTTGGGCGCAGGTTTGTTTTCTTGGGGATTCCTTCTTCTCCAGAGGCACAGGCTAGATGTGGATTACTGGAAGGAGACAGCCGTCCACCTCGTTCTCTGCAGGTGGATTGGCTTGGTGGGTAGGTTGAACTGTCTGCGGTCCGGGGGAGAGGGGTGACCGCTCAGCCGATCGCACCTTCTCACTGGAGGTCAACACCGAAGTTCCTGAGAGGAAGCTTTGCGAGGCCCCGGGCGCGTCTCAGAGTTACAAGAGGTGGCCGTGCAGGGCTCGGGCGAGGTCAGCGTGAGTCAGCCCTGGGCGCGGCCGAGCTCTGTGCACTAAGCTGGCCATGGCTGAGGGGCGCTTAGCAGCCCAAGTGGGAAACCCAGTCGCTTAGCGCAGCGTCGCCAGTCTTTGGGGCTGGGAGGGCGGTGCTTCCGGGTAGGCCCGCCCAGCCTCGCCTCCAGGGAACCACGCCCACATAAGACCACGCCCACAGGGAGCCCCTCCCTTCCCGACCCCGCCCATCCGGGTGCGGGCGGGTGGCGTCGCCTTTAAGAGCTCCCCGGTGTTTTGGGGGCCGCGGGCCGGGCGCGCTGACCTGGTGCGCATGTCCCGGGCGGTGACGCCGGCGCCGGGCTCCATGTGTGCGGCCGAGGGGCGCATTATCTGGCCGGCGGCGCGGGCGGGCGGAGCGGCGGAGCGAGCGCCGCGGGCCCGGGCGGCCCCTCAGGCGCAGCGAGCACGCGCGGCCGGCGCCCCCCGCCCCCAGCCCTGTGGACACGCGCGCTGCCCCTGGGCCCGGTCGGCGCGCGGCCGGGTAAGTTCCTAGCAAACTTGGCAAGGCGGGGCGGGGGCGCGGGAAAGTGGGAGCGCGGTCGTATTCGGTTTGCTGCGCTGCGGTTCGCTTCGCCTGCGCCGCTGGAAAGTTCCCCACCGCCCTCGCACGTGGGGCTGGGGTCCCTGGTCCCCGGAGCCGGGAAGTGGCCGAGTCGCCTCACTCCCTCCTGAGCTTTTCAGGCTGGGAGGCCGCCCCAAGGGGGGCGGCGGGCACACAGCACGTGGACGAGTGGCGTGGGGTGAGAGTCCACGGGAGGGTCGGGGGTCCGAGCCCGGCGGCGGCGTTAAATTCGGCGGCGACGGCGGCGGCGGAGGCGGCGGAGGATCCCGTGTCAGAATAAGAGTCCCTGCGCGCCCACGCCTGCAGGGCCGGTCCCCCCCCCCCCCCACCGTCCTGCTTGGGCTCGCGCCCTTCCTGCTTGACCCTGGGGAGCCATGGGACCCTTCCCCCTCTCTTGGTTCCTGTTTTCCTCATGGCCCTCCACTTTAAATTTGCCTCCGGGTGTACGATGTGGCTCCAATAATTTCTTTTTTCTTCCACCTGGAACGGGTTGGCATCAGTGACTAGACAGCAGCAGCTGGCCTTTTAAAGGGATTAATGCCAAGAATCGGAATTGATCACTTCAACAAGGAAAGGCTTCTGGGCAGGCCTCAGCCGCAGCCGGACTGCGCTCTCCGGAACCCTGAAATGAATGGGGACCCCTCATTAAGACCTGTATGGCAGAATGTTTTGTTTTTCCTTCCCGCCCCTGCAGTTTTAGCAGAGGCTGCAAGTTCTACCTACCTGACTCACTTCAGGTAGTTCACTCTTATCTTGTGGCTTTGGATTCTTTAGGACAAAGTCCTGGTGAGTCTCCTGAGCCTTACATTTTCTTGACAGCATTAACTTCTTTTTATCTTCTTGGAGTATGCAGCACTCCCACGTCCCTGTTAATGTGTGTGTCCATTCACAAAGCGATAGATACCTGTTGTGGATGTAATCTGTATACTGAGCCTGAGTCTCCCTCTTGTTCTTCTCATCCTACCATTCGGTGGTTACGGTGGTTACAACTTTTCTTTAAAGCAACATTACACCACAGCACTGTGAATACCCTCCAGTCCTTAGCTTATACCTGGCTCTCAGTGTGCATGGGCCAAGTTTCCTTTGCAGGTATAGCAGGTACCAAAAATGATCCTTCTGATGTATAATACCTAATTTCCAGATGAGAAGTTGTAGCTTCTACAAGTCCTGTTGTTCCCTCACTGCTTAGTGAAGGGGCAGAGATGTGATTGCTGTACGTTTTCTGCATTAGAACTGGGGAACGTAGCTGCTTTCCCCTTGTATGTGAGAATTCCCCCTGCTCTAGTACATGAAGCAAGCTCCTTGTACCTGTGCAGCTTAGAACACCATGCCAGCCTTTCTGTGTCCTGAGAGAAGAGAATCCAGCTGGCCTTTGAGTGGCATAGCCACCACGCTTGTGCTTCAGACCCAGAGTTCTCTAGAGGAAGCAGTTAAGTGTGGTAATCACCCACTCTTACTCCTCACTCTCTGTCCACCTCTCATTCTTCTTTTGCTCCCTACAATTCTGAAATACTTTAAAAAACAATGTCATTTTTTGTATGTTTGTACTCATGAGCATGTGTGGAGTCAGGTCAACTTTCAGGATTTGCTTCTTCCACCATGTGGGTTCAGAGAAAGAGCTTGTGTGAGGAGGCTTGGGGGCCAAGTGTCTTTTCCAGCTGATCACCAGGTCCCAATCCTCTCTTTAATTCAAAGATTGCTTTTCCCCTTGGAAGCTGAGTAGCTCTGGAAATGGGAGCATTTGTGCATTACTGATTGATCGCTATGCCTTGTTAGTTCCACTTTGATGACATTTCTTTAGTGTCATGTCATCTCTATTAGTGTGTTATTTGGCAGGTCCTGTGATGAAGCATATTATGATGTAAAGTGTCTGGGTTCAAGCCTCCTTGGGAAGCTTTCTGGAATCTTGCATCTGTGTGCTGCCCTACCTCCACTCCCAGTAACGAGCTATTTTGTGTTGTTGGTTTTGTTTCTTTTTGAGACTGGGTCTCATTCTAGCCAAGGCTGGCTTGGAGCTCACTGTATAGCCTAGGTTGGCCTCAAACTTGTTACAGTCCACATCCCTTATTTGAGTAATAAAGCCATTGTTAAGACTTAGATGTTCAGTTCTCCATTAGCTGTCTGACTTGTTCTGCATCATTTATTCTGTGAATTTCTGGCACTACAAGTAGTGATTTGCAGATTGATTTATGTAGTACAAATCGGTGTGCATACTGTGCCTCTGGCTTTAATACTAGGACTCCCTGATTGGGAGAAGTGAGTGAGATTAGTGGGCCAAGAAAACTTAGGGGATGAAGGAAGAAGGGCTGTATGACCTTGTGGGCCTGGTGTGGGAGCTTTTCTCTTTTGGGGTCACTAGTAGAAGATGAGTACATAAGAGAATAAGGTAGTTTCTGGGCAGAGAGTGCTTGAACTGAAGGGAGCTGGAATTGTTCTCCCTCTCTTCCTCCCTCCCTCTCCCTCTCTCCCTCTGTGTGTGTGTGTCGCCCCCTCCCCCCCACCATCCACCTCTGTTGGGTACTGCGGCAGCCCCATCCCAGCCCCGTCCCGAATAGGCTTGGCTGGCTGGCAGCTGGTATTTCCCCTGAGAGCAGTGTGAGTTATCACTGGGTTAGACAGAGCCCAGGCCAGGACCTTGTTCGATAGATCTAAACAGACAACCAACTGAGGAACTTGGTGGGCAAGCATCGCCACATTCAGCAGAGTTAGCCTTGTCTGGAGAAAATTAAGATCTTGACTTGAGCAGTCTTGGTGTTCAGCCCTTCCTGAGAGTTGGGCTTAAGACTGGCTCCAGCACAGCACAGCAGCTGAGTACCTGAGTGTTAAGACTCCAGTGTTTTTGTCCCTTACTGGGAGTGGTAGAACTGTTTTCTCTGCCCTCATAAGTGAAGTAATTTATGCTCAGTGTAAAGAGCTGGGAAGATTATGAAACAGGCTGGTAGGTGCAGTCTTAGAGGAGCATGGCTAGGATTTCCTCCTAAGAACCAGAAGAACAAGTTGTCAGCGCCACAGTTTGAGGCTGAGTGTGGTCATGGTCAGTGTGGATGCAGCTTCAGGAGGCAACAGACTGTCAGGTAGTAGGATTGACTTCATCGTCTGTCACCTGAACAAAGTGGACTCTTTGGATTGAAGTACGAAGGCAGTGATTGAGCTGATCACAGCAAAGTAGATGTCGACAGTATGAGGGAAAGAAGAGTTCCCATTCTGCTTGGCACCAGAAGACTCCTGCCGATGTGGACCAGTCAGGAGAATGTCAGGCTCAGTCTCCCAGCCCCCCCGCCCCCGAGCTTTCCAGGCTATATTTGTGACCTCTTTTTGTCTGATGAAAATGTAGGTTACTCTTTTAGAAGACAAAGGATTTATTTTGGTGGAATTCTGTAGGTAGCTTCAGGACGGCCCTCATTTTGCCCAGCTAGGGACCTCTTGCTACTCCTGTGGGCTGTACTGAATGAACTTCTGTCTTCATCTTCGAAGAAGTACTTGTTTCCCAGATGAAATCCTTAGGGATTTTTGTTCCATATTCTGTTCTACTTTCAGTTCTGGGTTCTTTATATGAAAGGGTTGATGTCACCTATGTCAGGGCCTAGAACATCCGTCTGGGCTGGGGGGTTGGGAGGGAAGAGGAGTTCCTAGCAGGTTGAGGTAGGCATTGTGGGGGGAGGTTTGAGGTTGTAGGACCCTGGAGGCTACTTTTCCTCAAAGATAGCTCCCGGATGGAGCTGTGGCTGGAGAGAGGGTAAAGGCCACTTGTTTTAAGGATTTGTTAGCAACATCTCTAGCAGTTCTTTGCAACTCTGAGCATGATCCCACCTCGCTAGTTTGATAGGTCTGTTCCTACAGCCTGCCTAAGGTGGTGCCTTTGAGTGCTTTAGGCTGCTGGATGGCCTGACTTAGCCTGCTCTGCCAGGGTATGAGCCCCACCTGCCCCTTGCAAGTGACTGGCTGCTGTTGAACCACCCTTTGGTCTCCTTTTCTGGAAAAGGGGTGGTGTTTTCTTTCTGCTTGGAAAGGCTGTGTTGGGAGTTAGTGAGATAAGGAATGTTCAGTCTCTTCATGCCTGGGATTTAGACATGGGCTCCAGCATACATAGTGAAGTACTTTCAGAAATGTCAGGCCACAGTGCTCTCCTGTATGGAACACCTTTACCCTGAAACTGATCATCAAATGTCTGTATGCCCTGTGGAATCTCACCTCAACTTCGTGTCACAGCTTGGCCTCTTGTTCCATCCAGATGAAGGAGGCAAAGTCCAAAACCATAGGAGGGCTTGATGGTCACCTTCTGGGTTGTCCTCTGAAGAACTCATGCCCCACCTTTCTCACTTTAGTTGTTGTTGTTATTCTCAGGCCTCTCTGGTAACACCAAATGGCCAGATTGGCTCTGTCCTTGTCAGGAAAGGAGGCTGACTTCTTATAGAGCTCAGCACTCTGGCTTTTTAGCTATCTTTGTTATGGTGTAGCTACTGGTGGGTTGTGGAATAGTGAATGAAACACTTTTTCTAGAGTCCCTTCTAGAGAACAGCTTTCTAGGTAGCTCTTCAGCTAGCTTGAGTATACAAAGCTGTCTACCAATGCTTAATTTAACCTTTTTCATCTTAGTTGGGCCACCTGACCATGTTAGCCTCACCTTGTTCATCTGTTGGCAAGTGGTTTTTGACTTCCTAGCATGGCTGTGAGGAAAGTGGGAAGTGTCAACCAGTGAATCACTGAAGTTCAGCAATTGGGTGGGTGGGTTCTTCCCCCCCTCCTTCCCTCCCTTTTCCTTCCTTCCTTTCTTCCTTCCTTCCTTGGGGTGGGGTGGGGTGGGGTGGGGTGGGGTGGGGGGTTGGATAGGGTTTTTCTGTAGCCTTGGCTGTCCTGGAACTCTTAGAGATCTGCCTGCCTCTCTGCCTCAGAGTGCTGGGATTAAAGGTGTTTGCCACCACTGCCTGGCTAGGGTCTTGTCTCGTCTCTTCTCTTCTCTTTCCTTCCTTCTTTCCTCTTCTTCTTCTTCCTCTTCCTCCTTTTCCAGACAGGTTTCTCTGTGTAGCCCTGGCTGTCCTGGAACTCACTCTGTAGACCAGGCTGGCCTTGAACTCAGAAATCTGCCTGCCTATGCCTCCCAAGTGCTGGGATTAAAGGCATGCGCCACCACTGCCCAGCTCTTTATTTATTTATTTTATGGCCGGACAGTGGTCTTGGAAAACCAAAAAAAAAAAAAAAGATTTATTTTATGTATGTGAGTATACTGTTGCTGTCTTCAGACACACCAGAAGAGGGCATTGCATCCCATTACAGATGGTTGTGAGCCACCATGTGGTTGCTGGGAATTGAACTCAGGACCTCTAGAAGGGCAGTCAGTGCCCTTAACCACTGAGCCATATCTCCAGCCCAAAATTTTTTATTTTTGAGACTTGTTACCACCATGTAGCCATGGCTGTCTGGAACTTGGAATGTAGACCAGCGTGGCCTCTTAGATCACAGAGATCTGCCTGAATCTGTCTCCCAAGGAGTTCACTACCAATGTGTCTGGGTTTTCTTTATGGTAGAATCCCACTACAAGCCAAGGGTGTGGAGGTTGCCTTTTTTTTAAAGATTTGCTTATTTTATATTGTGCATGAGTGTTTTACCTGCGTGTTTGTACCAGTTATGTTCCTAGTGCCTGTGGAGGTCAGAAGTTCAGTTGGTTGTGAGCCACCATGTGGATGCTAGGGATGGAACCTGGGTCCTCGACAAAAAACAGTTAATGCTCTTAATTGCTAAAGTGTCTCTGAAGCCCTGAATGTGGACGATTGGAAACAGGATTCTCATATGCATGTTTGTCAGGCTATCCTGAAGGAGAAAGGAGCACCTGTGTGATAAACCTGCTTTTTGCTCTGCCCCAGCACTGCTTCAGACATAGCTTCTGCAGCTGTTGGCCTTTGAGCTGGCACTATGGAACACTTCCTCACCTTAGCTGACTGCTCACCTCAGCTGGTAACTTGGGTACAGGTCTCTGTTTCTGTTCTTTTGAGTTTCCAGGTGTGGGTTTTGTGGTAGAGATAGAGAGATGGAGTTTCTTATGTGCTCATTCACATTCACAGATGAAACATTTTTTTCCACCTGCTTTTGGAGGTTTGACTAGGAAAGCAAAATGGCACGTATGTGCACAGCTGTTTTTGCACTTTACCTTGTTCCTTTGAGACAGAGTCTCTCGCTGAGCCTGGAGCTCACTTGGTTTTTACCTTGGCTGGCATCCAGCAAGGCTCCGTCCGAAATTCTGCTATCTCAGTGCTATCCCACCACAGCACTGGTAAGCATGAGGCTGTGATCTACTTGTTATGTGATGCTGGGAACTGAGCTCAAGTTCTTGTGTCTAAGCCACAGGTTCTTTTACCTTCTAAGCCATTTAGTCAGCCCCTGATAGCTGTTTTTTGACTGTAGCTTAGGCTTGATTTAAACTTGTTGTGTGCCTTCTGCCTCTGCATTCTCAAGGCTGGAATCACAGGTATGTGCCATGAATGCTTAGCCAAACCAAATTGACTTAGAGCTGGATTGAATTGGTTGAGTCACTTAAACCTGTGGCATACTTGGCTTGGGTGTCATTGATTGGGTGCCTGAGTTTTCTCCAGTGTCTCATTTGGTGCTGCAGCTTGTGAGAAGGTTGAATCTTACAAGTGGTAACCTTTCCTCAGAGGATTCTTGAACCAGCTGGTTCAAACCTGAGGGTTTCTCTTATGGCTATGATAGGAGCACAGTTTTGGTATGCTTGCCTTTTTCTTAACTTGCTTAGTAGATGAACTCAAGGCTCCTGCTTCAGTTCAGGAAAGTTTGCTTGCTTGCTTGCTTATTTGTTTGTTACAAAGGTCTCACTGTGTAGGTCTGACTGTCTGTGTTGACTAGGCTAGCCTCTAACTCAGAGATCTGCCTGCCACTGTCTCCAGAGTGCTGGAATTAAAGGAGTGTGTCACCATGTCCAAAGGAGATTTATTTTTTCATTGATTTACTTTTTAATGCTTTTTGTATGAATGTATATGTGCTTTGGGTGCCCACAGAGGCCAGAACAGAGTGTAGGAGCCCCTGGCATTGGAGTTAAATAGATGGTTGTGAACTACCATGGGGGTGCTGGAAACTGAACCAGAGAGAGCAAGAGGGGCCAGGTCTCTTAACCACTGAGTCATCTCCAACCTGTTTTTTGTTTTTGCAGTAAAGTTTTGTGCAATCTTTTCTCCTGTTTACCTGCAGAAATCATTTCCTGGTGCAGAATCCTGGGGGTAAAAGTAGGAACTTGACATCAGAAATGAATGGTACTGTCTGGCCTATTTTATTTTTTGCTTTTTGAGATAGGGTCTGTCTATGTACCTGACTGTCTTAGAACTCACTGTGTAGAGCAGACTGGCCTTAAATTCATAGTGATTGACTGTCCAAAATCTCTTTTGGTCTGTCTTTGCAGCCTGAGTGCTGGGGTTAAAGGTGTGGGTCAAGGCACCTAGCTGTTCATTTTTGTGTGTGCCTGATGTGTAACTGTGGACACGACTCTCCTTCCACCTTTAACTGGGTTCTAGAGAAGGAACTCAGATCTCCAGGCCTGTAGCTTATAAGGGCCTTTATCATGCTTAGTCACCTTGCTGGCCATTTTGAAGTTAAGGGCCTGAGTCTGTCATTGTGATTATATTTGTCAGGCTGTTTCATTAGAAATAGAACTGTTAGGCCAAGGGAGGTGATTAATGGTACTAACATGCTTTGGGCTTAGCGCCACAATTAAATAAAATTAAGAGTACCTTTTTGAGCATAAGGAGGTAGCTCAGTGGGTAAAGCTGGACACCGAGCATGCACCTGTAATCCTAATGTTCCTACAGAGATGACTGTGAATACAGGAGGATCCTGGGAGGCTCAAGGGTTAGCTATCCTACTGCACACAGCACTGAACGCTTGGATCGGACACTCTGTCTCCAAGTGGAAGGTAAGGACTGAAACCTGAGGTTGTCCCTTACCTCCACACATGCACTTTGGCTTGTATGCACCTGTGTTGGCATGCGTGTGCTCACGTGCATACACACACAGAGATTTTTTTTTTAAGTAGCCTTTTAGACAACAGACAGATGTAGCATCCCTTGTAGGCTTTCCTCTGTGCTCTGCTCTGCTGAACCCCATACTTCAGTGTGAGCCAAGAGACTCTTCAAACTGGAAATTAAGGCCCAAAAGGGAGAGAGACTTCCCATCATTGATTTGTAGTAGAAAGGAGCTTGGCAGCTTGATCCTCCTAGAGGATCCTCGGTCAGTCTGTCTGACCTGTCATTTGTTTTAGGTTTGCTCAGTTTGTTTATATAGGTCCACTGGCCAGTTTCCTTTCTCCTGGCCTTGTCTGCTTTTGAACTTGAAGTCAATGTGGGTCTCTAATGAGAAGAGAATAGGATGTAAGGAGGAAGTTATGCAGGGCTGCTTCTTGGGGCTTCAGAAATCCAGTGGGTGATGGTTTAGAGCTTAAGCAGTGTTTCCTTGTCTCTTTAAGAAAGTAAATGTGAGCTGGGTGGTGGTGAGTTTGAGGCCATACTGGTCTTCAGAGCAAGTTCCAGGACAGCCAGGGCTACACAGAGAAACCCTGTCTCAAAAAACAAGCAAATGCTGGGTGTGGTGGTGCATGCCTTTAGTCCCAGCACTTGGGAGGGAGAAGCAGGTTGAATTTCTGAGTTTGAGGCCAGCCTGGTCTACAGAGTGAGTTCCAGGACAGCCAGGACTACACAGAGAAACTCTGCTTCAAAACAAACAAACAAAACCAAGCAAACAAGTCAAAACCAAAAAGGTAAATGCACCTAACTATAGGCATACTTGAGATCCAGAATTAGCCCTGGCAGTGGGGAGCAGCAAGCAGAATACCTGTCAACCCCACAGCAGCTCTCACTGCCCAAGCCTGTCCAGGGGGCATCCTGCTATAAGCTTGGCACATCCTGCTGTGGGTGATGTTGGCAGAGGACTCAGTGTTTTTCATAATCCCCTAATCTGTGCTAGAGTTAGAGCCCCAGGCCCTTTGTATGCTGCAGTCAGGCTGCCCCCCTTGTATGGCTTTTGTGTCTAGAAAAGCCCATTGTGGCTACTGGGGTACTCCTCATAGTCACAAAAGAGATGGAGCCAAGGGGCTCCAGGGGTTTTAGGGAAAGCAGGCTATTGGTTTGGGATTGGGAAGGTGACTTTTTTGATGTTAGAGATTGTGGGGAGTGCAGAGGGGTTTTCTCTCTCCAGAGAGAACAGAGCTGCTTAGGTGGCAGGTTGGGGTGGATGATAGGAAGACAAGTGTGTCCCTAGTCCTTACCCAGATAATTTTTTGAGCTGTGAGAAGGCTTTGATTACTCCAGCATCTCTGTGCCACCCTCTCCTACTATCAAGGCAGGGATATGGTTTCTTAGGAGTGGTGGAATAGCCACTTCACTCTCTGAACCTTGGGTTTATGGGCAGTGTAATGGGCAGGAGCTGGGAAGCACAGGCTGTTGGGTCATGGTTGAGCATTTACACAGGAGAACCTAAAGTGTACTTGCACAGGACTATGTGAGTTTCTGTTCAGGGAAGCCATGGGGAAGGAAAGACCATTGGTGAAGACAGATTGGTGCGCCCATGATCTTGGGTTTGTCTGCCTAAATAAAAGAAGATAGGTGTCAGAGACACCTTGGGCAGATTGATGGTGGTTATGTCTTTTTGCTTAGCAACTGTTGGGAATATCTCCCAGGCTCTGCCTCTTCTGAGCACTGAGATCCTGTGCTAGTACAGATGCCCTCAGTTGGCCTTGGAGGTCATGGAGTTGGGGAAAGGGAAGAGGTGTAACAGAGTGCCCTGAGACAAGAAGGTCAGTGGGAGGCTATTTGGAATGGCACTTGAGTGGGGACTGAAGGGTAATACAGCTCCCAAGACTGAGTATGAATTTTAGGGGTACAAAATAGGTTGTTAGGCAGAGGGAGGAAGACCTGGGTCTTAGAGAGGCTAGATGTGAATGAGATAGCCCATAGCTCTGGGTCAACTTTTCCTGCCTTGTTGCCCTGAGTGGAAATGTGATGAGCCAAATGTGACCATCTGCTCTTTGAGCTCAGGGAGTGAATCTGACCCTGGAGGAGGTGAGTTTGGAGTCTAGTCTGTAGTCACCATTTCTTCCCAGACAGTAGTGCTCTGTGCAAGCACGAGTGTGGGGAGAGTTGTGAGAAAATTATGGCAAGTCTCTTGCATGTTCAGGAACAGCCTGCTCAGCTTTTCTATCAAATTAGAAGGACCCAGCTCCTACCTTAGCTGGGAAAAGAGCTTTCCAGCAAGTCCAGGGCCTAGGAAGAGGCTTGGGTCTGCTGCTAGAGTCTTAAAATTTGGTTTGATTGGGAGCTCATGTATTCTAGGTTCTGAGGCTATTCAAGCTTGGAGGATTTTAAGTTTTTATTTACATAATTAACTTTTTTGAGACTGGTTTTATGTAGCCTGGCACTTGGCTGTGTAGTCAAGGACAGCCTTGACCTCTAGATCTCCTGCTTCCATGTCTCAGATCTTGGAATGACAGGAGTGGGTTACCACATCTGACCTGGCCTTTTTTTTTTTTTTTTAATTTAAAGACAGGGTTTTTCTGTGTAGCCTTGGCTGTCCTGGGACTCACTTTGTAGACCAGGCTGACCTCAAATTCAGAAATCCACCTGCCTCTGCCTCCCAAGTGCTGGGATTAAAGGCGTGAGCCACCATGCCTAGCCTGGCCTTTTATTTTGATGTAGGTTCTCTTCATAGCCCGGACTGGGCTCAAACTCTTCCTGCATGAGCCACTCTATCTGACGTCCAATTGGAGTTTTGGAGCCTTTTCCAGAAAGACCCAAGGAAGTAGCTAGTATTATGATGATGCTGCCAAATCTGTCAGCCTGAGTTCCATGCCTGGGACCTGCATGGTGGAAGAAGAGAACTGACTCTTACAGTTGTTCTTTGTTTGAAACATGCATACCTACTGTCATAGAGAGGCTGGGGGTGGAACTAGAGAGATGGTTCAGAAGTTAAGAGCACTTGGCTTTTCTTCCAGTGCACACACATCAGACCCAGGGCATGTAAGTTAATCGGGGACTGGAGAAATGAACCAGTGGCTGAAGTGCTCGTTATGCAAGCATGAAGATGTGAGTTTGAATTCTCAGCAGGAGCAAATTCTGTAATCCTAACATTGACTATGGGGTGATGAGATGGAGACAGGAAAGACTCCTAGTTCACACAGCCAGTTAGCCTCACTTCAGCAAGTTACAGGAGCTGCCTTGAGATGGAAGGTGAAGACTGAAGTCATCTCTGACCTTCACATGCAAGACTTGGCACTTCTGTGCCTATATTCACACACTTAGGCATCATTTATGTATACATATAGGAAAATTTCTCTGAAACATGTTATCTAGTAGCTTTTGTGATGGTTTCGTGAACTGCCCAGATGGTTTTGAGTTTTAGCTCTTCTGGCGGACTTGAGAGGAAAGATGGGTGTTCTTTCCAGGATCCTGGCTTGAAAGTGGGGAAGGGATGTGTTTGTAGGTAGGAGACTTGAGTTAAAATGGCTTAGCATGTGAGTGATTGCTAGGTCTCTGTCAGGGTCCTGATTAGAGGCTGAGTGGGAGTGAGGCTAGGATGAGCTATGTTCTGGTGACCAGTTACCCTTAGAAGTTGTCTGCAGACAGTTTTTTCCCCCTCGTGAGACAGGGTCTCCCTGTGTAGTTCAGGCTGGTTTTAAACTTTGGATTCTCTTGCCTCAGTTTCCTACCACTCTTGGCTGCACACATACTTTGTGTGAGCCTGATTGGCTCTTGTGCTGTCTTAAGTTGTATTGTATTACCTGTTAGAGATGAAGGTAAAGATGGCTCTTAGCTTATGAACCAGCCTGGGATTTGTCTGTAAGTCTCTAAACCCCCCTCTTTCTGCTTGTAGGCTGGCAAGTTGTTAGTGTCTTGTCAACAGAGTCTGGTTGTTGTTGTTGGTTGACTGTGCTTCTGGGACTCACCAATATTTTTAAAACAAAAGGTGAGGATTGACCTGTATCAGTCTTTGAGTCTGCCTAGAGCCCCCAGGCCTGGGCTATGTAGAGCCTGGGGCTAGAGTCTCATCAGAATCAGTAGAACCTAGGCCTTCAAGTACCACTCTGTTTACACCTGAGAGACCTAGGCCGCGGCTTGACTTGATGTCTTAGCTTCAGGTTTCTCACCTGTCAAGTGTGGTGTCAATGGAAGTCCCTTATGTGAAAGGGTAACAGTGATGGAGACCTTGAGGGTCATGATGGCAGTGCTTCCTAATCGTGGGTGGGTTTTGCTGGTACCTCCTGGGTACCAGGTAAGTGATGCTGGCAGCCCTTGATTCTGGTTATGGGGATCAAAAAATATTTATCTGGCATCAGAAGACCAATCCTTATGTCCTATTAGCATATAGACCTTAATTACTTGTTTCCTGTCTTGAGTTGCCAAACTTGTGGATACTTGAGATTAGAGTTAACAGAGGTTCCTAAGCGTGTAGGTCTGTCCAGCTGCTCCCAGGTACCAGCTCCTGTCATCAGGGAATGTAGAGGTGCTAAGCTCATTTTCTAGAGGTGGAGGTTAAATGGGAGCAACCTTACTCTAAACTGCAGATTTCCCTTTCTCTAGTTAGACGTGCCTTTTTTTCGAGACAGGGTTTCTCTGTGTAGCCCTGGCTATCCTGGAACTCACTTTGTAGACCAGGTTGGCCTCGAACTCAGAAATCTGCCTGCCTCTGCCTCCCAAGTGCTGGGACTAAAGGCGTGCGCCACCACGCCCAGCTCTCTCTTTTTTTAAATAAGCTTTTGTGAGACAATGAAATGACTCGGAAGGTAAAGGTGCTTGAGTTAATTCCTGGTTTCCACATAGTAAAAGGAGAGAAGTTGTCCTGTGGCCTCCTCATGCATGCTCCCACACAGAAACATAACGAAGGGAACCCCAGGCAACTGGAGAGGCTGCTCAGTGGTTAAGGGCACTGGCTAGTCTTCTTACAAAGGTCCTGGGTTTGTTTTCCAACACCTACATGGTCGCTCACAACCATCTGTAACTCTTCTTCCATGAGATCTGATGCCGCCTTTGGCATCTGTGGGCACTAGAAATACATGTGGCACACTGACATACAGGCAAAACAGCCATATACATAAAATAAAAATAAAATAGGTGTGCATAAGGAGGCAGAGACAGATGGATCTTTGTGTGTTTAATGCCAGTCTCATCTATCAATAGTGAGTTTCAGGCCATCCGTGGCTATATATAAACCACCCTGCCTTAAAAATAAATGAGTAAATAAATGTACTTTTAAATAAAGAATGTGTGTGTGAGGCAGTTTGCACATACATGGAGGCCAGAGACATGATTGTCTTTTTAAATTCTGCCTCATCTTAAGCCATCTTTGGGTGGCTATGGTGGCACATGCCTTTCATCCCAGCGTTCATAAAGCAGAAGCAGGAGGAGCTCTTGAGTTCCAGGGCAGCCAGAACTACACAGTGAGACAGACCCTGTCTTTAAAAAAATAATTCTTAGCCGGCAGTGGTGGTGCACACCTTTAATCCCAGCACTTGGGAGGCAGAGGCAGGCGGATTTCTGAGTTTAAGGCCAGCCTGGTCTACAAAGAGTTCCAGGACAGCCAGGGCTATGCAGAGATACCCTGTCTTGAAAAACCAAAAACCAAACCAAAAAAAGAACCATGACTCTTTTTGGCAGAATATATGGTTTGATTCCAGTACCCTTGTGGTGTCTCAAAAACCCTCTTAACCTCATCTGTCATTGGGCATACACATGACATATAGGCTGGCAAAGTACCCATAAAATAGGAAAAATTTAAGACAAGGTTTTACTCTAGTTCAGGCTGTGCCTCTGAACTGTTGGAAATCTGATGAGTGCTGCATTGGTAGGTAGCATCACCATGCCTGGCTCTTGCCCTGAACCTTTCTTACCTGAAAGGACAATCACAACCAGCATCAGAACACAGTGCAGGCAAGGGGACTCTTGAATGGTCTCTGTTGAGTTTTCCATACAGCCTCCATGCTGAACTCTGCCTATGGGGTAGGCTGCCTTGGTGCTCAGGATTCCAGGTTGAGAGTTGGCATTGTGATGCTCCTGTTTTCCCTCTCCCTGGTATCAGTTGATGGGGGTCCCTGGTATCTGTCTTGTTGTCCCCCTTACTTACAAAGTTGGATGTGCTGGGAGCTGGCTCTCTGTCTAGGGCAACATTTTGTACACAGGCTCCCAGGGCGCTCAGGTTTCCATTTAAGGGAAGAGTGTTGCCAAGATGAAGTGGTCCTCTCTACTTGCTGGTATCCTGGGCTTCTCTTGCTTGTGCTATAAGGTGAGGCTGGAACAGGTGTGTTCCCAGGGAATTGGAATGCTGTGGTAGGCCAGGGCTGTCTAGGAAGGCCAGGTCTAAGGTGCTTGGGCAATGCTCTTAGAACACTAGTCACAGGCTTTCCTGGGCTCTTTTCTGCTATGCATTTGGGAAGTTGCAGGGACTGTTTAATGCTGGAGCTTGTCTGGGCTATGATCTGATAGAAACAGGTACTAGGCCCTGGGTTGCACTGTGACATCCCTGTGCATGCAAGGTTCAGGAGGGCTCAATGATACAAGTAGCTTAACCTTGAAAGCATGTGACATGGCTCAGACCTCAAGGACACAAGCTGTGTGATTTCCCCATCCTCCAGGAGCTTTCTGGAATAAAGCAAGCTGTCCTTGCAGATGGAAGGCAATGATAGGTGCCAGAGACTGGCCAGGGAGTAGGGAGTTTCACTTTTACAAGTTCTGTAAACTATGGCAGTATTTTTACTCTTTATTTTTTATATTTCATTAAATGTGGGCATGGGAGGAGTTTAGAGGACATCTTTCAGGTGTTGTGGGTCATGGAGGTTGAACTCAGTTGTCAAGCTTGGCAGCCTTTGTCTGCTAAGCCATCTAACTGGCCCATGTAAACTTTTGGATGGGTGTTTAAGACAGGGTTTCTCTGTGTAGCCCTGGCTGTCCTGGACTCATTCTGTAGACCAGAATCTCTTCGAACTCAGCTTAGTCTCTACCTTTCCAATGCTGGGATTAAAGGGCCACGACCACCTGGCCCACATGTAAACATTTTTTTTTTTAAAGATTTATTTATTTATTATATGTAAGTATACTGTAGCTGTCTTCAGACACTCCAGAAGAGGGCGTCAGATCTTGTTACAGATGGTTGTGAGCCACCATGTGGTTGCTGGGATTTGAACTTCAAACCTTTGGAAGAGCAGTCGGGTGCTCTTACCCACTGAGCCATCTCACCAGCCCCGTAAACATTTTTAATAATGTTAAACCACACATTTAAGAATGGTCACAATAAGCCTAGCTTGGTTACCAGGTGAAGCAGGGTAATCTCCATACTACAGATATGAGGCCAATTTGGACTATAGTAAGTCTCTGAAGTGGAGAAAGTTAAGAGTTTTACCTTGTGTGCATTAATTGCACAAAAATATGACCTCAAAAATAATTTGTAACTATGAGGACATGGATCTGTCTGTTAGGATTAGTTATACACATTGAAGGCCTGACTTGTGTCAGCTGCTAAGAGAAATGCTTGTCACTCTAGAAGGTTCATTGTGACATCATCTTGTAGGTAGAGTGTTGGAGCACAGGAATTCTTTGGTGTTTAGCTCCTGTAGGGGGAGGACCTCCTCCAGCTTGGTGGGGTGACCCTCCTCAAGCCCTTGAAACCACCAGGAAATATTGGGGAGAGTCTTAGGTCTCCAACTGCCCTGCTTGGGGGTTAACAGGTATTCATCATTTTTTCCATAGCTATTTGTCAATGTGTCTGGAAGTATGTTACATACTGATATATTCTTGCAGAGGGTAGTCAGGGAAAACTGTCTCCACATTTCAGGCTGAGTCCTTAGTGACCTCAACATGTGGCCCTTGAGCAGCACACACCAGCAGGACATCCTGTAATTCAGCTCTCTGCCCACAACAGCTCCCTGGAGTCTGTGTTTGCTCCCACAGGACCAAGGCTTATTATTCTCAAGGCTGCTCCTCTTTGTTACCCAGTGTGGCTCTCCTGGGTTTCTGATGACTGTTTATCAGTCTAGGTTCCTAGGTCCCTCCTCCAGCAGCTTTTAGAACTCAGGAAGACATGTTCCTCTTCAGTATGGGTGTTGCAGTGTTGAGGAGCTACAGGGCTCATCAGGCAACCACTCTCCAGGAACTTCCTATGTCCTGTTGTCTGGAAGCTTCCAGAGTGCTAGGCCTGTGGATGCTTTTGGAGCTTTATGGCAGAGGCTCAATTGTTGGTACTTTTGGTACTGGGACCCACTAGCCTCCAGCCCCTCTCTTTGCTTTCCCACCCAGGGATTGAGTGGGCAGCTAACTTATCACTAGCCAGCACTGGAGCCTTGTCCATGACATGAGCACTTTGGAGGTCCTAAGGACTTTGAGAACCTCATGCCAGGAAAGGGGTGGGGAAAAAGGAGTTATCACAGGAGAGCAGTCCCAGCTTCCCGGCAAAGAAGCCATTTCCTCTTTTTCTTGTCACACTTCCTTCAGGTGTCTGACAAGCTTTTCACATACTGAGCATCTCAGTGCTTAGCACTTCAGACCTTTCTGAGGCCCACAGACCTTGCCCTCAGTACATTTCAATATGCAGGTGTGTGCAGTTCCCACCAGTTGTGTGGACATTGGGAGGAGTGTCCACATCCACATAGGAGCTGAGACGTTTTGAAGAATGGCTTTAAATCACTATAGCCAAAGTAAGAGGTAGTGGTTTCCTGTGGAGGTCCTGCCTGGAGCAGAGGCTGTCACTTGGTTCACAGCACAGTATTGAAGGAGCTTCAGGAGGGAGGTGGGCTTTTTCAGAGGGCTATGGGTCATTGAGAGCCACAGCTGGCCAAAAGCGTTTTTTGAGCCTTTAGGATGGCTAGTAGGGAAGGAGAGTATGATGAAAGTGCCTGCTTTCTGATCTGTGAGACATTGGGTGGGATACTGTACCTCTGCAGTAAGAAGGGAAGGGTGCTGGTTAGGGGCTCAGTAGAGACCACTTGCCTACTTTGAAAGCAGAGGCTCTGGGGTCCATTTCTGCCATTTCGGAGAGAGTGAGAGAAAAAAAAAGGTGTGTGTATATTATGCCAACCACCAGTACCAAGACAGCAATGACAGGGAGTCACAGGGAGGAGGCTTCTCTAGACTCAAGGCTAGGCCTCTGGGACCTTCAGCTGTGAGAGGCTGAAGCAACAGCTGCTCTCTGGGAGGCCTGGACTCATGCTGGGGGCTGGGGCCGACATGGTTGCCTCTTAGCCTTGGATTCTGAGGGAAGACAGTTTGTGTTTTTTGACTGGTTTTGCCCCAAGTTTGTGATGGAAACATTGTTTGTGGGTGCTGACAACAGTGTAGGGGGTCTTAACTTGCCACATCCCAATCTGTTTAACTTGGCTGGATGTGCTGGTTGGGGAGTGCTTGCTTAAGTGACAGGGACTTGCACCAGAAGTGGCAAAAGGGAAGGAGGACATGGCAGGGACCTGGGCAGGTGTGAGGAGGAGCAAGTAGGGGAGAGACAGGCTTACTGGAGTCATGATGTGTGTGTAAGTGCATGTGCACATTCGAACCATCATAAGATACTGAGAGGGTGTGTGTGTGTCTGTCCATCCATCTGTCTGTCTTCAGGGGTATCAGGGAGGGTGTGTTGGCTCATTGTGAGATGATCCATCCTCCATCAAAGCCTTTATTACCATAGATAGGGGAGGACAAGGTGAGCCAGGGATTGTGGGTGCTAGGATTTGAGATGATGGACAGGACTCTACCATTCTCATCCCCTAGTCCTAGCTTTGGTTGCCAAGGGGATGGGCTGTATGGCCAGTTTCCCCACTGGCTCCTTTGCTTTCCTGGGACTGTTTCTCTAAGTCTCTAGTCTGCTTAGTCTGATATGTCCCTGCTCCCTAGGGACATGGTTAACAAGGTGTTTTGCCCTAGGGAGAGCAGGCTCTGCACTGGTTCCCTGGGGGTGACCTGGAGCTGGAGCCCAAGCTATGCCCTGTGCTGTTGGTGGCTGGGGTCCCTTTGCTCCTCTCCTGAACAGCTCCAAAGTGCTCCTTGCTAGCCCTTAGAGGTTAAGGTTCCTTATTTTGAGATAATGCTTTTGGTTTAACTCTGTCATGTATCACCACTGCTTAGCTCTGTCATTGTAGGCAGACACAGAGGGAGCATTGGTTGTGACTATGTCCCAGGAAAACTAATTGCTTGAATGTGGGTAGCAGGCAATAGGGTGCCAGTCCCTAAGTTGGAAACTGAATGGTTCTGCTGGAGCAGAACTTAGCAATAGAGCACACACAGTGTGCATATTGCTAGCACCTGGGTGGAACTGGAACTCTGAGTTCTAGGCCACCAGGGCTACATTAAGAAGCCTCAGCCAGGTGGTGGTGCAGCAGCACACCTTTAATCCTAGCACTTCAGAGGCAGGTAGATCTCTGTGAGTTTGAGACCAACCTGGTCTACAGAGTTAGTTCAATTATGATTCTGTGTTGCTGGGTATGGTGGCGCATATTTTAATCCTCACACTTGAGAGGCCATGGCAGGCTTATCTTTGAGTTTTGTGTGTGTGTTTGCGTGTGCGTGCATGTGTGAATGAGTGAGACAGAGACAAAGACAGACACACTGTGGGTTTGACCTAATCCTCCTCCACCTGCCAGCACTGTGGTGCCTCCTTTGTTGCTTGGTTTCTCCCTTTCAGGTGTTATGAGTTCTACTCCTAGAGAGGGTCCAGGTGAGCTCTGTGAAGTGGGTAGATGCTTGGTTTGTGCAGGGCAGGTGCACTCTGGGTTTGGAAGGGTCAGAGACAGGAGCAACAAGAAGTACTGGGTTCTTGGATCTGTCAGGAGAATATGGGGGCCAAGGTGGCAAATGTGTGGGTGCAGACTGCACAGGTGTCAGTGAAGGCAGGTAGTGGAGA
The DNA here is from genome assembly GCF_000001635.26 of Mus musculus. Taxonomy (NCBI): domain Eukaryota; kingdom Metazoa; phylum Chordata; class Mammalia; order Rodentia; family Muridae; genus Mus; species Mus musculus. The sequence continues at coordinate 69,955,141 of NC_000074.6, read as the reverse complement.
GAGAGTAGAGGGGAGCACTCATGCTTTCCAGTCCTAAGAGTGTAGTATAGTCAGCCCTTCCAGTCAAATGCCAGTGCCTTCATACACCTGTGTTGTGCTCCTGTGTGTTGGCCATGAGTAACGTAGCAGGCACTTAATTCTGCCTTCATCCTGGAGTTAAAGGGAGCATCCTCCCAGAGGATCAAATGACAACAAAAGATGGGGCAGCCACAGTGCCAAGGCTTGATTTCATGACTGTGGCTCCCATGGCTATCTTCCTGTCAAAGTGTGGTTTCTCTCCAAATAGGACAGAAGGTCAGGGTCAGTTACAGGAGAAGGGTATATGTGTGAGTGGAGGACCCAGGTGCAGGGTCAAAGCTAAAGTGTAATGATTTATCAGGGGAGGTAAAGAGTCTCCCATGAGCTGGTAATTGTGCACTTAAGGGTTACTTGATAGTGTTTTAAATGTATGAGTTTGGCATAAAAACAGCAAAGCTTTCTGAACCCAGTTAGTGAGGTGCAGTGGTAATCACATGATTAGTTTCAAGAAATGTTCCTTGTTGTGGAAATGCTAAGTGGGTTCTGCTAGATCTCTACTCATTTCTTACGAGAGTCACATTGACTGACTGAAGGGGCTGCTGCACTGGGCTCCCCAGACTAACTCCTCCATCCTAGCCTATTACCCAAGTCCAAACGTACAGCACTAGCTGTGTGTCACACGCTCTAGGTTGCTGAATTGAAGCCAGGCAGAATCTGATAGCACAGTCTTGCCTTACTGCTTGGTGGGAAGGTCCACAGACACTGGAGCTGCACTGGGTAGGGGTGGGCTGAGGGTGCCTTCCGGGGAACTCTGGAGCAGACTGGGTTGGGGGCCACTAGCAGGTGCAGCAAGAGGCAGCAGAACAGGCTGATAAATCCAAGCACTTCTCCAGGGTAGAGGCTTCTGGAATGAGGTGTGTGGATTAAGCATTTCTTAGAGTTTTAAGTGTCACAGTGGCCTGGTACTTATTTTTTTTTTTAGGTCTTTCTCAGTTCAGAGTGGAGAATTGGTGTTTATTTTTATTATTTTGGAGCTAGTCTATTGTTGGCTCATTACAGTCTTGCCTCAGCGTCCTGTGTGGCTGTGATTACACATGCAGGCATCCTTCTTGATGACCCGGATTTGAAAGTCCATCTTTGTAGAGGTTTTGTTTCAGATGTGAAATGTCCACAGTGGGAGGGTGTTTGATGTATAAGGCTGGGCCAGAAGTCCAAAAATGAGATTTATTTGGGTGGATGGGCACTAGGCTGGCTGGCCTCTGGGGTAAGTTTGATGCTTTGAGTCTAGTCAACTGCTAATACATTGATAGATGGATTAAGAATGTACGTGGTGGGCTGGCAAGATGGCTCAGCAGATAAGAACACTGACTGCTCTTCCAGAGGTCCTGAGTTCAAATCCCAGCAACCACTTGGTGGCTCACAACCACCTGTAATGAGATCTGATGCCCTCTTTTGGAGTGTCTGAAGATAGCTACAGTGTACTTACATATAATAAATAAATAAATCTTAAAAAAAATGTACATGGTTTGTGTGTGTGTGCTTGTGAGAATCTGTTCTATTTACCATGTGACTGTAGGGGCTTGAACTCTGCTTCTCAGGCTTGCCTTTACCTCTTTAGCTATCTTGCTTGTTCAGAGGTTTCTCGAAATAAGGAACCTAGTTCAGAAACATTCTTCACTTTAGCAGAGAGGACAGTTTGGCCATTTAGAGAAGTGGCTGAAATTCCATACATATTTAATATCAGAACTAACAGAATTGAGTTGGGGAGGGTATTGTATACCTTTGATCCCAACAGACAGAGACATGAGGATAGCAATGAGTTTAAGGATAGCTCAGGGCTATGCAGAGAGATTTCATGTTAACCCTGAAATCAGGTGATTCTCCTACCTCTGTTCCCCGCTCTGAGAGTATAAGAGTATGCTACCATATTCAGCTTCTTTATAGGCTGTGAGTCCTCACGCTTGTATGATAAACACTTGTGCTGCAGTTACGTGTCCAGCCTCTGCTCAGGGTTTCTGATAGCAGATGCATTGTATTTGTAGGTCAGTTGGGAAGAGAATTTGTACCTCCTAACCATAAATAAGGGATTTCTTTCCATTTGTTTTGTTTACTTTTGTGATGTTGGAGATGGAACCCAGGCCTGATTGCTGCCAGGCAAGCTCTCTGCTAGAGTTACATCCCAGCTCTGTGGTTTTTGTTTTTGTTTTTTTGAGATAAAAATCTCTGTCTTGTTCTAGAGTCAAACCATCTTCCTATCTCAGATGAGTGCCAGGACTTTAACATGACTGTAGGTTTTTTTTTCCCCTTATGCATCATGTTTTTATGCCTGTTGTAAACAGATTCTGTTGTAGTCTTCACTTCTTACTGATTGATGTGCCTCTGGAAACACAGCTGACTTTGTGCACTAATGGCCTGTGAATGACCCAGGCCCCAGGGTCTTGCTAACTCAGACCATCACAAATTGAGAACATACAAGCAAGGGTTTGCAAGGTAACTTAGCCAAGTAAGGTTTACCACCACCTGACCACTCAACCTGAATTTAATACTTAAAACCTACATAGTGGAAGGGAAGAACCAGCTTTTGAAAGTTGTTCTCTGACTTCTATATGCAGTTTCACTGCTTTCTTTTCTGGGTGTGGGACTGTAAGCTGGAGGTGTGGGCATTGGCCACCAACAGGGAGACATGATCAGGCTGCATATTGCTAGCCTGGGAACAAGTTGAGACTCAAAAGCTGAAATGCGGCTTCTACAGAAATCGTAGCTTTTGTTCCATAGTAAAGTTGAAATCATCCCAGGGTGGGGTCTCTGTGCTGGCCTTGATCCTGAGAAGGGACAGGTGTCTGGGCACCTAGACTAGGGTTCCCTGTCTCTCGCTGAGAAGCTTGAACTTAGTGGGTCAGGCAACTGAGGGATAACAGCATTTGCGGGATTTCCCAGTTTACACTGAGCTGGAAGGCCCTGGTAGTGTCTATGGCAAGGGTCTTTTACATGGGAGGAGTCTTGTGCTCCTTGATACCCAAAGGTCTTTCTGGCAAGTTTTCCTGTGAGAATATTTCTTTTTTCTTTTTTTTTTTTTTTTCAAGACAGGGTTTCTCTGTGTAGCCCTGGCTGTCCTGGAACTCACTCTGTAGACCAGGCTGGCCTCGAACTCAGAAATCCGCCTGCCTCTGCCTCCCGAGTGCTGGGATTAAAGGCGTGCGCCACCACGCCTGGCTCAAGAATATTTCTTGAGTCACACATTACTGAACAGAGTTTAGAAAAGAGATTTCTTGGGCATGGTGGTGTGTACTTTTACTCTCAGCATGTAGAAAGCAGAGACAGGCAGACCTCTTGAGTTCTAGATCAGTCAGAGTTATATCATAAGATCTTGTATTATAAACTGAAAACTAAACAGAAAAGGTTTCTTTGTAAAAGTGTGTATGAGTGTTTTTCTTCCATGTATGTGTACCATGTGGGTGCTAGGAACTGAACCCTGGTTCTCTACAAGAGTAGCCAGTGCTTTTAACTGTTGAGCCATTCCTTTAAAAACAACAACAAAACTGGTTTCTTACTAGTATGTTTTCCTGGGAGTTGTATGGACACAAAGAAAGAAAACAGAGGTGGTATTGTTACTGGACAGGCCAGGTGCATAAAATTCTGAAAGTGGGACCCAAGCTGACACCACAGACTCTGGGTCCTGTCATGGAGCCACTCTGCCCAGGAATTTGGACTTCTTCTGCTATATCTATATATAGCAGACAGTCTCTTCTTCCCTGGTACTTGTGCCCTCCTCATCCTCAGGGACAAACTTGTACTTCGGCACTGGTGGTGGTTCAGAGCGAGAACCCCACTGGTCTGCTTGCTGGGCAGGTTTCCTGAGTATCAGATGTATCAAGTCTCTGTTTTATAAAATTGGGCCTGCTCCGAGGCCATCCCTACATTAGATCAGCACCTGTGTCAGCTTGGTCTTAACCATTCTGTTACTCCTAGCTTGCTGTGAGGACAGCCCTTCAGTCATTTACTCTGTGTTCTGGGTGATAAATGAGAACTATCTAGACTTGGCCTGTTACTCAGTGTTGTTGTCATGCTTTTGTTGAGAGCTTCCAAAGTAGGTCTGGGGTGTTGTTCACAGGTTACTCCATGCCCACTAGGCCTTAGAAATTGATTTGCTTGTCTGGGCTCCTGTTGTGGAGGGCAGCAATGGCAGAGTTCACTATTCCTATGACTGGAGGCATTTTCTTCTATTGTGGATGCTGGAGACAGAACCCAGGTCTTGCTTATACTTGGTAGGTTCTACCACTGAATTACACCTGAGCACTGGAGAAGTTTGAAATTTCCTGATTCCCAACCATTTTATGGAACTCAAGTGTTTTTCTGTTTTTTGGTTTAGGTTGGCCAGCACATTGAGCCAGCACATCCACATAAGTTGCCTTTTGACAGAACTGTGGCCATGGCAGCATGGTAGGATCCGTGTCCCGGACCCTGAGGCCAGGTGAGTGCTAGAGACTGGTGTCTATGGAATGGAAAGCTAGCTTAGATAACCTCTACATATCTGATAAAGCCCTGCTCAGGAAGGAAGGCAGGGAGTTGGGTTCCTGTGGCATCAGGTATGACCCTTGAGCCTTGGGATAGACACCATGTTTATTGGTCACCTGCTCAAAGGCTTGGGGGTGGGGGTGGGGGTGGGGGGCAGCCAGAGACTAACCTTTGATCTCCAGCTGTATCTCCTCCCAGATGGCTAGAATTGTTCTTTAGCCACTGCCCAGCTAGCTCTAATGTGGAAACTTCAGCTCTGCAGAATACAAAAGGCCAGAACAGGGGAAGGAGGGGCCTTTCTATTGCCACCAGGGCCTCACAATGACATTTACATAGTGACATTTAGTGACACATGTACCTGTAAAAGGAGGAGGAATTGAGTGGTATCCTAGAAGTAGGGCATGGCTTCAAAACCTCCTAGGACAGCTGTCACAGTTTTAAGGCTTTAAGACTGTAACATGGTGTCTTACCAAATGGTTTACCACCACCTATTGGCATCTGGTTGGCTCCTGAGTGAGATTTGGCTGCTCTGACATCCTGCTATGCTGGACAGTGGCTGTGACAGTGTTAGGGTTAGAGTTTTGGGTGTTTTTTTTTTTGTTTGTTGGTTTGTTCCCCCCCACCCCCCAGGGTTTCTCTGTGTAGCCCTGGCTGTCCTGGAACTCACTCTGTAAACCAGGCTAGCCTCGAACTCAGAAATTCGCTTGGCTCTGCCTCCCAAGTGCTGGAATTAAAGGCGTGCACTACCTACCACTGCCCAGCTACAGTTCTGTTTTTTTTAGGGTTTTTTTTTTCTCTTTAATTTATGTGTATTAGTGTTACACCTGTATGTGGGCCTGTGTACCACTCACATGTCAGGTACCTGAGGAGGTCAGAAGAAGGCATCAGATCTCATGGTATTGAAGTTAAGGGTGGCTCTGAACCACCATGTGTGTTTTGGGAATTGCTGTGTCCTTTGCAAGAGCAGCAAATGCTCTTATTCTTGACTTTTGAGCCATCTCTCCAGCCCCTTTGTTTTCTGAGACAACCCTGTCTCAGAATGGTATTGCCATGTAGTCCACACTAGTCTTGTTCTTTTTCGTCAGATTCCCAAGTGCTCAGATTACAGGTGTGTACCACTAACTCTGGCTTGTTTCTTGAGAGAGTATTATTATGTAGCCCAGATGAACTCCAGGTAATCCTCCTGCCTCTGCCTCTGCCTCCCAGGTGCTGGGATTGTAGGTTTTAATTTATGTTTTCTACGGTGTGTCCTGGTTTAATTCTAGGCCATATTTACCTTTTGCTGCATTTGGGGTTTCCTGATCCCTGGTCCTCATGTGCTAGGCAACTCTTGTCCATTACAAAGATGCACACAGACCACATGCCCACCCCAGCAGGCCCTTCTGCTGGCTCAGGTTTGTGGACAAAGTGTTTATCCTTGGGTATCATTTGCTGGGTTGCAGGTGTGTGTATATCTTTTATTTGGTGTAGGGATCATGCTGACTCATGTGCTAGGTATTAGAGATCTTAAGTGAAATTCGGCTTTAGGAAAGCATATGCTTCCCAGAGAAAGCAGTACATAGCCACAGCACAGTCAGCATTGTCTTCCTGCTAAGGAAGATTGTGCAAGTTGCAGAGTCCCTGAGACATCTTTGCTGGAAAACACCCAGCCGTGGTCTCTAGCTGCTCCTGTAGAGGAGATCAGTCAGGCCCTACTGGAATCATAGAACTACTATGTTTTTACTTAGAACCAAAGCTCTCTCCTGTGGGTGGTGGGAAAGGATTGTGACAGGGGAGCTTATTATTACTATGTAAGCACCTGGGTGAAGGATGTGGGTAGTGATCCTGTGACAGTAGTGACAAGGTGAGGGATGCAGAGATAATGCTGGCCAGAGCCTCTTGTGTGTGGGGTTCTATCATTTTCAGTCCTACACAAAGTACAGCATGAATCCATTTTCCAAAGGAAAGGTGTGTGTGTGTTTGTTCTTTATTACTAAAAACACCATTACTATGTGTGCTACAACGTGTGCCAGTGAAGGGCATGTGCACAGCATAGCATGGTGACTGTCAGGTTTTGTTTTTTCCTGCATTTTTACACTAGATGCCAGTTTTGTAAAGCTAGCCAGTTGGAGTCATGATTTTGCACCTTTGTTGTTTTTATTTTGTTTTATTTTTTCCTGTTAAACATTGTAGAAGAAACAGATAATGTCTCTAAGGACCAAAAGAGAAGTGCAGAACTTGAGTCAAACCAGATCACACTGAATTCTGAATTTGCATTAGGAAGTGACAGTTGTGTCAGAAAGGCTCACAGTAGTAGCATAGGTCAAGTGTGACAGGTGATTACAGCAAGTCCTGGAGTTACCTGTGTTGAATCCACTATACTGGTGTAACTGGGGATTGGGGGGGGGGTAGAGTGCTGGCTTAGTGAGACCCTGGCTTCATCCATAGTACATATGAAAGAAGCACAATTGATGGTGAGCCAGGTGCCAGCTCTTTGCAAGGCTGAAGCCCAGAAGCCTAAGTCAGTCTGTGTAGCAGAGTGAGACCCTGTCTCTAAATAAATGAATAATATGAAAAGTCTCCAAGTTCATGTTGGCTCTCAAAGAACAAGAAGCTGGCAAGTCCCCATTCTCCTTTAGAGGATATTTGGGAGCCAGTGTGGTTTCATGTGTGAGGAGATGAAGCATGTACCCTGTTTTTCCAGCCTGAACTTGGTAGGACCAAGATACGTAAGAGGAGAGCCTATCAGCATGGACCACAGAATCTGTGTTTATTTCTAGAGACACAGTTTTGCTGTATAGACCAGAGTAGTCTCATACACATAATTCTCAGGCCTTAGCCTCCCCATTGCAGGGGTGATAGTCATGTGTCACTATATCAGCTTTTGAGGAACTCTGTACACAAGTGACCAGTGTGTCATTAGATAGTATTGTGGAGAGAATTGGACTTGCATATTAGGTAGCCTTAGTGGCCAGCATAGTAGTAGCAGTTGTCACATTCACTAATTACTATGAACGTACAGAACTGAGTTTAGTTTTACAGCTGCAGAATGAGTTTTTGCTGTTTTAGTTTCTTTTTGAGACAAGGTTTCTCTGTGTAGCCCTGGCTGTCCTGGAACATGCTCTGTAGATGAGGCTCAAACTCAGATCTGCATGCTTCTCTTTCCATAGTGCTGGGATTAAAGGCATGTGTCACTACTGCCAGGCTGAGAATGAGTTATTAGAGGTGCGGACAGCCATATTCAAGGGCCACCAGTGTTTAGAGGTGGGGCAGGGTAGTGATATGAACTTCCAGAAGGATGTACACTGGCCATTTTGTCTAAAGATCAGTTTATAGGAAATTGGGTTCATATCATGTTAACTGCAGAAACCTCACTCATAGAACCCAACCATGGCAAACAAATGACTTAATTCAGGGGTGATGGATAGAGAGGGAGGGATGAGCTGTTAAGTGGTTTAAAGTGTCACCAAGGGCATGTTCAAAGCATTGGCTTCACAAAGGCCAGTATGAGCATGGGAGACATGAGGCCAGGGACCTGGGGAGTGCACATGTCCCATCATGGCATCACTACTACTTTGTGGGTGTGCTTGGAATTTTCCATAACAAAAATTTATGGTCAGCAAGATGGCTCAATAGGTAAAAGCACTTCACCAGAAGCACCAGATCTTAGAGATTACACCTGCAGGCAGTGAACCACTGAACCTTAAACCTCAGCAGCAAATGCTGGGCTTTGGCTGAGTATGTGTTATTATAGTATCTTCGCTGTCTCTCAAGAGTTGATTCTTTGTCTTTAAAATTATTAGTGCTGAAAAGGCCACCTTTGAAACTTTCATAAATGTTTGTTTGTTTTTGAGACAGGGTTTCTCTGTGTAGCCCTGGCTGTCCTGGAACTCACTCTGTAGACCTGGCTGGCTTCGAACTCAGAAATCCACCTGCCTCTGCCTCCCAAGTGCTGAGATTAAAGGCATGTGCTGGGCTGGTGAGATGGCTTAGCGGGTAAGAGCACTGACTGCTCTTCCAAAGGTCCTGAGTTCAAATCCCAGCAACCATATGGTGGCTCACAACCACCCGTAATGAGATCTGACGCCTTCTTCTGGTGCATCTGAAGCCAGCTACAGAGTACTTACATATAATAATAAGTTTTTGGGCCGGAGCGAGCAGAGTTGACCAGAGTGAGCAGGACAGAGGTCTTAAAAATTCAATTCCTAACAACCACATGAAGGCTCACAACCATCTATCTGTACAGCTACAGTGTACTCACATACATAAAATAAATAAATCTTTAAAAAAAAGGGCATGTGCCACCACTTGCTGGCACTTTTAGACACTTTTGAAAGGTTTCAGACACTTTGAAACTCCGTTCTAATCCTAAGCCAAGAAATAATTTAATGATTTTTTTTTTTTTTGAAATTCAAGTCAGCAACTCAAATAGCAGTAGTTTTGTTCCCCCCCTCCCCCTAAGGGTTTCTCTGTGTCTCCCTTGTTTGTGGTCCTGGAACTAACTCACTGTGTAGACCAGGCTACCCTTGAACTCTGAGATCTGCCTGCCTCTGCCTCTCAAGTGCTGGAACTAAAGCTGGCCACCACGGCCCAGCTGTCTGTCTGTCTGTAAGTAAGTAAGCCAGAGTCCCATTAAATAATGCTAACTGGCCTAGAACACACTGTGTAGTTGAGGCTGGCCTCAAACTGTGTTAGATCCACCTCCCTTTTCTAGAGTGCTAGGATCAAAAAGCATGCCCTTCCACACCAAAGCCCTTGTTTAGTTTTTGAAAGAGGATCTTAAATGGTGGCCTAGGAACTGCAGGGAGGACCACAGCCTTCCTCAACACAGCTGCTCTAGAGTTCCTTGTCCCATGCATGTTCCTGGTCACACTGCCAGGTATTGGCACCTTTGCTCTGGGGCAAGGCTCATAATCCCATTTGTGTGGTGAACTACTGTAGCAGTCTGGATTCCCTGATAGCTGCTATTGCTGGCATGGTAGCTGCAGGCTCTGGAGTTGTACTTCATCAAACATCTTTCCTTAAGAACCAGCTCTTGTTATTGATCACCAGGCTCAAATAGCTGCAACCCTTAGAACTTGGGTATCTCCTCCCCTGCCCCCACAACAAAACTAAGCAAGACAAAACAAAACACCAACCAGGTAATCGCCACCCATGCAAGAAAAATTGACATTTTCACCATTTCAGAGTGTGGTATCTGATGGCATTCAGTATACTCAAGGTATGGCACAGTTCTCCCTAATTCCAAAACATTTTGAAATCTTATCTTTTATGTATATGTGTGTATGTGGGTGCTTGAGGGCATTGATCCCCTGAAGCAGGAGTTGGCAGGCAGTTGTGAGCTGTCTCTCTGGTCCTCTTACTAGTCATTTGAATGGGTGTAAGAAATGTCTATTAAAGTGTTTTCCTGGTGTGTGTGTGTGTGTGTGTGTGTGTGTGTGTGTGTGTGTGTGTGTGTGTGTGTGTTTCATTTTGTATTTTGAGACAGGGATTCTCTTGTGTAACCTTGGCTATCTTGGAACTCACTTTGTAGTTCCTCGAACTCAGAGATCTACCTGGCTTGTCCTTTGATTTTTGAATTGACATGGCCCTCAAGGAGAAGATTTTGTGTGTCTGTTTCACTGTATTGATACTTTGTTTGTTATTTGAGAGAAGGACTTACTTTGTAGCCCTATGTGTCCTGGGATTCATTCTGTAGATGAGGCTGGTCTTGAACTTACTGAGATGACCTACATCTGCCTCCCAAGCTGGTATTAAAGCTGTGCTCCAGTGGCTGGTAGTACCGATTGATGCATACAGTTTTAATTTTGATGTAGTCTAAATTATCTTTTAGTGTGTGTGCATGCTCTGGTGTGTGTACATGTGTACCTAGAGGTCAGAGGATAACCTCAGTATTCCTTAGGTGCCCTCCACTTATTTGTTGAGAAGAGGTCTTCACTGGCCAAGCAGGCCAGACTGTGTGCACTCATGCTATTGCCCTAGCACTTTGTAAAGTGTGCTTCATGGGTGGCAAGGTCAGGACTTCTCCCCAGCTACAGATTGCTCTATTTGTTGCTGTTGGTAGCTTTAGATAAGATGTGTGAGAGCCTATTGCCAACTCCAAGGATAGGAAGTCTCACCTGTGGTTTAAGATTCTATAAATTTAATTCTTTGATCCATTTTTGAGTATAGTTTCTGTTTTATTTTTTTGTAACTGTCTCACTCTGTAGCCCCAGCTGGATTTGAACTTACACAGTTCTCCTTTTTCATCCTCCCAGTTGTCAGGAATACCTACTATTCCCAGTTAGGTTTGGTTTTTCTAGATGCCTTGCTCTGCTGTTCAGGCTGCTTGTGGAAGACTGGGCTGCAGAAGTGCTGCTTTGCCTGCTGGCTTCTGTTTGCTTTCCATCGCTGTCTTCTTTCTTGACATGAAGATTCTTCTGGCTTATTTTACAGGAAGGGAGTGAGGGAAAGCAAGTGTACTCTAGTTTTTTGTCTCTTTTGTGCTGAGCGTTGTTCCTGTACTGGGCCCTGGTAACACATGGAATAAAGAGGTGTGTCCTGTCTCAGGAAAGGAGTCGGAATATATAAACAGATGAACATAAAGATAGAAGTTGCAAGTTTCAGCTGACGCCTAGAGGAAGAGTCCTGTGGGCAGGGAGCAGAGCCAGCCTTCCATTAGGATGAGGGAGTTGTGGGTAGTAGGGTGTTAGGGTGGCAGAGGCCACCAGAGGCTCATGACCTCCTCTGTGACGCCTCATGTGTCAGCTCAGCTCTGTGTACTGGAGGTGACTGCAGCTATAGGTGCAAGTGTGTGCAAGGGAACTGTCTGCCCACAGCAGGAAAGAGTTCTAACCTGATTCTTCCTTGTTATGGGCTGTGGAACCTCCCTTTTTTTCCTTAGAAGTGGGCTTCAAAGCCCCTCCTCCCTCCCCTGGGCCGCCTCCTGCAGGGAAGAGCAACAACCAGCAGCAATACTGTGGCAAAGGGTGCCTATGTGAAAGGGATATGGGATACATCTTGGTCCCTCACCTTTTACTCAGTGTGTCTTTATGGGAGATGTTCATCTGAACCTTTGGGGACATTGTATGCAAAACAATTTGTCCTTTCCAGGTACCAGCGTGGATGAATCAGGTTAGGTCCTACAGAGTGATCTGCCTGTAAGGGTTATGGACTCTTTTCATGATAAACTTGTGGTCTTAGTCTTAAGAGATGGCTGTGGCCTGCTAATCTGTCACTCATAGTGATAACTCAAATCTAGAGCTTGGGTCATTACACAGCTCTTAGTTTTCCTTCACATGGCCACATTGGGCAGCACATTCCTCTCCCTGGGCTGAAGGTCAACACAGGGCACAACTTGAGGTCAGGTGTCTATGTGGGGCCACTCCTAGCTCACACAAACATAATGGGGAGACTGAGGACTCTTGAGATGATAGCTGGCATGTTCACTCTTTGTAGACCTTACTCCCTGCCTGCCTCCCTTGGGGCCCTAATCAGGTCAGATACATGGCCATTTCTTGTTGTCTGGCTGGATTTAAGGCTGTTCCTAGAAAGGGCTGAGAGGCCAGGGCTATATAAGAAAAGGTGTCCAGTGAGCCAGGTTGATATGTGGCTGCTGTCTTTTTGAGGTTTGCAGCACTTAGCTCGGTCTAGGGGGGCTTCTGTAGCTTCATTGGGGGCTGTGGTGTTTTCTGGGGATGACTTGTTCTTCTAAAACCGCTTTGTTCTTTGCCAAGGCTGTTTATACATCGCTGCATGTAAGAACCCATGCAATCCCAGCACTCGAGAGGCAGAGGCAGGTGGATTTCTGAGTTCGAGGCCAGCCTGGTCTACAAAGTGAGCTCCAGGACAGCCAGAGCTATAAAGAGAAACCCTGTCTCGAAAAACCAAAAAAAAAAAAAAAAAAAAAAAAAAAGAACCCATGCAAAGGAATTTGATTCTGTAGTGCTGAGGAACTCTTGACCTAGCACAGGATAGATGAGTGCTGCTATCAAACTTCACTTAGGCCTAAAATTTTACTTAAATATTGAAAATATACTTGAATATCTTAAAACTACTTATAATTTATTTTTTACTTTAATCTCCTTTTCTCTGTTTGTAATTTTTACTTATTTTGAGACAGAGAGTCTCTATATAGCTCTGGCTGTCCTGGAACTCTGTGTAGTTCAGGTTGGCCTGCCTCTGCTTTTGGGTGCTGAGATTGAAGCATGCAACACCACACCTGGCCTTTAATTTTCTTAAATACATCTTAAGGAACCTTATTTTGGAAGCATCTTTTACGTATCTCCTACCTTAATAAGATTGTAGAAAAGTGTTTATTTGCAAAAGCAGACACTGGAACCTTCTATCCTCTCTCCTTTTTCTCCTACTAAGCAAGTGATTAGTTCCTTAGGCCCCTCAACCCTTGAGGTATTTGTTTCCAGGCAGGTTCTCTGTCTGTAGTCAAGCCTGGACTTAACATGCTTAGTGCTGAGATGATTGGTGCCACTATGCCCAGGTGGTTTTCTGTACTCATGAGACAGCTCTGCATACTGGGGGCTTAGAGCTGTCTGTTGGTCAACATTGCCATAGAAGACAGACCTTTACTTAGAGAAATGGGTCAGAAATGGAAGCAGGAGGAGGAGCTGATCAGGTTGTGTGTATGCATATGTGTGTGTTTGTACATGTTGTGAAAGGCTGCTCTGTTTTAAGAGTCTATCTCCAGACAGTAGGTGAAAACCTCAGAAGTCCCTTGCCTAGTCTTTTAGTTCTGGAGACTCAGCGTGTACTGGATAAGGTGCCCCACATGGTTTGGAATGGAGTGCTGTTACTCACCTAGGTCTAGGGTTCCTGAGGATGGCAGCAGAGCTCACACCCAGTGTAGATGTCTTTCTGGGACCTCTGTCCTTCTCTCGGGACCTTTCCAGGAACAGAAGCGAGTATGGTTCCCCATCCTCATGGATGTACACATGGTCCCTCCCCAAGCTTTAGATGCCCCAGAGACCTGTTCTGGTTTCTGTAGCTCCATTCTGCCGCAGAACCTCAATGGGCCATAGATTTCCACACACTTGGCTGTAGTGTGCTCAGGTTCTATTTTCCCCCAAGTTCTTTGCTGAGCTTTGCACTAAAACTGGGTTAAAGTTTCATTCTCTGAAGGAGTTGATTTTGTAGCATACCACTTTTTTGTAAAATGGGGCCTCTTTGCCTTTAGATTTCCACATGTGTGAGGAAAGGCAAAAGCCAACCCTGCAGCTAGCTGCTTGCCTACTCATTTTAGAGACTAAGGCTTGGGGCCTGGTTTTGAGTTGAAATTGCTGGTTGCATGTCTTTTCTGAACCTCCCTTCCTCTAAGTAGATGTGCTCTGGGTTGTGTTTGGGAAAGCAGGCCTGCTAACTGCTGTGTTAAGAAGATACTGGAAGCTAGGCTGGTATACCTTTGCTCAGTGTAAAACCAGAAACACTATGCTAGATGGCCTTGAAGGCGGGTGGCCCATCATGGTGCATAGTTTTATTTGGTCACAGCCATGCCCATTGGAGTATGTACAGTCAGGACCGGAGGACAGTCCTCCCACAGACAGCACATGATTCTATATCAGAAGTACTAGACTACGCCTACGGTTTTTGAGACGGGAACTTACTTACTATATGGTCCTGGAAGTCATGGAATTCACCCTGTAGTTCAGTTTGGTCTCAAACTCATAACAAGCTTTCTGCCTCAGTCCTTTTTCAGGTTGGGATGATAGGCTACTGGTAAGCATTTTAAAACTCATTACTTAGCAACTTGAATTTTTCTCCTTCAGTCTGATGAATTTTTTTCCGTCAGTCTGTTTTCAGTATCACTTCATGTCTTTTCCATATGCTGATGAGGCATGAATGGGGAAACTGAGCCTGCACTTGTCCTTTGCCCAGGATCATCTTTTTGACTCCTAAGTTGAATTAGATTCTTTTACTTGGCTTCACTGAGGCAGTATTTAAAGGTTGAAACTTGGGCTTTCGAGTCTGAATTCTTCCAGAAGAGTCCCCACCACTCTGACATTTGGATGTGTGGCAGGAAGTGGCTTGGGCCCACCCAGGCAAGTCTCAGTGTCTGTTTTGGCTTGGAGGAAACCTGCCTGTCCCAGCATAGCTGTCTTCTCCCTTATACCTCCCCAGCTATTTGGGACTTGGCTATAAGAGCCTGGCTGTGCTGTGTGGTTAGAGCAGACATGGCTTCTGGGCTCCAGTTGCTGATGGGGAATGACCTGGCCTCTATCTTGGAGGACAACTTTGTGGCGAGAACCTGCAGGAGCCGGGCAGCAGGGCCTCCGTGCTGTATGGCTGGGCTCCATATCATCCTGGGGCAATGGCACCTTGGTATTGTCCTTCAGTTGTCCTGTCCTTGGGCGGGCTGCTTCAGAAGGCCTGCTTTCTTCCAGACAGGAAGTGAGACAGGAAATGATGGCCCCTTAAAGCCCCAGGGCAGATGCTATCCTCAAGGAGTGGTCCACAGTTGCACCAAACTGTAGTCTTGACTTTTCCATCCCAGTTTCAGAAGAGTCTATTGCTTGAGTAGAACCAAATAAAAGTAGAGCAGTCCCCCCTTCCCCCATCCATGCTTAGGGGAGCTTCAGAGCACACCTAGGAGGGAAATCTGTTCCCACAGCACTGTCTCGTCCCTTAGTGCCCCACTACCTATCAGCCAGATACTGCTTTAGAGTGAGGTGGACCTCTGGGATCCGAGTCTAGACCCCCATGCTTCCCTGGATCATCATGCTCCTATCACCTCCCCCACAGGCCATCTGGACTGTCTCCATTAGGCCTGAGTTTCCCACCTGGCCTCTGCTTCTCTGCTTGCTCTAACCACTCAGTCCTGTCACCTGACACCCTTGGCCTTTTTGGTCTTTGCCCAGCTGTGCATTCCTGAGCACCGTGTAATCCCCAGCCCCTAGGACAGCAGCTCCTCTGGTAGAGGCCCAGGGCTGCTTTGGATTGAGTGAAGGAGCAGGAAATCTCTTCTCTTCTCTTCTCTTCTCTTCTCTTCTCTTCTCTTCTCTTCTCTTCTCTTCTCTTCTCTTCTCTTCTCTTCTCTTCTCTTCTCTTCTCTTCTCTTCTCTTCTCTTCTCTTCTCTTCTCTTTTTTTGGTTTTGTTTTGTTCTTTTGTTTTTTTGAGACAGGGTTTCTCTGTATAGCCCTGGCTGTCCTGGAACTCACTGTGTAGACCAGGCTGGCCTCTAACTCAGAAATCCGCCTGCCTCTGCCTCCCAAGTGCTGGCATTAAAGCCGTGCGCCAACACGCCCAGCTAGGAAATGTTTCTCTTTACCTTCTCTTTCCCCCTCTTAGCATCCCCTTCTTTCCCTCTCACAGTGCTAAGGTTCCCCCAGTTACAAACATCAGCTGTCGGTTTTGTCCGTGCCACTTATTGCCACTCCTCCATTCATGTCTGCAATACACATTGTGAAGTCTTACTAATTGAAGTTGAGCTGCCACAGTCAGAAGGACACCAAAGTCTAAAATGTTAACATGCTACTTAGCTTCAGCTTGGAGAAGCTGTTCGTTCAGTCAGCCTCCTGTCCCAGGTTCTCCCTCCAGTTGCATTGTGGTATTTTACTGAAAGAAGGCAGCATCCAGGTAGCAGTTAGTGATGTTTGTACTGCCCTAGATATCCACCGTTGGTGTACCACAAGGACTCAGGCCCCTTGGTCCCAGTGCTGGCAGAGGCACCTGTATACGGTTCTTGTTGAGAAATCCCAGTAGTAGCCTTTAGGGCCCTACTGAACATTGTTGGGGTTGCTGCACAGGACAGGTGTGGGGCCCAGCCCATGATGTTGGGGCTTGCTCTAAGCGTCCTAACCCCATTCCTTGGTAGGTGGATGGCTCTTGTGACCTTTATATCTCTTAAAATGACCATCATTTCCTGTGTTGCTGCCGTGTAGGAAGTGGCTGCTGAGACCCATCCCCCTGAACAGGCCTGTGGTAGCTGTTCTGGTGTGGCAGCTTTCTTTTCCCCTCCTTTGGGGATTTTGAAACCCACTCCCATTTACATGTGAGTGATTTAAACCCTTTCTCTGCCTCTTAGGATGCTTCCTAAGGGAAGCTGCTTTCTTCGTGCCCACATTGTGCTTACTGTACAGTGCTTATCAGTGCCGGTCCCAGGAAGACCTTGTTCCTGGTGGCCTTGAGGAAGTTGGGACTCTTCTTACCACAGAATATCACACTGGGCTGGATTGGTTACTCCTCAGAGGCACAGCTGTGGGAGCTCAGGCTCTAGTTGGGAGGGTGTAGCCTACTGGGACTTCTGTCTGGTGCTCACCCCGCCAGCTGTGCTTGTCTTTCTGGAGGTGGGGAGCCAAATTCCAGGCATCCCATTTCTTACCTTCACCCACACCTACCCTTAGGTTGGCTCAAGGTTCTGGGCCCTGCTTGAGCTCTGAGTAGGTACCTGTCTCCATGCAATGGGCAGCTCCTAGGGATATGAAAAGCAGTTCCCTCAACCCCTGGTAGACCTTTGCTTTTCCTTAGGCCCTTTCACAGCAACAAAGAAGTAAGGCTGTGGTATGGAGAAGATAGATTTCAGGTAGGGTTTCTGGTGGATTCAGATGAGCTAGGAGAGGCTGAGGTCAAGGCCTGGTCTTTTTGTGTATGAAAGCCCTGCCTTACTCCTACTGAGTTATGATGGCGGAACTTGGGAGCAGGGCCAGGCCTAGAGCTTCATTCTATTTTGTTTGGTTTTCAGGGTCTTTTTGTGTAGCCTGGAACTCTGTGGACCAGGCTGGCCTTGAACTCAAAGAGATCCACTTGCCTCTGCCTCTCAAGTGCTGGGATTAAAGAAAGGAAGTATGCCCCCACCAGTGAGCTTCGCTTTTGAGAACCATAATGCTTGTGCCCCACCCACCCACCCAGTTCCCACATGCCCTTATTGTCACAGGTTCTGAGCTCCCCATCTATATCCTGTCCAGGCCTGGCCGTGTTTATACCCTGTCTGAGGATACTGCCAATCTACTTCCTCTTGTTCTAGAACTCAGCAGCTCTGCTTCAGGGAGTACCCTGACACCCCAGGACAGTGGCTTGTTTGCTTTTGCTGGTAGGCAAAGCAGGCAGATTGTCAGCAAGTGTGACAGGGTTTGTGGTCAGGCTTGTTGAAGGAAGAGCAAAGCCGTAGTAGACTCTCCAGTGCTGTTAGAGTGGAGGGATATGGTGGGTGCTCCAGTATCTAGGGAAGATTGCCAGGGTACAGGTTGGGGTGGCAGGAGAAAGTAGGGTGGAGATGAAGCCCACTGAGGTTTGTGACCCTATCCCCATCTCTACCTTTGATAGAGTCGTATTAAGGTCAAAGCATTAACTTTAACCTAGGTGGTGATGAAGAGGAGGCTCTTGGGTCCAAGGTCTATGGAAGAAGGTGACTGGACCATGGAGATGAGGTTGGACTCTGGTCTGGCCGTGGGAGTGCATCCTTGATATGATGGAATATCCCAGCCTCCCAGAACCTTGGAAGGGGTTTCTAGAACTGGCTTTGTCCAGGACAGGCCTTTCCTACCCGTGGGAGTGCATCCTTGATATGATGGAATATCCCAGCCTCCCAGAACCTTGGAAGGGGTTTCTAGAACTGGCTTTGTCCAGGACAGGCCTTTCCTACCATATTTACCAGTGGAAAACTGAGGCACCTGGAAGGAGGTATCCCTCCATTAGGATGCAGAATCAGAGGGCTTTCCCATCAAGCCTGCTGGAGATGTGAGCTGAGGTTCTCTGCAGGGCTATCTATACTCAATGCCAGATGTCTCAGTGGAGCTGTCCCTTGGATCCTGCCAGAGCCCAGCCAGACTTTTTTTTTTTCTCTTCCCTTTCCCAAGTGAACTCTGGGTTCTCTGACTTTCCCTAGGCTGGTGTCCTATAGTGTTTAGTAAGACCTGGCTTCTGAGCGGTCCCTTTAAGAGGGCCTTGTCCCAGACTCAGCTGTGGAATGCCAGTAAGCTGTCCTCTTGTCTCTGTGAGGGTTAACAACACTTCACTTCAGCTGTGTTGTCTGGAACCGGTTCAGACTGGTTCTCTGGAAAGTGCTTTGTCTCTCTGACTGCATCCTGGGAAGGGTCATGTGGAGCCCAGTGATGTCATGGGATCAAAAACTGACTCAGCGTTTTTCTCCCTTTTCTTTGAATCAAGATAAATGTGTGCCACATGTACAGGGCCATGGTGGTGGCACTTTGGGATGGACCGGTCCATACTGTGCTCAGAGTGTATGTCTGCCAGCCAAAAAGCTTAGCATGACCCTCACTTCTGGCTCCCTGGGGGGCTCAGGCACACAGCACCTGAGGTCACCTCTATCCAGGTCCTACACACACCATTACAATACAGATGCCAGGCCCCTGGACTGGTTTTCAGACCCATAATAGGCACCGTTCTTCCACAGAAGGGCCCTGTCCAGTAACAGCTGCCACTGCTTTTCTCCCACTTGGATTCCATGGCTTCTCAGAGCTGGCCACACCCAAGAGGCCTGTGGGACTCCTTCCTGCCCAGCCATCCTAAGGGTGTGAGGGGCGTCTATGGCCCTGTCTTTGTTGTCCCTTCTCTAGTTAGCTGCCTCTGAGGAAAAGAAAACCGCACTTCAAACTAAACTTGTCAGAAGGGGTTCAAATGCTATATCCTCCCTTTCGCATACAGAATGAGTGAAGAAGCATGCCGAACCCGCAGTCAGAAGCGCACCCTTGAACCTGACCTAACGGAGGATGATGTGGAGAACAAGAAAATGAAAATGGAGAAAGGGTCATCAGAGCTGACAGTGGACGGAGACAGCAGGGTGATGCCAGAGCCGAGTGCAGGCTCAGCCCAGGGGTTGCTGAGGACAACAGAGGCCATGGGCACAGGATCTGGCGAGGGGCTGTTAGGAGACGGGCCTGTGGACATGCGCACTTCACACAGGTGAGTGAGAAAAGACAATGGGCTGGGTTGGAGCCTAGCAGAGGCTGGTACAGGGCAGGATGTCCCTGAGTCCTAGGCTGGGACACTGTCAGTGGCAGGTTCATGGGTTCATTGGGGAGGAAGTCCCCTGTATTTATTTAGTGGGTCTGCCATCTCTTGGATTGTGGGAGGACTGAAACATTCCTTTGGTGGGAGTGCCTCAGGGAGGCCAGGCTACCACACTTTGTGTCATTCCTCAAAGGAGGAGCCTCCCTATTCTGCCTGGCTTCTGTTATCTCTTCTGTGGGTTTCTCCTGTATATCACTAATTAGTTCAAGGGAACTTTCCTGAAACCCAGGCTTCCTTCTTTTGGTTTTTTTCAAGACAGGGTTTCTCGGTATAGCTCTGGCTGTCCTGGAACTCACTTTGTAGACCAGGCTGTCCTCAAAACTCAGAAATCCGCCTCCCAAGTGCTGGGATTAAAGGCGTGTGCCACCACCGGCCGGCCCAGAACCCAGGCTTCTTGACACTCATAGGTAAAAGGCTAAAGGAAGTCAGACTCAACCTTTTTCTCCCAGCAGCTACATTACCCTTTCTTCAGAACATTCTAGAATGGAGCATTTACCCCAGATTCTCACTGAGGACTTTCCCTGACTCCCCTTCTGTCCACTGGGATCCTGTACCTTTGGGGTCCTCATCTACCTCATGTGTATACTCGGTGAGGTCGGTCCAGCACTAGTGGAGTGCAGGAGGGAGCTAGTTCTCCACTTGGTGCCTGAAGTGCACAGCGGTTTCAGTCTTCAATTTTCTGCAAAATCTGGTGTTGGGATCCTGAGGGCTTCCAGATTTGCCGCTGTGCCATAGAATCCTGAGGACTTGTGAGTTCCTTGTGAAACTGGAATATCCCTTTTATTGAGAACATTCTGTGAACTTGCCATTAGAAAGGCTTCTCTCATCTGGGCACACGTGGCAGGATCTGCCCATCATCCCAGGAAGCACAGACAGGAAGCTGAGGAGTTCAAGGTCATTGTCAGAGAGCGACATACGGAGTTGCAGGCCAGCCTGGAGCACAGAAGACCCTGTCTTAGTAACCATCCTCTTGCTCACTCAGAAACTTCTCTCCCTCTCTGACTGCTTTCTGCTGTACTAGGGGCGTATTTTAGAATAAGTCACAGTGATAGGCTGAGGCTCCTTTTCCTCCCTCAGACTTTGTGGGTCCTCAGCTCAGTCTTTCTGGTGAGACCTCTGATAGGAGAGCTCCTGAAGCAGATGGGGAGGGAGTTGTTGGTTCTTTGGGGTTATGCCAGGATGCTCCATGTTTTGCTTATTGTGGCCTGCTCCTTTGTGAGGTGGGATGGTGAAGTCCAAAGTTATAAGTGTTAAGATGTGAAAGATCCCTCTTTTATTGCCAAAATCCAGGGGTACACCAGGGCTCTGAACCTCTGGGGCCCTACCAGAGCTGTTGGTTTCCAAGCTGTCCTTTAGATGTTTTTTCTTGAAGTTTTTACTGGTGACTTCTTACGACATACGTAGTATTTCAGGATAATCTGGGGAACAGATCACCCGGATATCCTGGATTGAGGGCTGCCTAGAAACTAGAGGACCCCCCACCACCACCACCACCACCACCACCACCCCCCGGGTTCTGGCTGCATGCAGGTGTAAGAGTGGAAAAGAAACCAAACCCTGAAGGTCAGTGGGCAGGGTGAGGGCTAGGCCACATGCTGCAGCTCTGCTTGGGCAAAACGTCTCAGCCACATTTCTTCCTGGTGAGATAGTCACTCTGCTTTGCAGGTTGATGAAGTGACAGGAAGGAAGTGTGTTCTTGGTGGCAACCTCTGCAGTATGGGAACAGCCCTGTTTTCTATGTTTGGTCTTCCTTGGGTGTCTGGCCAAGGACACCTTTAGGGATCTCCCTCCAGCATAGTGTGTGCTTCTATGGGTGTCAGACAGGAGTTGGGTTCCAAGCAGATTCATGTAGTGAGTGCATTCACCCAGGGTAGTGAGGGTTAAGGTACTGTTGCTTTGAGCTCACCATAGCAATTTATTAGATGTATACAGACAAGGCCTTGCAGGCTTAATGCCATATATTTCCTTGTTCTACCAATATGGCTTTTTTGTAAACAATTTTTATTAGATATTTTCTTCATTTACATTTCAAATGCTATCCCTGGTCCACTATACCCTCCCCCCCACCCAGCTCCCCAACCAACCCACTCTGACTTCCTGGCCCTGGTGTTCCCTTGTACTGGGGCATATAAAGTTTGTAAGACTGAGGGGTCTCTCTTCCCAGTGATGGCTGAATAGGCCATCTTCTGCTACATATGCAGCTAGAGACACAAGCTCTGGGGGTACTGGTTAGTTCCTATTGTTGTTCTTCCTGTAGGGTTGCAGACCCCTTCAGCTCCTTAGGTACTTTCTCTAGCTCCTCCATTGGGGCTATGTGCTCATAGAGGCTGAAAGTCAGCCTCGGTTGGCTACCATTCATCAGAAACTGTCCATCTTATTTCTTAAAACAGGGTCTCTTACTGATCTGAGACTTGGCAAGTTGGTCAGGCTCTTGAGACAGTGAGCCCCAGTGACCCCATCTTTATACTTGTCCCCAGTCCTCAGAGTATAGGTGCCACCAGGTCCTGCTGTTTCCTCAGTGCCTGCTTTGTAGCTTTCAAAAGTGTGTGCCTTCAGGTCAGCCCAGACTAAGAGGGGAGCATGGATAATGCTCTGGTGTTATTGCCGTTTCCCTCCATTTCCTGATTGGACAGCTTAGCGTCCAACAGATGAGCTTTGTTTGTTTGTGGATTTTATGTATCTGTCTGTTCTCTTTGATGCCTGGCTTTTATTCCACAACAAATGTGTGAGATTCATATGCACTGTTTCATAGTACAGACAGTGCCCTCTGTCCCTGTGGGTTTTTGCACTAATGTTTTCAACAATCACAAATCAGAAATAATGAGTGTGCTGGGCTGGATGCAATAGTAGTAATATATTCCTTACTGCTATGACAAAATATCTGATAAAACCTGCTTAAGGAGAAAAGAAAAGTTTAGTTGGTTAATGGTTTAAGGATATAATCCACTGTATCATGGAAGCCTGCACATGTGACGACATCTGGTCAATAGTGGTTTTGTGATCAGAAAGCAGAGAATAATGAATAATAAAGCTGGTACACAAATTGTCTCTTCCTTTATTTAGCATTGGACCCATTCCGTGGTATGGTGCTTTTACTCACAGTCTTCCCTCCCCTTACTGACAGGCTGGAGGTATGTCTTTTAGGTGATTTCTAAATTCATCAAGCTAAAAGCTAAGATTAACCATTCACAGGTAGAGCATAGAGCCCTGAGGTTAATGCCTACTACCAAAAAGAAAGGGTGTACAATTTGTACCTATACTAAGCATGTGTGGACTTTCTATTTGCTAGTTCCTAAGCAGTGTGATGTGCCTGCTTACAGCATTCATGCTAAGTCAGGTGTTTGAATGATGCATAGCACAGCATGTAGAGATTCTGTGTAAACAGTCGTGCTGCGTTATACCAGAAGTTGGGAACCTCTCAGATCTGGGGTGGGGAGGAGACCTGGTACCAAGGATTTTGGATGTATGCTTCTGGAATTTCTTTTCTCTTTATGTATGTATGTATGTATGTATGTATGTATGTATGTATGTATGTATGTATGTATGTATATGTGGTGGTATGGTACCCAAGAAGGGGTGTCATCTCACTGAAGCTGGAGTTTCAGGCAGTTGTGAGCTGCTTGATGTCAGTACTGGCAATCAAACTTTGGTTCTCTGCAAGAGTAGTGTGTGCTTTTAATTGCTGAACCATTTTTCCATACTGCTTCTAGAATTGTATTTGGTTCTTTCAAAACTGGCACCTGGTGGTGCACACCGTTTTTGTTTTTGTTTTTGTTTTGTGTGTGTGTTTTGTTTTGTTTTGTTTTGTTTTGGTTTTTGGTTTTTCGAGACAGGGTTTCTCTGTATAACCCTGGCTGTCCTGGAACTTACTTTGTAGTCCAGGCTGGCCTTGAACTCAGAAATCCGCCTGCCTCTGCCTCCCAAGTGCTGTAATTAAAGGTGTGCGCCACCACCACCCGGTGGCAGTGGTGCACACCTTTAATTACAGTTCTTGGGAGACAAAGACAGGTGGGTCTCTGAATTGGCGGACAGCCAGGGCTACACAAAGAAAGCTTATTTTGGAAAAAACAACAACAACAAAAAACTTCTCTTTTTTTTTTTTTTTAAATAAAGATTTATTTATTATATGTAAGTACACTGTAGCTGTCTTCGGACACACCAGAATAAGGCGTCAGATCTCGTTACGGATGGTTGTGAGCCACCATGTGGTTGCTGGGATTTGAACTCCGGACCTTTGGAAGAGCAGTCAGGTACTCTTACCCACTGAGCCATCTCACCAGCCCAAAACTTCTCTTTTTGCTCATGCTCCCACTGTGGGCATTTTGAAGCCTTGGGTAGGCTCTGAGGGTGGCAGAGACTTGGGATTCCCCTTTGAGGATGTAGCTGGGATGAAATCAAAATCTCTGAGTGACGTCTCTGTGAATGTTTGTATGACAGAAATAACAGAGTGGTCAGGGCTCTATGACCATCTCTTTCACTCGAAAGTTTTTCTGTCAGTCTCCTAATGTGTATTTTATATTTGGAATAATTGAGTTTGGAGGGCAACTTGGGATTATGTTGAAGAAAGCATCAAATCTTCCCAAAAGGCAGTGGGTGGCACTAGCTGCACTCATCAGGACGCAGAAGCCTTCCAGGGCTCACAGCATCTTTCCTGGAAGCACTCTCCAGAGAACTTTCTGTGAGAGAACAGTGAGGTGTGGTGTGTGACCTAGGACTGCTAAACAATCTCCCATTCCTTCTTGAGGCTAGAACAAAAACCAGCAGTTTATTTGGTGTGTGGGGCACAAGGCAGCGCTCTGCCCATCATGGACTTGTTCTGTTAACTTGAAAAGTTAGTGACCACAGTTGTTACCCCAGCACTTAGGATGGCCAAGAGCTAAGGCATGGCCTGGGATAATATAGTGATACCTGTCTTGGACAAGGAAATAACTAAAATATGAAGAAGCAATACAGAATTAACGTGATCAACTGAAAATCTTAACACAAAACAAGACAAAGTTGCAGAGGGGGGGGGAAAACAAGAAAGAAGGCAGGTGTATCCACAAAGCGGTCAGTGGCAGGGGTTGGACATAAAAGTTCTGATCAGTCACCCAGTGGTCTAAGTGACAGTCAATAGATTCGAGGAAAGATAGGTACCAACCAAACAACAGAGTCCTGGGTGACTTCATGAACGTTGAAGTGGAAAGAGTCATCTCATAGCATCTGAGTCAAGCTAGAGAGGGCCTTTGGAGGTGGGGATGTCACTGTAGTTTTGGCTGGCCTAAGGCACACAGATTTTCCTCTGCTTCCCTGGTGCTACATCATGTTTGTACATGATGGAGGAGAGGCACATGGAACATCTAGAAATAGATGATCTAGCTGGGCGTGGTGGCGCATGCCTTTAATCCCAGCACTTGGGAGGCAGAGGCAGGTGGATCTCTGGGTTCGAGGCCAGCCTGGTCTACAAAGTGAGCTCCAGGACAGCCAGGGCTAGCTACACAGAGAAACCCTGTCTCGAAAAACCAAAAAAGAAAAAAAAGAAAGAAAGAAAGAAAGAAATAGATGATCTTAGGCTGGTAAAAGGCTCAGTAAAAAAATGTACTTGCTGCTCAAGCCAACCGAGTTTAGTCCACAGAACCCATATAGGTGGAAGGAGAGACCCAGCTCCATAAAGCTGTTTTCTGCCCTTCATAGCACACTGTTCCATGTGCCTCTCCTCCATCATGTACAAACATGATAGTAATTTTATTTTTTATTAGATATTTTCTTTATTTACGTTTCAAATGTTATCCCCTTTCCTAGTTTCCCCTCCGAAAATCCCCTCCCCCTTCCACCATCCCCTTGATAGTAATTTTAAATAGAAGGTTACGGGTGTCATGGTTTACTCTTGGTAATCGGCAATGCAGTTAGACACAATCAACAAGGTTACAGAGAATATAGCCACTGTTGATCCACTTGGCCTGGTTGATAATCTGCATAGCACAATATAGCTCAAATATTCATTGAACATTTCTGGGTTCTCTGTAGTAAAGACAGCTGATAATGTTAAGTGTCGGGCAAGGATGTGTAGAAACCAGAGCCTCCCATGCCCCTGGTCAGAGTATAAAGTAACATAAGTAGACATTTTCCTCTAGACATGAAACCATGAGAAATGGAATTATTTCCCCCATACAGTGAAGATTGGGGCTTGCCACTAGATCTGATAACCTGAGTTTGAGCCCCAGGATCCATGTGATAGAAGGAGAGAGAAAACCATCTTCAGTCTCACATGTTGTTCTCTCACTTCTGTGTGCAGGCTGTGACACATGTGTACCCCTGTATACACAAAACAAATACTAATTCAAAAAATGTCATTAAGATGTGGAAAGGAAGATATGTGAGGCTCTGTGAGCCAGGTGGTAGAGAACAGTGCAAGGGGACTTCATGCTTCTTTTATTGTTGAAATAGAGTGCCATGTAGTTAGGCAAACTCCTTATCCTCCTCCTTCCATCTCCTGAGTATGTGCATGTCCACATTGGATAGTACTATTAATGTCTCCTCCATGTAGATGATTTAGGAAGCAAATGGGATAGTGTTCCACCTATACTGCAAAAGAAATGTGGAGGAGGGACGCGCTACAGTATGGCTACCATACCAGATATATGGTATCTATATGATGATGCATTACTAGAAACAATCCATAGAGGTTACCCCAGGTTGTGTGTCTTGTTCTGCAAGGTCCCTTAGCCTTGAGATTGTGAACAGTGCTGCCCCACCCCAGCCTGGACCTCTGGTCAAGGCTGAGCTGGTACAAACAGAAGAAGCTGCTTGGTACCTTATGCCCCACTCCTAGTCTGGATCTCTGCTGAGCTCCAGCTGGCCTTGCACTCCTCTTTAACCTCCTCCCCTCCTCGGTGCTGGGATGAGAGATGTGCCACCATGCAGGACTTACTCGAACCTTTTCTGTGGCATCATCTTGGACTACTGCAGGGTGAGTCTAATATACTGTGTTGTTCTTGAGGAGGAAGGAAGTACTGACAGTGTGGCTTACTTGAAGTGAATGACACTGCTCTCCAGCGAGACTGTCTCCAAGCCCTTACCCTGAGAGGAGACTGTAGGTCTGTGGCCTTCACGTCCAACTTGGAGTCCAGTGTCTCTTTCCAACCTGTCCCAGGTTGGTGCTGGCACCTGCCCTTCAGGAGTTTGTCTTCTCCTCCCTCTTCCCTTTGTGTCAGTTGCCATGTACAGGCTGTGGCTACCCTCCCTTCACCCAACATGGGGTCTCGACTTTTGGAAAGTTGAGGTTGATTTTACCAGCTCTGGTGTCCATGTCCTCCATGACAGGACCACTGAAAAAGGACTGAAGTGTCACATATATAGTATGTACACATTACACAACTACCAATGCTCCTGTCTTCCACAAAAGCCAAGTAGCTGTGACAGTGCAGAGAGCGGGCTGTGTGGGTGGCCTTGCTTCCTCTGCAGAGATGGGGGACAGGCCTCAAAATGTATTCATGGTGCCAAAGCCAGCAGGTCAGGTCTTCACTGAAATGCCCTTCACCAGTGGCTGCTTAGGACAGGGTGTAAAGGCAAATCTGGAATAACCACCCCATAAAGAGAGGCCATGCCAGTCAGTGATCTACACGGCACAATGAGGAAAGTACCCAGCATAGTACATGTTTTAATCCCAGCACTCAGGAAGCAAGGGCAGATGGATCTCAGAGACCAGCATGGTCTACAGAGAGTGTACCTGGACAGTACAGTGAGATACACCCCACACACACCCACACACGTGTATATATGAGGGAAAGCAAAAGTCTAGGTAGCTGGGGAATGGTTCCGTGGGGAATAAGTCGCTTGCTGTGTAAGCTTGAGGGCCAGAGTTTGATTTCCTCAGACCCTACATAAAAGCTGGGCAGGACATAGTGCCTGCCTGGAACCCTGGCTCTTAGGAAGCAGAGATGGGATCAGCAGGCTGACTAGATTAGACTAGCCTGAATTGGCAGATATGGGTCTCAGCAAGACATTCATCCTGTCTTAGTGCATCAGGTGGAAAATTTATCAAGGAAAATGCCCTAAGTCAACTCTAGGTCTCCACACACCTCAGATGTATGTATATGATTGATGTGTTTCCACACACAGATGCATGTACACCACAGGTAAATATACACAAAAAGGAAAGGCTTACTTATGCTCTAGGGATGTGGTTGTGTTCTGGGACCCAATGCCTTTGGACCTATGGTAAAGCCACACATCATGGTGGGAGTGTAGGTAGAGAAAGCTACCCAGCTTCTGATGGCTGAGGATAGGAGAAATGAGTCCCATAGTCATCTCTGTGGGCACGTGACACATGGCTTATATAGGCAGATCCTCCTCTAGTTCTACTCTGTAATGAGTTCTGACAGGCACATACACTTGAAGCAGCAAGGTTAAAAAAAAGTATTACCCAGAACCTTCTTCCAGAGAGCCTTCCACAATGCTCCATACACTCTCTACCCTTCTGTTTTCTTTGCTCACCATGGTTTGTGGTATTGAGTTCTGTGGGCCCATTCTTCTGTACAGCTCTGATTTGGGCTGAATACTGCTGTGCCTATCATGTGATCATCTGGACAGTGACCAGCCTTGCCCTTGCTCCATGCCCAGCAGTTAATGGCAGGCTCCTGAGGTCTGTGCAGATTCAGTTATGTGAAAGAAGCTGAGGGCTTTCTCCTTAAAATGTCAAAATTGTTTTTAGTGTATGTGGCAGTTTATTTCTTATGACTCTGTCACTAGGTCCCTGGCCTACATCTGGGTTAGGTCCTCCTCCATCACCTTTCCCTTCTAATGGAAGCACAAGGCTAAGTCCGTGAGAGAAAAGTTGACTGCCCACCACTTTGGGGTAACCACACACAAGCCAAACATGGGGACAGGTTGGATATTATCTTCCCTAGCATGCAAACTAGGCCCCCTAGCAGTCTGCTGGAATTTGTCTTGAATAAACACCCGTGTCCCAGCTGTTAGGGTAATATCTCAAGACAGTCTCAGCATGTGCATATGTGACCCTTCACTTCACATCTCTTACAGTCCCTACCAGAAAGCCTGTCCTTGGGCTACTGTGTGGCTTGAAGAACAGGCAATGCCTAAAGCTCAGAGAGAAATCCCTAGGCCACTTTGTCTCTTAGCTATTATTCTACTCTGGGAACTCTACATATATGCCCTTAATACTAGTTCTGGTGCTCTCTTGCCCCAGTTGCCATCTCTTAACTTGTGGGCCTTTCTATCTCTGACTCACTTTCTACCTCTTTTCACTATGGGCTGCTTGCCTGTTGCCTTTATTACATCTTTCTCCATAGGTCACTAAGATGAGAGGATCTGCCTGTATACTGGGTTGTCTAGGACACTATGATGTTGTGTTTCAATATCCTATAAGTGACCCAGCCCAATCTGGGCCTTTTCTCTTATTACATCAGCTTTGAGTAGTGGGGGGACCCCAGAATTCCCAGGCAGGGCCTACTCCACAGTAAGGTTTCAGAGCTGCTGTGAGTGCTGGTCATGAAGCCCCTCACTTTCCTCTGTTAGGACAGTGGCCCAGGCTGACCTCAGACTGGCAGTCCTTCCACCTCAGTCTCCCAGATGTTGGGGGTAATATGTGAGTGGTTATGCGGCTAGCTGTTTCTAATTCGTTTGCCATTCCTGCTCAAATTAGGTCATATGTTGCTAGGCTTCCTGGAGCTGCTGCTTTGTCAGCCACAGTGGTAGGTAACTAAAATATGCAGGGATACAGGGAGCTCACTGCTAACTCACTTTTAAGACTTTTATATTCATAGGCATTTGCTTGCATGTATATATGTACACCACAATTTTCCTAGTGCCCAGGGAGGCCAGCAGAGGGTGTTAGATCACCTGGAACCAAAGGTGTACAGGTGGCCCCATCTGTTGCTTTTTAATTGGTACTGTTTTCTGGCCCTGTGATCTGGAAGGAATCCTGCCTCCTGTCCTGTGGAGGAACAGAGTGAAGAAGGGACTTGGGTATATAGAGCAGGTAGAAGTAAGAGTGAATACTAAGACTTTTAGAATGTTTGATCACCCCATGTGCTCCAGCAGGAGTCACACCAGAAGGTAGACTGTTGTAGCCTATGAAGAGGGCTCATTAGGAAAAGAATGGCAGGCTTCGTGGGAAGGGAGTCTGGGTTGTACTTTGTACTGATACTGTCAAGAATATAAGTCCAAGAACCTAATAGTGAGTCAGTCTGTGGTGACGGGCTGTCAGGGAAGAAGAGCTGACAGCCCTGGTATGATGTCTCAGTTCTGTGCTGTGTCAGATGCTTCATGACTCTCCTCAGAGCCCTGTTGTCTCTGTCTCATCATAGAGTAAGACTTTTCACAGTGCTGAAGGGACAAAACCTTGGGAGTATGTGAATTTCTGAAAATGAGAGACTGGGAAGGGGATGTGCCCCTAGATGCCTGAGGGAGAAAGGGCACAAAGCCAAGAGAGATGTCTGCGTTTCCTGTGGCTAAGATTCAGGCAGGTACCATGGTGACATAGAAGGTCCTGTACTCCCTCAGAAGTTGGAGACCGTGAAGGTGCTTTCTGATGGCTGGAGAGACAGGAGACCTCTCAGTAATTGTATGTTCATATTCTTAGATCCCAAACAATGGGATGACTTTTTTGTGTGTGTGCCTAGTTCTACACTTGGAACACTTGGTAGGTTTGGATAGAAACTACGCTAATTAATCTCTTAGTGTTCTGGTTTAGTATAAGTGCTCCCAAAGCAAGTACTTATTTTGTTTTTTAGAGACAAGGTTTGCAGTAGCTCAGTCCTCACAATGTAGCTGAGGAGCCTTGAACTTATGATCTGCTTCTACCTATAGAGTGCTGGGATGGCAAGCCCATGTCACTACACCAGCATATAGCTCAACCTTTTTTTTTTTTTTAATTTAAAGTCTCACTATGTAGCCATGGCTGGCCTTGAACTCATAGAGATCTTCCTTCTTCTGCCTCCTGAGTAATGGGTTTAAAAGTGTGTGCCACATTGTCTGGCAGTGGCTTGTATTTGGAAACACAGTTTTGATAGACAGGGGAAAAGTTACCAAAGGTCATAATGTATTGGGAAGACAAGACTTGGGAATCCACCCAGTGACCCAGTCCCCAGGGAAGAGAAACTTTTTTTGAAGCTGGAGAGATGACCTTGACAGGTAAGAGCTCTTCCAGAGCACCCATGGTAGACAGCGCCAGGGATCTGATAGCTCTAGGCAACTTTGGATTTGTGGAATATGACTGGGTATCTAACGTGGTAGAAAATTTGAAAATAATTATTTATTTTATTAAAGGTAACTGTAATAGGCCTCTGAAGTAGCAGCATGCATACATACATGGTATTTTTATGCTCTTTAGATGGCTGATGGGCTATGTCTCAATATACCCCTATTAAGTTGAAAGTTGCAAGGCTGGGGTTTAATTCAGTGGTGTACTTGCCTAGCAAATTCTTATCTGCTAAGGAAATATGAGGGCCACATCCCCGTCTAACACTGTCTCTTTCTTATCAACTTGAGGGAACTGGTGTCAATGTTGCCAGTGGTCCATGACTTGTCAAGAGCTGACAATGTATGGGACTAGACTTTTTCTGTGCAAATGTTCTTTGCTGAGCAACTCTGAGCCTCCCTCATCCTTTGGCAATGGCAGTCTCATCTCCAGGGAGCCCAAGTTATCTGCAGGGCTTGGCTGAGTGACCCTGGGAAGTGTCTTCCTTTGCACGCTAGAAGGAATGGCAAACTGTGGATGGCATGGGTGGCCAGAGTTCCTACTGATGGCTTCTGTTGTGTTTCTGATGCTAAGAACACAGGACTTAGCTTTCCTAAGGTACCAGCTGTTCTTGGGTAGGTGACAGGCCCATTGGCATGAGCACACATTGGCTGAGGCATGTACACACACGCGTGCGCGCGCACACACACACACACACACCAGCTGCTCTTCTCTGTCCTAATCTAGAAGGAGGTAGCAATGCAGGCTGGGTACCGCTTAGCTTTGCTGTTCTGTGGTGCAGTCCCACAGGCCACATGCAGCTTCTCCCTGTGTCTCACTATGCTGGAGCTCCAGAACAACAGTCAGATGTGAACTCTCTGGGAATGTGATGACATCACTTTCAGAAATCCCACCCCAGCTGCTTACCTCTGCGGTAGAAAGGCAGAGCGTGTTCTGCATCCCAGCTTTCCAGCCAGAGGCCTTCAGGTTCTAGCTGGGAGGCATATGATAGGTGCTGAGCAAGACCTGTTGACAAGGAGCAGATAGGCTCTACAGCACCTGTTTGTGTCTACTTATCCCAAGACAGGACTGCCGCTCTTCTCACAAGTGTCCCTAAAGGAGAAAACATCAGAGGGCAGCAGGCTCTTATGGGGGTGGGTGTCCATGTGAGTTTGCTCTTGTGCCCAGATGGTATGAAAGGTCATTGAAAAATGTCACCTGGGGCTGCCAGATCAGTCCGATGGGAACTAGTGCCCACTATTAAAGCTCCCTAGTAGGTGCTGTGCATGGTGGTGCACACCTTAATCCCAGCACTTGGGAGGTAGAGGCAGATAGATATTTTGAGTTCAAGGCTAACCTGGTCTAATAGCAAGTTCCAGGACATCCAGGGCTATACAGAGAAATTCAGCTTCAAAAATGGGGGCTCTCTAATAGGACTTTTTAGAAGTAGGTCTGGGTTTGGGTGAGCAGTGGTACAATGAATGGGACAGATGTGCTCTTTTAGTTAGAGGCACTAAAGGTGGTGCCTGAAGTAGAGGTGCCCTCTGGTCTCCCATGAACCCTCCAGGGACAGCTTCTTTATCCTGCTGTTCTGGTAATCTAGGCTCAGCCAGCCCTACCTATAGACAGAAGGCTGCCTCTACTGCCCTGTGTGGGGAGCTGTCAAGTGTGGGTTTGGCACACTGGTACAAGCTTCTCCTGCCTGCCTCCTTGCTCCCTGCTTTGTCCCAGTAAGCATCCTGTCTGTTGGGACAGTCTAAGGAAGGAGGCATAGGCCTAGTGTAATATTTTGAAGCAGTGCTGGGCTAATGCTTCACTGTATAGTGATTCTGCAGCTTAGCTGCTCCCATGTCAGCTGTCCTGGCAATGCTGGCTCCATCAGTCACATGCAGTGGCTGACAATGGCCAAACCCATCTCTGTCCCCTCAAGAAAGAGAGCTTATCCCTACAGCCATGTGGCCCAGAGCAGTTAGACTCCTCCTGGTGCCTGTGCTCGGGAAACATTTAAGTTGCTGTTACCTGGCCCATGGGTTCAACAGTGGGAAACCCTTTCATGGTTTGGTGTTTAACAGCTACCCACATGTGCAACCTGAATGGACAGGGCAGAGGTAGACCCCATTCTTCACACCCTTTGCCAGCCTGGAAGGCTGAACAGGCATCTCCCCTACACTGTAGTAGGGCTCAGGAATCTCCCCTCTAATCCAGATCAAGGCTGGAGACGCTCCTGGAGTTCTAACCCTGCCCCATGCTTCAGGCTCCTGGGTCTCTGAGTCAGGGGAGTCTGGCATTGTCCAACACTTCTGTCTATGCCCTCCAGGACGCTGGTTTGCCTACTCTGGAGAGGCAGCCACTGTGGCCTGGTAGCAGACATGCCAATCTCAAGAGTTAGCTTTGCACAGACAGCCCCATCTTGTCAAGGTGAAACAGGTCCTTTAGGGCCAGCAAAGCTGTCCCACGGCCTTGGGGAAGTAGAGCTCCTACTCT
Organism: Mus musculus; assembly: GCF_000001635.26. Taxonomy (NCBI): domain Eukaryota; kingdom Metazoa; phylum Chordata; class Mammalia; order Rodentia; family Muridae; genus Mus; species Mus musculus. The sequence goes on along the minus strand of NC_000074.6, from coordinate 69,922,007 downwards.
GCTTGGTGCTGACACATCTGAGCATTCAAAACTGAGAAACATGGGTAAAAGAGTGCCCCTCAGGAGGCGGGAGGCAGCATAACTGTGGAGTCCCTCACTTTGTGGAGCACTTTCAACAGCCTAAGTCACTAACCCACAGCTTTGTGGGTGCATCTCCTCTCCACAGGAACAGGCTAATGCCTATAGGAGCGTCACTATGGGGACGGGCCTCTAGCTTTGTGTAGAAGCCCCATAGCCTCTTCCACCCAAGTCAGTTCAGTCATAGCTGACCTTAAGGTTGGGGTGCTTGGGAATACTTATTCTAGAGCAGCATGGCCCTGGCACTGAGGCACCGTGATCCTTCTGGGTGCCCTTATTGGGAGCTGAGGCTGCACCACACCCATGTGAGAGGGATAGGGAGGATGGGGAATCCCTCCTGTGAGTTAGAGACACACAAGCTGTGTAGACAAGGAAGTCAGGCCTATTCAAGAGGGTAGGGTAGCTATGCTTGTCCATCCTGTCCCATCTGTCTGTCTGTTTTCACACAGACATGTACTAGGTGAGAAAGGCGACATCTGAAAGCAGTCCCTTAGGAAACAAAGGGGCCCTGCAGGTCTGATGTCCTCTTTTGGCTTATGTGCCATGGGGCTAATGAATGCCAACACAGGCCATTCCAAAGGTCAGAGGTCCATTGAAGGGTGATAGAGACAGATCATGGCTAGCCAGGGCTTGGTGGACAGACTTGTGAGTCAAGCTAGTCTGTGTTGTGGTGCAAGGTTTGGGTGCAGAAGAGTAGGTGTATAGGCCATGACAGCCAAGCTGGCCCTGAGGAGGACTTGGTCCTCAGTTGATGTAGGTGTTCTTCCTCCTCCGATCAGATTGAAGAGACATGGATAGGATCCAAGCACCTCCTCTGATGTGGGCTATCCCAGTGCTCAGCCCCTTCTCCAGGACACAGCACACATTCCTGGTAGGAGACAGCTTTTGGTGCTAATGGCCAGACTGGCTGGCTTCTGGAGATTTTTACTGGTGATGTGAAGCTACTTCATCACTGTGTGTTTTCAACATAGACAGGTAGGACAGGTTCACACAGCATCCAGAAAAAGCAGTTGTCCCTGCCGGCCTGGCCGTGCTCCAGAGCTCTCCATGTCACTCTTCATTTTACTCTTATGCCTATGGGTTTCATGAAAGGCTCCCTCTGAAATTGTGCCTGTGATTGATCCATGTATTCTGGTTCCTAAGTTAAAAGCTATCTAGAAAAGTGCAGAGAATCTTGAAGGTATTTCTGTTAAAAGCTGAGCTTCGGAAAGCCTTTCAGTTTGGAAGGGAGAGGGGCTTGTGGTTTCCTCTGTTTTTTGTAGGAGATGACCACAGGCGACTGGATGCCTGGAGGCTGCACAGAAAGGGGAAAGTGGAGCCTCCATTTTCTGACAGCACCTGAACCCTTACCTCTCTTCTCAAAATGAAGGCCGTGTGTCACAAACCGGTTAGAACTGCCCGTTGCCATGGTTTTCACGTTGGAAGGCACAGTTAAAGGGTCACATGACCAGAGAGGGAAATGCCTTTGTCACATGACTTTTTGGTGGCCTGATTAGCATAGAGGAAGTTCACTCCGGGCAGGCTGGCTGCTGCTGGGATGCTGAGTGATACTGATAGCAGTGACATCATCTCTGAAATTGATTAGTTGGGGCCCAGGATGGGGTCAGAGAGCAACAGTGGTCAGGGCTGTCTTCCAAGGAAGCCTAAGTCCAGGATGGTCTCTGCCCCAGCAGTGCCCTCATTCCTCACAGACATCTCAAATTTTATTAGACGACTCACCTCAGAAAGATAGGAAAGAGATAAACTCCACAGTTGGGTGTCCTTTGGTCTGCCTAGAAAGCCAGTCCTAGACTGTAACTCTGTCATAGGTGCCTCTTAAGCCCAGCTGTTAATTCACTTGGGCACCCCCCTGGGCCAGTACCACAGCCACGGCACTGGGCTGCTCCTCTGCTACACAATATACAGTTGGTGGCATGCACAGTCAGTGGACCTGGAATTGAAGCTGTCTGATCACCTTGAAACCTGACCTCGGGTGAGGGCCGGTGGGAATGTTGGAGGAGAGATTGACTTGGAGTGTTTGAAGAGACCCGAGGGAGACAGATGCCCAGGGTCTCTTTTTTTAAGCTGTTTTGTTGTTTGTTTGTTTGTTTGTTTTTAAAGATTCATGTATTTGTATATTATTTATTTTTGTACAACAGTGCTTTGCCTGTATGTACGTCTCTGTGAGGGTGTCAGATACCCTGGAACTGAAAATTCAGAAACTTATGAGCTGCTGTGTGGGTGCTGAGAATTGAGCCCTGGTCCTCTGGAAGAGTAGCCAGTGCTTTTAACTGTGGAGCCATCTCACTAGCTCTCTCAATTTTTTTAAATAATTTGTTTGTTTTGTGTGCATTGTTATTTTGCCTGCTTGTGTGTCTGAGTGAGGCTGTCCAAATCCCTGGAATTTAAGTTACAGTAGTGAGCTGTCTTGTGGGTTCTGAGATTTAAACCTATGTTGTCTTAATCACAGAGCCATTTCTCCAGCCCTTCCAGGGTCTCTTTTAAATGACTGGTTTCTGGGCTGCCGAAGCCTGACTCTCAAGAACCTCCAGGCTTAAGCCTTCAGGCTGTGGCCAGTGTGCACGTATAGCTGTCATGTGGGAATCAGGAAGCCAGCCAGATGCTGGCTGGTCAGCCTCTGCCCACCATGCCACTCTTCTTGAGAATACAGCTGGCAGGAACCAGTGGTGGGGACCCAAAGAGTCTTCACCTAGTGACTCACCTCACCCTGCTCAAACCCAAACCACAGAGACAGATCTGCACTGTGACTTCCACCTAACTTTATCCTGTGTCACAGTGCCATCTAGTGGACATATTCTGAGCTGCTTTCCACAAGCAAGTTGGTACTTGCTTGGGTGCTGGGATACACACCAAGGGGCAGTTTAGATTGTCCACTGTGGGCAGTACTTTTTCTAGGACTTAGTGCTCCTCCCACCTCCTTCCTGTGTTACAGCAACAGAGCACACTGGCTTTAAGGATTTAGAAGCAACAGATGTGTATGCCCTCTGATACCCTTCACAAAGAGGGAGGTCTAATTTTGGGGTGCTCCTGTGTGGGTTAACTGATGTAGGCTATATTATAGCCACTGGTCTTTAGCCAGTGTGGGAAGAGTGGTCAGTGTTGTGGACCTGTGCATCTGACAGTGTGTACCACCCCTGCTACAACTGAGCTCCTAGGGAGACTGGCTGTTTGCTCACAGGGAAAAGTGAACTTCCTACACCACAGGATGTGTGTTAGAAGGTTGGTCACAGTGGTGAGTGTTCCATGATGTAACTTCTTCTGAGACTTGAGTGTGCAGGGTTGAGGGCAGAGCCATCACACTCTGTAGACCTGAGCATGAAGTCAGTGAGAGTGGTTCTTTTGAGTTTGAAAACTTGTAGCCACTGCAGCCACTTATGTGTGTCCTAGGTAGGACAATGCAGCAGATGGCCCCAGGTCCCCTTGTGAGGTAGAGAGCAAAAGCTAACAGTACATCATTGTGCTTTTTGGTCTTCTGGGGGGCTGTATGGGACTGGGTTAAGAGAGGGGTGGGCTTCCCATTGGGTAGTTCCCAATGTGAGACCTTGGCTTTGGAGTGCTCACGTCCATCCTACCCAGCACTCAGGAGCTGAGATAGCAGACCAAGATCTGAAGCTCTGTTTACTTGTGACAGAGCTCTGGGGTCGAGTAGCACTTTCTGAAGCATCCATGCTACACCTGAGTACTCAGAGATGGAGCACACCATCTGGTGTGTATGGCCCTAATGACCAGTGATGATACCCATGGTGCCCACGGTGGCAAGAGGAGGCACCTAGGGGTGATTGGGCATCTGGGGTAGTCTGGCCTGCCTGGTACTCTGCCCTGCTAAGCACCTGCTTATCTCCATTTGACAGTGACATGAAGTCTGAGAAGAGACCTCCCTCGCCTGATGTGATTGTGCTCTCTGACAGTGAGCAGCCATCGAGCCCAAGGGTGAATGGCCTGACCACAGTAGCCTTGAAAGACACCAGCACTGAGGCGCTCTTGGTGAGCCTTGGCAGAGCCTGGAAGCCCCACCACCCCACCTTGCAGAGCTTCTGCTGAGGCTTTCCCCAATTTTGTGCTTTTGCTCTCCTAGAAAAGCAGCCCAGAAGAACGAGAGCGGATGATCAAGCAGCTGAAGGAGGAGCTGAGGCTAGAGGAAGCAAAACTGGTCTTGTTGAAGAAGCTGCGGCAGAGTCAGATACAGAAGGAAGCCACCGCACAGAAGGTGCCTGTGCTCTACTGCCCCAGACCCCAGAGAGGCTGGCCCAGGGCAGAGGCTCGACCCACGGGCGGGATGGCAGGCAGTGTATGGCGTTAGGGAGCAAGCAGAAAGTAATTCGGGGTGGGGGGGTGCGTGCGTGCGTGCGTGTAACTTTACACACCAACTCCTTTTGATGTCTCTTGCTATCTTATAGCCTACAGCTTCCTCAGGGAGCACTGTGACCACCCCTCCCCCACTCGTGCGGGGTACCCAGAACATTCCTGCTGGCAAGACCTCACTTCAGGTTCGTGCGCCCTTCTGCTTGTTGCCCTGCACCACCTCCGTTTATAGTCAGGCTCCAAACACTGCCTGCTCCTCCCAAGTAAAGAAGCATGGGGCTCCCACAGACTAAAGGACCAGAGTGTCACATGCGCCCCAAATTACACCACCAAACTAGGCTACTATGAATGTCGCAGACTGGTCAGTGGTGATTGAGCAGTAAGACTGAAAGATTGGCTAGAGTGGGTCGCTCCGCTCAGGCCTCTGCCCACAGACTCTGGGGCCTCTGTCACACTCTCGTATTACCTTCCTCTGAGTTCCCATGGCTCCTGCTAGAGTAATGTATACAAAAAATAGGCATTTCAGTTTATCTTGGGTTTGTAATTAGTTAAAACAAAAACCAACCTAGGTCTGTGGCTTCATTGGTTGAATGTGTGCCTCATGTTACAGAGCCCTAAGGTGAAGCCAGATGCTCACACCTTTAATCCTAGCACACAGGAGGCAAAGGCAGGTGGATGGATCTCTTGTCAGTTTGTTCTACTGCGTTCTAGAACAGCTGAAGCTGTTACACAGAGAAACCCTGTCTCAAAAAAGAAAAAGAAAAAAGAAAAAACAAATTAAAGAAAGCTGGCAGTTCCATCCCTATTACCACATATATTAAGATGTTGCCTTAAGCCTCTCATCTCAGCACTGGAGAGGTAAAGGCTGAAGGAATTCTAAGAGGAAAGGAATACTCACATAAACCTGGGCATCGGTGTCTTTGACAGACCTCCTCCACTCGAATACCCGGCAGCATCATCCCACCACCACTGGTCCGAGGTGGGCAGCAGGTGTCTGCCAAACTGGGACCACAGGCCAGCTCTCAAGTAGTCATGCCACCGCTTGTCAGGGGGGCCCAGGTGAGTCAGGTATGTGAGCTGTATGTATGCTGGGGCAGGGCCAAGTGCCCACCCCTTCTGTGGTCTGCCAGGGTTGGTTTGTCTTAGTGGCATTTCTTGTCCCCTATCTCCTCCCAGCAGATTCACAACATCAGACAGCATTCCTCTACGGGGCCACCACCCCTCCTCCTGGCCCCCCGTGCCTCAGTGCCCAGCATGCAGATTCAGGGACAGAGGATCATCCAGCAGGGACTTATCCGTGTCGCCAATGTCCCCAACACCAGTCTGCTTGTCAACATCCCTCAGGTGAGGCCAGAAACTAGGTGGGAGGTTGAGATGGAATCAGGTCCTGGTAGGTCTCATAGTACCATTGTGTGTACTGTAGATAGGCTGGAGGGGTTGGGGTGGAGTTCTAGGTATGGAAATCACAAACAGATTAGCCTTTAGCACTTAGGGAGCTTTTGAGAAAGTCGGGACTCCTTCAGGGTGCAGCAGGCTTTGAAGAAAAAAACTGAGGCAAAGAATGGGAAGACCACTAGAGGGACACCAGAGCCTTTTGAAGCCTGCCAGCCTTCCGAAAAGCCACCGCTGTAGCACCTCCCCCCAACTCCTGCTGACTTGTTCAGCTCCTCTGGGCAGGCTGGGAGGACAGCATGCCACAGATTCTCCTACAGCACAGTTGGCTATTCTTAGCTGTGTGTCCCTCCACCTCTATACAGAGCCTCTGAGGTGGGGAGGGTCTGTCCCCACCCCTGGGTAGCAGGATGGGAAGAAAAGGGCAGTTTTGTCTGACAGATGAAATTACCCAGTCCACAGGCCTTTTGCTGACGAGCCGAGTTCTTTTCTTCCTTGCTTGTCACGTTCTGCCCTCCTCAGCCCTCCTTAGATAAGACAAGGCTGGATTCTGGACAGCTCTGACAAAGGGTGTTTGCCTGTGTTAGGGTCCATCTCTAGTGCACAAACAATGGCTGTCTCTGCCACCTCCTTGGAAGGGTGTGTGTCCCAGCTGAAACAAAGGGCCTAGAGAATGGGCAACACCTCATAGCATCCTTGTCCCACTTGCTATGTTCAGTATGCTACCAGGGTGCTCTGCTAGTGATGGAGCCAGGGCCCTGGCTAGTCACATGCTGGAGACCTGAGCTAGGTATCTTGCTGAGTGAGGCCTTAGCATCCAGAGCCCCACAGAGTATAGTATTTTGGGGTCTTCCAGGGAAAGCGTGTACAGTCCTCTTAGTATCTTCTGGAAATCATTGACACTCTAGGAGCCCAGACCACTGACATGGTCAGCCTTGGTTTCAGGAATGCAGGGGTAGGGTGGGTGGAGACTACCCTAATGGGGATAAGAAGCTGGTATGGTGAGGGACAAACAAGAGCTGCATTTCCCTGGGAACCCGTTGCATACTCAGAACTTCTAGAAGCAGCACTCCGGGTATGGACCACACTGCAGCCTCCCAGCTTGCTCTTGCTGGACTTCTGGACATCCAGACTGGGTGCACAGAACCTGAGTGGCCTGGCTATGTCCTGGGCTTGGCTTTATCTTTGTCTCTTTGTCCCTGTGGCCATGGACCTATGTGAGGACAGGCCACTTAGATTACTTTTGTTTCTTGGATTGTTTTTGAGAGTGTCTTAGGATTTAGCCCAGGCTGGAACTCCAGATCTGCTCGAGCTGGGATTATAGGAGTGGACAGCCACACCCAACTCAGACTTTAATCCTGTAAGGACTCCAGTGTGCATCTGGCATGGAGCCTGCCTTAGGTGGCACTCTCAGCCTCACCTACTTGTCTTCCACAGCCTACTGCAGCCTCCATGAAGGGGACAGCAGTTGCTTCTGCTCAGGCAAATTCCACTCCCACCAGTGTGGCTTCTGTGGTTGCATCTGCTGAGTCTCCAGCTAGCCGACAGGCGGCTGCCAAGCTAGCACTGCGCAAGCAGCTGGAGAAGACACTGCTGGAGATCCCCCCACCCAAGCCCCCTGCCCCAGAGATGAACTTCTTGCCCAGTGCTGCCAATAATGAGTTTATCTACCTGGTCGGCCTGGAGGAGGTGGTGCAGAACCTGCTGGAGACACAAGGTGAGTGGATGTCCTCACCTTGCACTGCAGTGTCTGGGGAGACAGTGTAGAGTTTCCTCCAGTTCTGCTGTGTGGGTAGGGGTGAGGCAGAGCATCTGCAGGGGACTGACCCCTGCATGAGTGTGGGTTACATGAAGGCAAAGCTTGGACCAGGTTTTTTTACTGTCGCTGGGGATGCTGTGGATCTGCAGGACCCCATTGAAGCAGCAGTAGAGGGGGAAGTGTATGGATGACCCAATTGGCACCACACAGGCCAAGCATCTTGGTGTTGAACTGGCAAGCAGGTTAGTGGTGGTCAGCCTCACCTCCTTCCTCAAGTGCCTGTGTCAGATACCAAGAGCAGAAAAGGGGGTGAATATGACTGGATCCAGGGAGCCTTGGTCCTTAGTGCTCCCTCTTCTGACATGGGTATGAGGGACAGAGTGTGCACACAGAAGGACTTGTGTGTTCACGGCAGAGTACAAAGAGGAAAGTGTTGGTAGGGGCATGCACATCTCTGCCCATTTGCTTCTTGGGGCTGGGTTGTTAAGTGTATGCTCCAGACTTCAGAATCCCCAAGCCCCACACCTAGTAGCACCCTAGAGTGCTGGTGGCCCACAGTCTCTGAGGGTTGCATATACCTCAGAAACTTTCCGCAGCACTCCTTAAGCACAGAGTTGCTAAACAACCCACTCTGTGGAATGATGTTAGTAACCTACATCTCTTGGGGTTCCAGAAGAGACTTAAGTGTGTGTTGCTGGGAAGCCTGGGTGCTGGCATTCTGTAGTAGGGTGACATTGAGCAAAGAACTGCAAGAGAGAGGTACCCACTCATGAAGAGTACCAAGTTCATGCAGGTGCTCGATTCTCTCCCAACAGGGGGACTGTGGAATGCCAGCAGTCAGCTCTGACACCCTGTCATTGGGGTCAGGCTTCCTCTCCTGTTGCTCTGTACCAGGGCAGGTCCAGTCAGGTCCATACCCTCATTCAGTGTTGATGTGCACAGGTACAGGGCTGTGGACAGCTAGTGCCACTCCTGTGTCTTACCTCTGGGCCCAGGCCTAATTCTACTGCCAGTCATATGATGATGAAGTTGCTTGTCTGTCATATCTCCAGAAGAGAGAATGAATACCCACATGCCCACAGTCCCTTGCAGGGTAACTGACATCTTTGGCACAGGTGTTAGTTAGGATACTTGTCATGTCTTTGAAGAGTCCCAGGAACACTCAGACTGTGGCCTCCGTGTACCTGTGAGAGGTACCCACTGCCCACAGTCGTTGGAAGTTACTTTGACAAAGGCACCTCATCTATTGCAGCAGGCAGGATTTCTGCCACTGCAGCAGCTGCTGTGTTATCCCGGGAGCCCTACATGTGTGTGCAGTGTAAGACAGACTTCACATGCCGCTGGCGAGAGAAGGGTGGAGCCGTTATGTGTGAGAACTGCATGACATCCAACCAAAAGAAGGCACTCAAGGTGGAGCACACCAGTCGCCTGAAGGCCGCCTTTGTGAAGGCTCTACAGCAAGAGCAGGAGATGGAGCAGCGCCTGCTGCAGCAGGGTGTGGGTACTGCCAGCATCAAGGCTGAGCCTGCAGCTCCACATCCCACGCTGAAGCAGGTGAGAGCTGGAGCCCTTGCCGTCCCTAGGTGACAGGATGTTCCGGAGGCGTCCCCTTCAACCCACCCGCCTGGTGGTTAACTGCAGGCTAAATTGCACTTAATGCTGGCATTTGGCAGCGAAAACACTAATTTGCAGTTTCTTTAGATTTTGTAGCTTTCACCCCCAGTGCACTGGCAAGTACTTCTGTGTAAAATGACTGGCTGCTGCGAACTTTGCTGGGCGTCAGCAGGAGCACCCTGGCTAGCTGGAGGAAGGAGTGGGTGTGAGGCCCGTTCTCCAGAGCCTGCTTGTCCTTGCACCAAGTGGACTGGACCCACCCACCTTTTTTTCTTCCTTTTCTTTTTTGAGACAGCATCTCCCCATGTAGCTCCAGCTGTCCTGGAACTCACCATGTAGACCAGGCTGGCATAGAACTCACAGAGACCCAGGTGCCTCTGCCTATCGAGTGCTTGGATTAAGGTGTCCACCACCATGCCCAGTGTGTGTTCCTTTTTGTGGTTTCTGTCTGCTCACACATTGTACCTCACCAAAAACATCCCCTCCCCCTCCCCCCCATCTGCAGTATCTGGAACCAGCGGGTGTTGGCACTGCTGCCATGGCCAGGCCTGATAGGGTACCCTCAGCCAGTTTGGATGAGTGTCAGGCACCTTGCTAATGTACCTTTCAATCCCATTTGTGTAGGTCATAAAGCCCCGACGTAAGTTGGCGTTCCGCTCAGGAGAGGCCCGTGTCTGGAATAACGGGTCCTCACTACAGGTCAGAACCCGGCCAGGGCCTCATACGACCGCAGCCCCAGCTCTTGATGTGCTCGTGCTCTTACATGCTCTCATGCAGCTCTCCTCCTCCTCGTCCTCCTCTCACAGCCTCCCCTGACTGTCTCCTCCTCTCCCTCTTTCTCTGTCCCCTAGTGTAACTCACATGGCCGTTTTGACTTTGGACTCTTAAGGACCCAAGTGGGTGGGAAGAGGTCAGCCAGACAAGGAGAGGCTGCTCGAAGTAACCTGCCCAACCCCTGCCCACCATAAGCCTGGTCCTCTTTGACTTCTGTAGGCTTCCAGCCAGCTGTCCCGAGGCTCAGCCACAGCACCTCGTGGTGTTCTGCACACTTTCAGCCAGTCACCCAAACTGCAGAATGCAGCCTCAGCTACGGCCCTGGTAAGCAGGACTGGCAGACATTCCGAGAGAGTCGTGGGCACCGGCAAGGGCACCGCCTCCAACTGGAAAAAGACGCCTCTGAGCACAGGTACACCTCTGCCTCTATGGGAACCCACTGCCACTAGGCCACCTTTCCTTGTTTGTAAGGTGCAGTCCAACACACACAACCCAGCAGCCTCCTCCTTACTCTTATTTTTTCCTTGAGACAGGGTTTCTCTGTGTAGCTAGCCCTGGCTGTCCTGGAACTCACTTTGTAGACCAGGCTGGCCTCGAACTCAGAAATCTGCCTGCCTCTGCCTCTGTGCTGGGATTAAAGGCGTGCGCCACCACTCCCGGCTCCTCCTTACTTATAAGGGCATTTTCAAAGGTAATACAGAGAGCCTGCATCTTGTCCCCTTCTTGAGAGCATATCCTCTTGCTCCCATCCTGAGGCAAGTGACACTTTACCTCCAGTAGAAGGGCTTGGCTCATGACTTCCTTTTATCTGCCTCACCCTCCCCTAACCTCACCCACCTCAACCCTTTCAAGCAATTAGTGGTGCTTTGCTGCCCTGCTCTAGAGATTAGTGACACCAGCAGCCAGCCTTTGCCCATCTCTCTTCCACTGCCTTCTCCCTGTGTGGACCAGAACAGAACCATGAACCCAGAGAAGGGTGGACTGTGCAGGGTGCTCATGGAGCAGCAATGCCACCCTTGGAACATAGAAATCTCTGTTGGGCTCAGCCTTCCTTGCAGCCTGTAGGAAGAACAGCTGGCAGTGAGTGCCAGAAAAGCCTCAGAAGGCAGTGTGGTGGGAGCGGTGTACAGGGATCTGGGCACCCCTGGCATATTCACAACACAGCCAGGAAGTAGTGGGCTTGCCTGAGCTGGACATGATGGCACGCGCCTGTAGTCTGAGGAGGAGAGCAGACTCAGTGATACTCACATGTGCCTGCTACTTGGGAAGCTGAGACAGGAGGATCACTTTAGCCCAAGAGTTTGAGACAAGCCTGGGCAATGTAAGAATTGCTATTTAACTAGAGAGAGGAGTTCAAGGTAGAGCTTAAGTGAGCAAGTATTTGCTTGTGGGTATAAGGCCCTAGGATCCAGCCCAGAGGCAGGCAGATCTAATAGGAGGCCAGCCTGGCCTCTGTAGTGGACCTCAAAATCCAAGCAGGGGAAGGGCTAGAGAGAAGGCTTAGTGGTTAAGAACATAGGGTAGTCTGCACGACCTGTTTGATTCCTAGCACCTACATTGGGTGGCTCACAACAGCCTATAACTGCAGTTTCAGGGAATCCAACCTCCAATACTGGCTCAGATGGTACCTACAGACATTGTACATACACATGATTAAAAATACACCTTTAAAAACAAACAATCATAAGTAGAGCAAGGTAGCATCCCATAGTCCCAGGTTCTAGGAAGACTGACACAGGAACGATCTCTTGAGGGTAGGTAGTAGTGTGAGGCCAGCCTGGCCAGCACATATGTATGTGCCTTCCCCTCACATCTGTATGCTATCAGATATGAGGGAGAGTTTCTTTCCATAGTCCCACTGCTCCATGAAGCTCCATTGCACTGATGCAAATCCCTTGTTTGGGTTTACTGATCTCTTAGCACTGAGCCCAACCACTGATCCATACTTAGGTCACCTCTGTGGGATCTGGGATTGATGGCAGTGTGGAGGTTCTGTGGGTCATGGTCCTGCTCATGGGTCCACTGAGGATGTGCTGAGATAGGTGAGTCTAGGCTGTATCCATCCAGGGCCTTGCCTGGCTGATTTGCCACTACCCATCACTGCTCTGTTGCAGGTGGGACCCTCGCCTTCGTCAGCCCAAGCTTGGCAGTACACAAGACCTCCTCGGCTGTGGATCGACAGCGAGAATACCTCCTGGACATGATTCCTCCACGCTCCATCCCCCAATCAGCCACATGGAAATAGTGGGAGCCGGCCCAGCCGAGGACAGGCCCTCTTCTCTCCCAAGGCCCTTGGTCTAGGACACACAGACTGCCTCCTAGCGAGTTGCCTGAGACAGCTCAGGCCTTGGCTGTTGCCTTGCTTTGGCCAGGAGAGTGTGCCACCATGGTGCCCAGGATCAGAATGAGGGACCTCCCAATGGGCCTTCTCTTTCCTTTTTGCCTTTAGTTTGCCCGACACCAGCAGAAACTCGGACCTTGGGGCCAGCTCTGCCTGGCCAGCGTGGGTGGGAGCTCACCCTGGACACTGTGACACACCCGGGCCAGGCTGGCACCGGGGGCTCCCGAAGTTGAGCCGGGATTTCGTTTTCTTTTGGCTTTTCCCATCTTAGCTCCCCAGTCTCTGCCTCTTCATGGCCATCTATAGGTTGAAGTTTGGGTTTTATTGGGTTTTTTTTTGTTTTGTTTTGTTTTTTTTGTTTTTGTTTTTTTATAATCACCTCATAATGATGATGGAATTAAAAGTGAACTGCATAGACCCAGAGTCACTGTCATACACAGTGCACTTGGGCAGGCTCTAACCCCAGAGGATGCTCGGAGTGGCACCAGAGATGGCAGGTACCACCCTGACTCTAGTTGTCTGTTGCTGCTCACTGCAACCCCTGGCTTCCACACTTAGAACGAATTGCAGCCCATATTCTGTCTGAAATCTAGAGGCTCCAGAGAGATGCTGAGTCCACTGTGCTGGAGCCAGAGCTGGTTGCTGGGTTACTTTTTGTGGTTTATTTTATTAAAAATTTCTATCCTTTTTCTCTTTTGATGGACACAATCTCATGATTCCCATGCCTGCCAAGAGGCATCCATCCAGGTAGGGCCCAGCCACAGCCCTTAGGTCTGGAGTCAGCAGAGCTTACTCCCTCTCAATCCACAGGGACGCCTGAAAGGGCCCAGTCTACTTCTGTTCTGTTTTGTTTCCTTCTCCCCCCATTCTCTTAACAATTGGTTCCATGGTGAAAGGCAGAAGTAGCTGTGTGTCCAGCACGCACGGGCGGCCTTCTGCTCTTGTGATTGGTCGCCGTCGTTTCCCCATCCAACCCTGGTTTCCCTTGACACAGTACAGTTAGGGACTTTAATTTAAACCCTTGTTCTGCGGACCACCGCCCTCTGCAGACACGCCCCCTGCCTCCTCCTAATAAAGGCTCATTTAACTCCATGCTCACCTGTGTGGAAATCCTCCATCTTTAGAAATCATTTGGACATGTGGGAGTTGAGAGTTTTGGAAAACACTTTTGTTGTGTGATACCCAAGTTGCTCAGTGCTTTTGAGTGTGTCACTTCCCAGGGTGGTTTTGGGGGAATTAACAGAAATTGAAGTTTTTTAAAAGGGGGGTTTTTACACCAAAAATAAAAAAAAAGAGAGAGAGAATATATGCAAGCATTTCTTAGTCCTTGAGTATTTTTGTGCCTGGCAAGTCAGTTCCTGTTCTCCACCCTTCCTAAGTGGCAATGACATAGACCAAAAGTCTTCTGGCTCCTTGGAACGGCAGCACCGGGGTGGCCTCTCAGCCAGAAGTCCTCATTCCTATGCAGTCACTGATCAGACCATGTCACCTAGAACTGGATGAAGACCTCCACTTGAGTTGAGGGTCTGACCAAGAGGGTTCGGTTGTCCTGGTGCATCCAGACTTCCAAGTCTTGTGACTTCTCCCATACACCTGTCATCCAACCCTTGTAGGCCCAGTTTATGCACCTCACAAGGGACAGACCTCCCTGGCTGTGGTTCATACTTGCCAGGATGACAAGCTGTGGTAAAGGTCTCTCTAAGGAGGGCTAGAGTGAGGTGCCTTAGCTTACTGACCTTACTTGAAAGTGCTGCCTGTTCTTCTGCACCACACTGGCCTATGCAGCAAGCCCTCAACATGATAAGGACTGGGGACTGAAGGGCCATGTTTGGGGGTGTACAGAGCTGCCACCCCCACCAATGCTGGCTTTATCCCTATCCTGAATGGATTAAATCCTGGGTTCCTTGAGACCCCCCTAGAGATAGATTAGCCTCTGCTTCTTGAGTGCTGGGATTAATGGCTTGTACCTCCACACCTGGCTTAAAACTTTTTAAAAAATATTAATGGCATGGTAACTTTCCTGTCTATACTTGGGAGGTGAAGATGGAGGTGATGGTTCCTACTTCATTGATTTCCCAGAGGCAACACATCAGTGGCTCTGGTCATCAAGGTCACAGGTAACACCATTTCCTCTACTAACTGCTAGGGACAGGTTTGAAGGGAGGAGCCAAGCACAGAACACATCTGTATTTGTCGAACCAGACCTTTTGACAGATGTGTGACCTAGGTTTGGTTGTTGGGACAGTGGTCCTATGAACAGCCTCCAGACCTGATCACGGTCTTCCCCACCACCCCAGGGAAGCCAAAGCTTGCCCCAGGCAGTAGTAAGGATTGTAAATGCTGGCTGTAACAAACACCTCCATGCACTGAGTCAGCCTGAATGCTGTTGAGGGTAAGAGTGGTCCTCGCCATGAGTCATGTCAGCCTGAAGACCTTGGATTGTTTCCAAAAAGTGGTCAGTTTTCTGATCCTCAATGTGTAAGTTACACTAGTGCAGGGTATGGGGATTGGGGCAGTTGCTACTTGTATTTATTGTGACTGAACCTTTGACAGTACATGTTTTTTTAAAGTGCCACCAAACTGGAATAGATGTTCCAATAAATGAGCTGAAATTGGTAGTCACTGTGTCATGGGGAAGTCTGAAACCCTGAAGGACAATAAAGAAATGGACCAAATGTCAACTGTATTGTTCTTTAATTTCTTTGGACCCCGGTATTTTCTTCCCTGCACAGATAGCTGTGGGCTCCATACAGAATCAGGTCTGCATCCCTTGAGATGCTCAGTTCCATATTTGATTTTGTTTTGAGGCAGGATCTTAGTAGCTCAGGCTGCAGGAATGACAGGCATCCAGCACCATTGGAAATATTTTACTTAAAAGAAGCTGGTGACTGGAGAGATGTCTCTGTGGCCAAAAGTGCTGGCTGCTCTTCCAGAGGACACGGGATCTATTCCTAGCACTAACAGCAGCTTACAACCATATGTAACTCCAGTCTCTGGCCTCCACAGGCACTGTACACACAGTGCACAGACATGCAAACAAAGCACTCAATAAAATTAAGCCAGGACTGATGATGTCACCTTTAACCCAGCACTCAGGAAGCAGAGGTATGTGAGTTTAAGGCTAACCTAGTCTACAAAGTGATTTCCGAAACAGGGCTACTTACACTGTCTCAATAAAAAAGCAGTGTGTATCGGTATCTTGCCTGCATGTGCCAGTGCCACCTCTGAGACACCCTCAGCACATACTGCCATGGTGTGGGGAGGAGGGGGTTGAATACTGAGTCAGAGGCTCTAGCTGTGCTTCATATTTGTCATCCCAACACCCAAAGGACTGAGGCAAAGATGGTGATTTCAGAGCTGTGAAACAGTGTTCTGTTCAGCAAGGGCCTTCCCTTAGCCTGGCTGACCTGGAATTCCAGCCCTGCTACCTCTGCCTCTTGAATGCTGTGATTATAGTTGCACCCAAAATGTGTGTAGTGCCACATTTCTCGTTTTAAAAAGTTACTAAATTGATGCCAGATGTAGTGGCACACACCTTTAATCCCAGTGCTCAGGAGGCAGAGGCAGGTGGAGCTCTGGGAGTTCATGGCTCATCTGGTCTACATAGCTCCAGGCCACCTAGGCTGACACAGACCAAGTCAAAAATAGGATCTCACTGTGTAGTTCTGGCTAGTCTGGAACTTTATGTAGACCAGACTAGCCTCTAAATTTAGGTATCTGCCTGCGTCATGGCTGGGATTACTACTGGGTAGACTACCACGCCCAGCTTAACTTTAAAAAAAAAAATTTATGTATGTGAGTATGCTGTAGTTGTACAGATGGTTGTGAGCCTTCATGTGGTTGTTGGGAATTGGATTTTTGGGATCTTTGCTCGATCCAGTTGGCCCCACTGTCTCCAGTCAACTCCACTTGCTCACAGTTGTGAACCACCATGTGAGTGTTAGAACTGAACTCAGCTCCTCTGTAAGAGCAGCCAGTGCCTTTATCTACTGAGCCTTGTCAGACCCAGCCTTTTTAAGATTTTAATTTTTATTTGTGTGCATAGGTCTGTGTGTAAATGTATGCTAAGTGTGTGTGGTACCTGTGGGGACAAAAGACGGTGACACATTCCCTGGAGCTGGAGTGACAGGCTATTGTGAACTGTTCAACATGGATGTTGGAACTGAATTCTGGCCTTCTGGAAAAAATAGTTCTCTTTACTGAACTATTTCTCTCTCTTTCTCTCTCTCTCTCTCTCTCTCTCTCTCTCTCTCTCTCTCTCTCTCTCTCTCTCTCTCTCTCTCTCTCTCCTCTCTCCTCTCTACACACACACACACACACACACTGCATACATTTTAATTCTGTTGTTGAGACAGTGTATTACATGTAACCCTGGCTGGGCTGGAGCCAATGGCTGCTCCCTGCAGTGTACCTCACCTCTGCAAGGCACAGAGCCAGTGGAGGTTTTTCCTGCTTCAAGCTGCATCCACACTGATGCCCAGGACCCAGCACTTCTAAGCATTTCTCCAGGATTCTGCCCTTGTGAGTCAGGCAGTCTCAGTGGCCCCAAGACCAACCATAGGCTATGGGCTCGAGCAGCGTTTTAAGCTGAGAAACAGGAATCATTAATTCTGTTCCCTAGGACCTGCTACCTCTGAAGTAAACCTCACAATGTGCATGGGGGGTGGGGGGAGTTGGGGAAGGGCAGGGCTGTGTAAAAGCTGTCAGCTGACACCTAGATCGGCAAAAAAAAAAAAAAAAAAAAAAAAAAAAAAGCAGCTAGGTGTGGTGGTGCTCACTTTTAATCCCAGCACTCAGGAGGCAGAGGCACGTGGAGTTTGGAGCCAGCCTGGTCTACATAGTCCCAGGATAGCCAGAGCTATATTATCTTGAAAACAAAACCAAACAACAACAACAAAAACCCATAGACAGACAGAGAAGAAAAATGGGTAACTGGTCTTGGTGCATACCTGGTGCATACTGCCCAAGAGGCAAGAGGATTGCCCCATTTTTCTATTTGGGTTACATGTGAGTAGTCTATGCCTACATAGCAAAACCTGTCTCTACAACAAGCCTGGCCTGTGGCTCAGTGGTGCAACCCATGCCTAGAATGCCCCTAGAATGCCCAGTGAGGGGCGGGGGGTTGGGGGGGCTGGCTGGCTCAGAGAGTAAGGTTCTCGATTCTACCTCCAACACTAGGAAGAAGGGCAATGGGAAGTGGGTGGTGTAGTCAACTTGTGTACTGGAATCTCAAAAGACAATATAGAAATACAAACCCTGAGTCTACTGAGCCCCCGCCTTCCCAAGCCCTACTTCTCAGGTGCGGAACACAAAGCACAGCCTGTATCCATTGGCTCCCTCTGCCCACTGCCAGGGGAGTGGGTTTTTTTCTCGACTCTGGCATACTCCAGCTAGCCCCAGACTTTAGGCCTCTCCCCTCTTATAGCCTCAGTCTCCCCATCTGCCAATGCCGCAGTTAGGGCCCAGCATGAGGAAAGTTTTCACATTCAAAAACTCCAGGGCACCAGAAACCTGTGGAGTAGAGGGGAGCTGGGGCTGAGGCCAGCTTGAGTCTGTCTCTGGATACCACCGCCCACGGGAGTTCCTCACAACGTACAATTATCCCCACATCTCGGCTCTTCTTTTACTTGGCTTGCACTTGCATCCTTGTTGAAGGCAAGGATGGTTGAAGCTTCTCAAAATCCCAATATCTGGTTCAAGACATGCAGAACTGGACTGCACACCTTGGAAAGTGGAGGCAGGAGAATCCAAGTTACAAGCCAGCCTAGGCTGCATAGTGAGGTATTTGATCTAACTTTGACACACAAAATCACCACCACCACCACCAACAACAAATCAAGAGATCATCAGTAGATGGGTCTGGTTTTTCCCTGTAAACTTTTCCCATAGGGAAAACAACCATCACCAAGGACTCCCGGCTTCCAGAGACCTGAGTACAATCCACACCTGTCTCTGCACAACTGACACCTATGTGGGTGTCACATCTGTAAATGCTGTTCCAGCCAACAGGCAGTCCCGCTGATCCCAATTCAAGTATCATCAGATCCTGGCGGATGACTATAGAACTTTTAGGAATTTATCCAGTTTAGGGACGTGAAGAATCAGGATTTGAATCTCCCTACTCCGGTTTTTAGGTCTAAAGGTAGAATTTCCACATACTCGCCTTTCTCTAAGTTGCCGAAAACTTCCCACCCCCTGCTCAGTGACAAGGTTCCACCGCTAACCCCAGTTGCAAGGAAGAGCGAATTTATTGCAGGTTCCAACCTGGAACTTAGCGTGCACGGCTGGCCCACGGTTTCTCTGTAGCATGGCAACCCACCGTGCAACAGCTCATTCTGCGCAGGCGCAATGCTTCTCTCTCTTCTCTTTGCGCCCCTCCCGGGGCCTTCTCGCCAGAAATCGAGGATGCGCATGCGCTCTCCAGCAATCAGTTTGTGCAGGAGGAATCAGAACCCAACAGCAGGCCTCAGAGGGCCGCCGCCGTGGGGGAAGGGGAAGGGACAGGACGCGTGCGCAGTGGCGCGCGGCGACTTCGCGGGTTTCCCGAAGCTCGCCCTTCGCGCGTGCGCCGCCCTGGCTCTGTGCCTGGTGCGGCGGGAACAGCGAGAACCCCGGCTCCTAGCCGGAGTCCCCGGCCCGCAGCCAGCCATTGCGCGCCACCTGGCCCGCCGAGGGCCGGGCAGACGGGCTGAACTGTAGCAGCTCGGCGATCAAGGATTTGCATCGTTCCGACAGTTCGAGGCCGTCAGGGTAGAGCACGCCGCGCTTCTGGCGCCGGGGTAGGCCAGCAATGTCCGAGTCGTCGAAGGGCATGCACCCGGTGACCATGACGTAGAGCACAACGCCCAGGCTCCACACGTCGTATTTCTTAGGGTCGTAGGGGATGCCCAGGAGCACCTCAGGTGACGCATACGCGGCCGAGCCGCAGTAGGTGGTGCTCAGGTCTGGGTAGCCGTGCGCCTGGCGGCCGAAACCGAAATCCGTGATCTTGACGCGGCGCTCGTCAGGGCTTAGCAGCACGTTTTCGCACTTGAGGTCGCGGTGCACCAGGTGGTGGTCGTGCAGGTAGCGCACGGCGCCCGCGATCTGCGAGAAGAGTTCGCGCGCCTGCGACCCCGGGATGCGCCCGTTGCGCTGCACTGCCTGCAGCAGGTCGGTGGCTGCTGCCTCCATCACGATGTACAGCTTCCCATTGCACACTTCGATGAACTCGAAAACGTGTACGATGTGCGGGTGCCGTACTCCCCGCAGGATGGACAGCTCTCGAGGCAGGAACTTGTTGACGAAGTCCGGAGGCGCTCGCCGGCGGTCCACCACCTTGATGGCCACCGTCCCTTTATACTTCTTGGAGGTGGCCACTTTCACCTTGGAGTAGCTGCCCTCACCTATCGTGCGGCCCAGCTTATAGCCAAGTTCGCTCAGGAGTTTGTCGCCCGACATGGTGGCGCCCGGGGCGCGCGGGGAGCAGGAGGCGGCTGCTGTCGGGGGGCGGCCGGACTCCAATCTCGGGCCTAACCCATGGTGCTTGGCACCTGCACCCCCGTGCCCCCATGTGCCCACTCCCAAGGCCCTACAGCCGCGATGACTTTTATTGCCCGGGTAACAATTTCTGCCTTGTGAAGTGACTGCGGGCGTCACTCGGCCTTGGGGCGGGGACCCTCCCTCCCCCGCCCCGCGGGCTCCCTAAACCCTTCTTAGGCTTTGTGACTCAATCGCCCTTAATGGTCAGTTCCTCGTGAGAAGTCACTGGCGAGGAGACTGCCCACTGATGTGGAACAGGACAAGTCCCTCCCTGAAGTGATGGTGCTCAGGTGGGTGGGAACCAGCCTGTTGCCTCGAGCCTGGCTACCATGGCTCACGAAAGAAAGTAGGTGAACTCCCAAGGTTTTTAGTGCAAGAAACACGCCCGAGAGAGCTCTAGATGCAGACCACAGTTACTCCCTGCCTAGGGCCAGAGGGAGGAGGGACTGACTTCCGGATCGCAGCAAGGCTAGCGTAACGCTTCCAAATTATAGGGAACCTCCTGGGTGACGGAACTTCCGCCACACTCAAAATGGTGGTCGCGCGTTGCCTCACTTCCGCTGGTGGCCGGAAGTTGCGGGTCCTGCAAGTATGGCGGCGTCGAAGGTGAAGCAGGACATGCCCCCGCCAGGGGGCTACGGCCCCATCGACTACAAGCGGAACCTGCCCCGCCGGGGACTGTCGGGTCAGTGTCTCAGTGTCGTCCTGTTCGTCGCAGACCAGGCTTTTGTTATGCGGTTAGACGAGAGAGGGCAGCCTGCGGGCTTCAGAGTGCACAGTGTGAGCGGAGGCTGAGTTGGAATCTTGGTTTTCTAGTGCAGCATCCCGGAAGCCAGAATGTTCATGTCCCCTAGTTTCCAGCTGGCTTCCACGGGCCTGGAAACTAAGCCTGCGAGAAGCACTAACCTGGAGTTTGGAGGCTTTTGTTTTGTTTTAGGCTGGCCTCAAACTCCGTAGCAGAGACTGATCTAGAACTCCTGATCTCTTGCCTTCACTTCCGAAGGCTATGCTCATAGGTATGCACCGTTATACGTATTTTTTTTTTAATGTTTTTAAATTTTTTTTTTTTTTTTTTTTTTTTTTTTTTTTTGCAGATAGGGACTTACTATATAGCCCAGGCTGGCCTCAAACTCGTGGCGACCCTGCCTTTGCCAATGGATTGCTGGGATGACAGACAGGTCCACCCAAGGCAAGATGTGTGTTGATTGTAACATAGCATAGAAGGCTAGTCTTAAACTCTAGCCTCCCTAGTGCTGGTTCCTCTTCTGGCATTCTCTGCCCACCCCCAGCCCCCACCCCCACCGGCTTTCGTGGAGCCCAGGCCAGCCTGAAATTATGAACACCCCAACTCTATGCCTTCATAGTACCAGGATGACAGGCATGTGCCCACCAGGCTGTGTTTTTAAGTTTTTAAAAGTGTTTTAAGTAACATTTAGAATTTTATTATCGATTTCAACAGGAAAAGAATATGAAGAAAGTTAAAGTCCCCACTGTCAGTGCTCAGAGTTACAGAAATACAGTAGTTAGCAACTGGGGCCCAATTGGTAGAGTGCCTGCCTAGCCTTTCAAAGCCCTAGGTCGCACCCCTGGCACTGCATAAACAGGACTTGGTGGTGCACACCCATCATCTCAGCATTTTGGATGCTGAAGCAAAACGGATTGATGGTTAGGGTCATCCTGGGCTACATAGATCAACCTGGACTACATGATCCCATCTCACCCTAGAAGAAGAGAGAGATGGGCTTAGGGACTGTAAGATGGCACAGTGGTTAAGGGCATTGATGCTCTTCCAAAGGACCTGAGTTTGCTAACTCCACCTTCTACAAATTCAGATTTTTAGATTTTAATTCATCAGACTTTAATGTGCATATTATAGAAACTGTGCCTCAACTAAGCAAACAAAATGTTCTGGTCCTGTGTGATGGCTCACCTGTGATTCTAGACATGAGAAGCAAAGATGGGTCACAACAAGTTCAAGGCTAGCCTAGGCTATGTGGAGAGTGTTTGGTTCTGGATTATATAGAGAAGAGCCTCTTGGTGAAGGGCAGCCCAGACCCTGGGCTAGATAGTTGAGAGTTGTGGGCAAGATGTGCCAGGTACAGACTGAGGGATGCTGGGAGAACCTGGAGGCCAGGTCACGCTGCTTTGGTATGTAAAATATGAACCTCTGTCCCTTGTTCCAGGGTCCAAATCCAAATGTCAAGTTCCAGCCAGCCAGGAACATATTGTGAGAAACTGGTTTTAAAACCCAAAAACTAGCCAGGCAGTGATGGTACAAACCTTTAATCCCAGCACTGGGGAGGCAGAGGCAGGCGGATTTCTGAGTTCAAGGCCAGTCTGGTCTACAGAGTGAGCTCCAGGACAGCCAGGGCTACACAAAGAAACCCTGTCTGGAAAAACCAAAAAAAGAAAGGAAAAAAAAGGAATATTTATCTATTTTATATATATATATGAGTACACTGTAGTTGTCTTCAGACACACCAAAAGAGGGCATTGGATTCTATTACAGATGGTTGTGAGCCACCATGTGGTTACTGGGAATTGAACTCAGGACCTCTGGAAGAGCAGCCAGTGCTCTTAACCTCTGAGCCACCTCTCCAGCCCCCTCCAGGCCTTTTGAGACACAGATGGCAGACTAGAATACCCTCCCCATTCCCAGGGCCTCACCTGCTGTTCTGACAGTGAGGCAGATCCTCTGTCCACTTCTCCCTCCTGTCTCTTCCTTTTTTCTTTTTTCTTACATTTTGTGTGTGACTTAGTACAGATGTGAATGCGCCTCTTTTGCACATAAAGGGTAGAGGACAACTTGAGGAATGTGCTTCCTTCTGCCCCATGGGTCTTAGGGATTCAGCCCTTTTACTCATCTTGCCAGCCTCTATCTTTATTCTTTCTTCCTTAAACATTTAAAAACTGTATGGTTCTGATTTCTTGCATCTATGCATGTATACTGCACGCATGACTGGTACCTGTGCGAACCACAAGAGGTCATCAGATTCCCTGGAACTGAAGTTATGTGAGTTGCCATGTAGGTGCTGCAAACTGAGCCTATGTCTTCTGCAAGAACAGCAAGTGCCCGCCCACGCCCACCCCCACCTTGCCACACCCCAATATAGCCCTGGCTATTCTGGAACTCATGGGATCAAAGGCATGTGCCACCCTGCCTGGCTCCCCCCCCCCCCCCGCCCTACTTTTTAGTATTTATTATTGTGCTTGAATGTCTGTGGGGAGCGTGGGAATGTGGAGGTCAGAGAACAGCTTTGCAGAGTCAGTTTTCTTCTGTCTTTCTGTGGGTTCCATTCTGCAGTTAGTGTTTACCAGCTGAACCATTTTTGCCAGCCTCTCTCTTTCAGCTTTCTCTGAAGTGTGGCCCACTTAGGCCTGCACTTAGACTGAGCTAGTGGTCTCCTCAAGTCAGGGTGTCTTACTTATTTATTTGTTTATTGGTTTTTTGAGACAGGGTTTCTCTGTGTAGCCCTAGCTGTCCTAGAACTCACTCTGTAGACCAGGCTGGGCACCAAACTCGGAGATCTGCCTGCCTCTGCCTCCTGTGTGCTGGGATTAAAGGTGTGCGCCACTGCCCGGCATATAATGTTTGTCTTCCTGCATTTATTTAGAGACAAGGTTTCATTGTAGCCCTTTTCGAGGATGACCCTGAGTTTCTGATTCTTCTGCTTCTGCCTCCTGAATGCTGGGTGACACTTGGTGTGTGTCACTAAGCCTAGCTTCTTCACTGTGAATAGGGATCCCAGGGCTTATGCCTGTTAGCAGGTCGTCTACCACTTCAGCCATGTGCCTCATTTAGAGACTGGGTCTCACTATGTAGCCATGGCTGGCTCTCCATGTAGACCAGACTGGTCTCAAACTCACAGAGATCTGCCTGTCTCTGTCTCCCAACTGCTGGGATTGAAGAAGAGCCCCAGCACACATGGATAAGACTGAAGTGTCTGTATGTGCACGGGAATGCAGGTGCTTATGGAGGCTGGAGGAAGGCATCAAATTCCCTGGAGTTGGGGTTGTAAGTGGCTGTAAGGCACCCATTGTAGTTTGGGGCACAGAACTCTGTCCCTACACTTAACCTCAGAGCCATGACTCCAGCTCTGCGGAAGTTTTCTTGTGTAGTCACGGGTGGCCTTTGTCCTGAGTTCCAGCCTAGCTAACTGCACATGGCTGGTTCTTTCCCAAAGAGCTTCCAGTCTAGCTGATGGACTCATAGTGTCAGCATTCCTACCTGTGCCTCTGCTCCTGGTCGCCAGGAACTGCTGTAGCCTGGGGAAGTGAGGAGGAGCCTCCCTGTGAGCAGACCTCAAACTGGCGTCTCCCAGACTGGTTTCGGACAGGCCTGTGTTCTGCGCCTCCCTCAGCTTCACCAGCACCCTGGTGTTCTGCACCAGGCAGCCCTTTCATTGTTGTTGTTTGGGGGTTTGAAACAGTCTCACTGTGTAGCTCCAGGCTGGGCAGGAACTTACATTGTAGCCCAGGTTGGCATTGAACTCAGAGATTCCTGTGCTTCTGACTCCTGAGTGCTGACATTAAAGGTGTTGAGTCACTGCACCAGGCAGCGTATGTGTTCTTCATTATTGGTGACTTGAGTCTGTATCTTGGCTCCTATGTCATCTCTGCAAATATTGTGATTCCCTGTGGCCTGTTGAGCTAATGGTGTCCTTTACAACAGGAATGGTTCTCTTATTTAAGGAATTTGCATTTGTGTTTGTCTAGAGTACTTTTATGTATCCATTGTGAGTTGGGTCAGGGGCTGTATGATGCTGTATACAGCTCCTCTATTTGTTTGAACCAGGTTCTCACTCTGTATCCCTGGCTGGGCTGGAGCTTGCAGTAAACTGGGGAAGCCAGTTCTTGTGCCCCACCCACCTCCTGAGCGCTGGGATTATAGGAGCGCTTGATGGTCTAGACCTCTATGTAGATGGGGCTGATGGGGTTTACCTGCCTCTGCCACTCAAGCCTTTCTATATTACTCCCAGCCTACGCCTAAGATGGCCCCAGACTCCCTATGTAACCAAGGATGACCTTGAACTATTGTTTCTCCTGCTTCCACTTCCCAAGTCAAGTGGTGGGATCACAGAC
The DNA here is from genome assembly GCF_000001635.26 of Mus musculus. Lineage (NCBI taxonomy): Eukaryota > Metazoa > Chordata > Mammalia > Rodentia > Muridae > Mus > Mus musculus. Next base: position 69,897,144 of record NC_000074.6, on the reverse strand, counting down.
ATGCATTGCCACTCCTGGTTTGTGTTATTAGGGATGGAACCCAGGAGGTTATCGTGTTAGGCAGGCAAGTATTCTACCAGCTGAGCCAGCCCCAGGGAAGCAGGGCCACTGTGCATCTCAGGCTGCCAGTGGTCCTGGGCCACTTCTGTCCCCCATTAATTATTGAGACATCGTTGTACAAAGCCAATTGACCATAAAATGTGAGGGTTTATTTGTGGACGCCTGGTTCTGTCCTACTAGCAAACATGACTGTCCCCATGCCAGCATATCTTTCTGCACACACAGCTGTTTGAAGTTGTCGAGTTGGAATCCTGAAACTTTGCTCCTGAAAGCAGCCTTGTCTCTTCCACGCGAATTTCATGACCTATCTGGGTTTCTGCAAGGGGAAAAAGGTTGTGGTTCGGATGGTGATTGTGTTGGATCTGCACACAGTGTGGGGGAGCACTGCCACCCACTCACAAGCTTATTGATTCAGCAGAGAATGAATGACACAGGATGACACAATACCTTCTACAACATCAGCTACTTGGGGGCTGAAGTGAAGGATGTGACTTCTGCTCCTCCACCCACCTCCTCAATCCCCCATGGCACCTCTTAAAATGCAGCCCACCCCAGTGATCACTGTAGCCACCCAGGTGCAGGAAAAGACTGGGTGTTGGCATGTGACTCCCTCATTCCAGGCTCCCACTCTAGATGCAGCCAGGGCACACTTGGGTGCCCACAAGTAAGGACCAGAGCTCCTCACAAGGGCCTATTTGTTCTTTTGAGAAATTGCAGGTCAGAAATCTGCTCAAGCCATATTCTAGGGCTGAGTCTCAAGCTGGGGCCCCTAGGATTCTCTTAGCTGTGGAAAATAAGCACAGCACTGCCTCTACACCACGGTCAGCTGGCCAGAGATGGTCATACACGCCTGGGGTTTTCCCAGAGAGCTTGTACCTCTCAGCCTGGACCCACACACTTTCATGTCCATTGCTGGAGGACCTAGCCTCTGAACACAAGCCTTAAGGTTTGATCTGGCTTAAGGAGAAATGTTTGGCTCCTGGCAAGCTGAGGATCCAGGGAACCCTTAGAGCCTTGCTGAGATCCAGAGCCTATCAGGCTGCACCCCAGAGCCTGTCCTACCCTGCTGTGGCCCAGCCTCCATGCCATCTATAGTCGCTGGTAGGTGACCCCTGGGGCTTGTCCTGCCAGTCAAGATTGGCACTGCCCCTGCTGGTCTTCAGGAGTTATTTATAGTGGCCCCTGTCTCCCCTGGGTGTAGGGCAGGTGGTCTACCCCACTGAACCTGCAGTGCCTACACCACTCCTGGAGTCAGGAGCAGGCTGTGTGGCACCCCAGGGCACTTCCAGCCTCTGGTGGGGACCGGGCCTTTTCTTTATAGAGCAATGGTTCTTAACCTTCCTAATGCTGAAACCCTTTTAATATACAGTTCCTCATGTTGTGGTGACCCCCACCCTCACCCCCACCCCCAAGTGTAAAACTATCCCGTTGCTACTTCATAACTAATTTTGCTGCTGTTATGAATTGTAATGCAATTGTCTGATATGGGACCCACGGTTGAGAACTGTTGTTTTATATTCTGGGGCTCTGCTGTGTCCATGCTGACCTATACCTTCCAGAAAGTGTGGCAGCCCAGACTGCCTAGTACCCTAACAGCAGAAGAGACAGAGACTGCCCTGGGGAAGTGGCTGAGGAAGGACAGTCCACCTATGGAGGGTGTAGAAGGCAGAGCCAGCAGGTACTTCACTGGGTACAATGACCCAGTGTCCTAAGTGGGGCCCTGGAGGGCACCATGCTGAGAGGGGGGTCTCATTTCTCTTGCAGGGTACAGCATGTTTGCTGTGGGCATCGGGGCCTTGATCTTTGGCTACTGGAGAATGATGAGGTGGAACCAGGAGCGCAGGTAGGCCCTGCTCACCACCATGGAGGGGTTCTGTGAGGATGAGGGAACTCCTACTTCCTGTCCTGAAGTAAAACGCTGAGACCAGGCCTTCAGCTGTTGGACTTGGGCTTCACAGCTGGCACTGTGGGTGGTAACCAGCAGGTGGTGGGCTTGGCCTTGGTACATGGTGGCAGGTACCAGAGAGCCCAAGACCGTGAGTGTCATAGATGAAAAGTTTCCCTGGAAAGATTCCTTCCTGGGTTCCCGTTTCCTCAGCCCCTGAAGTTGAGAAGTTCGACTCCCTGTGGGGATAAATAAGAACAGTGGAAGAAGGCCCTGCAGGCCCAGCCCCCTGCTATTTTGAGAACAAAGGGAATTGGTTTTGTAAAGCCCAGAGCCTAGTGATGAGTGTCCCCCTCCATCCAGAGCATCAAGCAGGGCTATTTTTAGGATTTTTAAAAAATGTTTATTTGAAAGGAAAGTGTGAAGCTGGCAGTTTTATGGCTGCTATTGCCTGCCTGTGCCAGCTGTGCCCTAGCTTGCCCTCCTGTCCCAACTCAGGTGGCCAGCATTGGCCCCAGCTTCCCCCTCCCCACCAGCCCCACCAGCGCCCTGTGGCCCTGTCACGTCTGTGTCCCACACTCTCCCAATGGCCACATCTGACCCCACTGGGTATTGATTTTCCAGGCGCCTGCTGATTGAGGACTTGGAGGCCAGGATCGCCCTCATGCCGCTCTTCCAGGCAGAGAAGGACCGGAGGTAGGCTAGGGTGGGAGGTCCAGTGGAGCTATCAGGGACTGGGAGGAAGGGACAATGGTTTGCCTTGAGCTTAGCCATGCCTCGTGGCCACAGGACCCTGCAGATTCTCCGGGAAAACCTGGAGGAGGAAGCCATCATCATGAAGGATGTGCCCAACTGGAAGGTGGGCGAGTCTGTGTTCCATACCACACGATGGGTGCCACCCCTCATTGGCGAGATGTATGGGTTGCGCACCAAGGAGGAGATGAGCAATGCCAACTTCGGCTTCACCTGGTACACTTAGGGCCTGAGCCAACGCACATAATAAAGAGTGGTCAAATAAAATGTTGACTCTATAGTGACTCTATCGTGGATCCTTAATCGCTGGGCCCGCGGCCCAGTCATCACAGAGTTAAGTCACCCCGTGCTTTGGCCAATGGCTGTATGGAGCGCCTCCTAGTGGCCTCAGATTAGCAGGTGCCTAGTCACAGGGCTCCGCCTCCGGGCCACACTTAAAAGGCAGCGCGGAGCCAGCTTGCCCATGCGACCATGAGCAGCAGTGTGCACAACAACACGGGCCCTGTCCAGTTGCCAGAGGAGAGGCGCTTTCTCAGGTCAGTGGGTGACAAGGGGTCGCGGCCAGGGTGGCAGGCAGGAGGCAGGTGAGTCTGGGGCTTAAGGTCTGCTGGGAGCTTGCAGGTGCATCCAAAGCTGAGTTGCCAAGGAAACTGCATTCCAGGCAAGCCAGCCCTCATAGTCACCCACCAGGTTCTCTATTGTCAGAGAGAAATTGTTTGAGATGTGGTCAGGGGCTTGGAGTCACACAGAGGCTTTGAATATCTACTGCCACTGGGAGCCACAGGGGGCTCAGGATGCCTTGCCAAAGCCCCTGGCACATTTTGGAGTACAGAATGTATGCATGATGCCTGTGAACAAGTGATGGGGAGGGCACCCGGGTGCCTTAGCTGGATGGTTTCTTGCCTTTCTAGAAGTAATTTGGGATTTTCAGGCTTAATTCCCTTCAACACTGGACCTGAAAAGAGATCTAAGCTTGGCTGCTCCTGTCCTAGGAGCTGGAATTGAGTGGGACCTCCCAATATCAGGCCCCAAGTGGCGGGGGGGGAGGGGGGGGGCTGCTCCCCCAGCTCGCATCCACTCTGCACCAGGGTCAGCGCTGCCCCTTGGTTGGGTTCTCTAGGACTGCTCACTGTCCCTGCTATCATAGCTTCAGGTGAAGACAGGGAAAAGATCAGCACCCCACCCACCCCTGCAGAGGCAGCAACCATGGCTGTCCGACCAAAGTGGGACTGAGCCTCTCTCTCCACAGTGATGCCTATGAGTGGAGGCCAGAGGCTCCCATCAGGTCTGCCTTCCTCTAGTCTCCTCCATCTTATTATTTAAGAGTCTCTCACTAAACCTAGACTATTGATTGTCTAGGCTGGCTGGCCAGCAAGTCCACAGATCCTCCTGCATGTCCCTTGACAGTGCTTGGGTCACAGACACACCTGCTGTGCCCAGCTGTTTATCCACCCCACCCCACCTCTGCAGGTTCTAGGAATTAAACTGATTGCAAAGGCAGCAGTTTGTCGACTCTTAAGGCATGTCTGTGAATTTATTGTGAAGGTGTCTGTACAGGAAATAGACATTGGGTCCCCTGAAGCTGGAACTGCCCAGCGTGGGTGCTGGGAGCTGTACTCAGGCCCCTTGCAGGAGCAGTTCTGGCTCTTAGCCACTGAGACATCTCACATCCCTCCAGCATTGTTTTTGAAACAGAATTTCAGAAAGCAGGACTAGTGAGAGTCCTGCCTCACCCTCCAAGTGCTGGGATTCAAGTTTGTGCCACTGTGTCTGGGCCTTTTCCCACGCTGAGCACAAGCTGGATGTGCTGTGCCAGAAGCTGGCCAGGTGGCCCGTGCCTTCTCCATCCCCCACCACACACTCCTCCTTCCTGCAGGTCTCCTACCCCGCACCTGTGGTCCCATCTTCCTGACTGAGCAGCCTGACGGCTTTCGTTTCTTTTCCCCATGAGACAGGGTTTCTCTTTGTAGCCCTGGCTGTCCTGGAACTCGCTCTGTAGACCGGGTTGGCCTCAAACTTACAGAGATCCACCTGCCTCTGCCTCCTGAGCACTGGGACAAAAGGCGTGCAGTATTTCGTCCAGCTCTGTGTCTTGGTGTGGTGTCGAGCCCTTCCTACCCTGTTCCCCACAGGTGCTAACTTTTCCCAGTGGTTTCTAACCTGGGTCATTCCAGACTTGCTCCAGGTGCTCTTCCTTCCTGCCTTGGCCTTCCTCCACGCTCCTCCCTTCCTCCGTGCTCCTCCCTTCCTCTAGGATGCCCTGCCTGACTTCCATGTCTTGGCAGTGCTTGCTGGGCAGTATGCACCCCGCACCACCGAGTAGACCCTGTCCTCCTACCCCAAGCCCTGATTCTGTAGTGCAGTTTGCCAGCCCTGTCAGCAGGCAGAGGCGCCCCAGCCCCGTCCTGACACCTGTGCTTGGAAGTGTTCCACACTTGCTATTCCTTTCTAAAACTTCCCTTTTTTTCCTGATGCTCTTTGTGGAACCTTGGGCCTCATGAATGCTTGGCAGGTGTTCTGCCAAGCCATATCCAACATTAAATTGCTAATGACTTTTGAACAGAGACTCATGAATTATGTAATCTGTTCTTGTCTTCAAAAAGCCACAGAGTCCAGCAGCCCGTCTCTCTAGTCTCAGATATCTTAATTTTCTTTATTAAGATAGGGTCTCATTCCAGGCATGGTGAGGCAGAGGTAGGTGGATGTCTGTGAGTTCAAAGCCAGCCTTGTCTACAAATCGAGTTCCAGAACAGAACAGTAAGGGATACACAGAGAAACAAAAACCAAACAACAAAAACAACCCCCACCACACACACACACACACACAAAAGAAAAACCCGAGCAGTCAAACAAAAGGCTCACTATGATGTACCCTGGGCTTATCATTCTGCCTCCCAAGTTCTGGAATTAAAGGAGTAGGCTACCAATCCTAGTTCAGATATCTTAATTTCATTGTCCAGTTGAAGCCCCTCTCCTGTTTCCTTGAATGATCTGCTAAACGTCTGTGCAGACTCCCAAAACCACTTTGGCAAGCCGCACTTAACAGTCCCTCTCCGATGCGCTGGAGCTTCCTTACTGGCCCCTGCGTCCGAAATCCAATTCTTTTAAGGTTTGGGGAGAGTGAGCTCACCAGTTATAAATCTGAGAGGAGGATAAGGCGCGATGACACCCTGGGCTTTGCAATGAGACCTTGCAGCATGCCGGGCAGGGCTCAATGCATTGATCTTTTCTTCGGATCTCTGAGTCTCTGGGCTCAATCTTTCACCACCAGAGGGCTCGCGTGCCTCAGGCTGCAGCTGCCATTTCAAACCATGCTTGTGGGATGGGAAAACTGGGTAAGAGATGGGGCTCAAGGCCACTGGAACGCCTCTTGGGTAACAAGGTGAGGGTCTTTGGGCGGGTCTGAGCAGCCATCCTCGAGTCTCTGTTCCCTGTCTACGCCTCTGAGCATGTTGCCCACCTCTGCCTGCAGCGCCTCGGAGGCGGCCGCTCTGGAACGGGAGCTACTGGAGGAGTACCGCTTTGGGAGGCAGCAGCTGGTGGAACTATGTGGGCACGCTAGTGCGGTGGCTGTGACCAAGGTACCGAGTCCCCTTCCGGACTCGAGTCCGGAAACTGAAGTACAATGGTGCTCACCGCCAGACCAGACCAGAGAACTCAGACTCAGGGTACCAGACAAGGCAGAAGCGGGGTCCCCAGAGACTCAGGTTGGGGGGGAGACACCTTCAGGGTGGGGCTGAAGCTTTCAAGGTGCAGGCCTGGGTCTCTCAGAGGTTGTGACCTGCTTGACAGCTATCGCTGCCAAATGCACACCCCAAAATGCTCAGTGAGAAAAGAGGTTCTAAGATGGACAGGGTGGGAGCACAGTGGGCCAAATGAGCTCCGAAGCAGGGCCAAACTTGGTATATCTGGCTCTGCTAAACCTTCACACACACACACACACACACACCCAAGATTACAGGAAGGTGTTGAGAGGCGCTTGCTGTGAGGCTCACTGAGTGGGTCTTGGGATCCTCCATGTAGAAGCCCAAGGAAGGAGCACACGCACCTGCCAGCACCACATGTGCCCTACCTCCCATGGTTTAAAATTCCATTTATTTTACCCTGCACCTAGGTGTGAGTCTGAGCATGTGGGGTGGGTAAGATAGTTTGTGAGCTGGTGTTCTTCCACCATGGTTTGGTGGGGTTTTTTTTGTTTGTTTGTTTTTTGTTTTGTTTTGTTTTTTGTTTTTTTCGAGACAGGGTTTCTCTGTATAGCCCTGGCTGTCCTGGAACTCACTATGTAGACCAGGCTGGCCTCGAACTCAGAAATCCGCCTGCCTCTGCCTCCCGAGTGGGATTAAAAAGGCATGCACCACCACGCCCAGCTTGGTGGCAAGTTCTTATCAGCTGAGCCACTTAGCTGGCTTTCCTCAGTAGCCCAGCTTGCCCTCGTGGTGGTTCACAGAGCTGCTAACTCTGCAGTTAGGGGGCTGAGGCAGAATTGCTGCAAGTTCAAGACCAGCTTGAGATAGAGTGAGGATCTCTAAAACAACAAAAGTAATGCCAGACTGATGGCTTGAAATAGAGAGCAGACGGATAGGAAATGCCCAAAGATAAAGCAGGAGTGGGGTAGAAACAGATGGCCTTGGTGCCACTCTTGCCGAATTGGGGACATCCCCCTGGGATCACCCCACTCTTCACCTTTTTGAAGGAGTTGGGCAAGGGAAGTGGGAGTGTGTCCTAAGTGCAGACAGAGTAAACAAACCGCACTGGGCGCGGAGGCCGGGTTCACATTCTGCCTGAGCAAGGTCTGCCTGCCTGCCCCGCATGCAGACCACCCCTCTGCCATGGCCTCGTCCTTCTGCCCCAGAACCCGCCTCCATCTAGCCGCCCTGCTTTGCTATGTCTTAGGCCTTCCCCTTGCCCTCGCTGTCGCGGAAGCAGAGGACAGTGCTGGTTGTGTGCGGCCCGGAGCAGAATGGCGCCGTGGGGCTGGCGTGTGCCCGGCACCTGCGGGTGTTCGTGAGTAACAGGGCCGTGATGTGGGGGACAGAAGTGGGACTGGGGTCCCGCTGGGACAGGAGGGGAACTTCTTCCCGCCTCCATCATCGAACCCGGGTCCCCCCACCCCCTGCCTCCCAGGAATACCAGCCCAGCATCTTCTGCCCCGCGCGTTCGGCCGACGCGCTGCACCGTGACCTGACCACGCAGTGCGAGAAGATGGACATCCCCTTCCTGTCCTTCCTGCCTGCCGAGGTCAGATGCACCCACTCTGCCCCTGCCCTGGCCCGTCTGAGCCCAGCCCCTGACACTGCCCCTCTCCCCAGGTGCGGCTCATCGACGACGCGTACGGGCTGGTGGTGGACGCAGTGCTTGGGCCGGGAGTGCGGCTGGCTGAAGCAGGCGGGCACTGCGCGCGCGCGCTGGCCACGCTGAAGCGACTCTCCATCCCGCTTGTGAGCCTGGACGTCCCCTCAGGCACGCCACCCAGGGACAGCCTGGTTACCCTAGCCTGTTTTTTTCCATCCATCCTAAATTCTACCCCTCTGCACCCCCCTCCCCCAACTCGGTTTTCCTTGTCCAACTCTTTCAACCTCGGTTTCCGCGTCTGCCCCCATCGTATTTCACACCCGCCCTGAGGATGGGAGCGATACAAGTGGCTGTCCCAAGTGACTCCGTGTCCCCTTGGTCCGAGTGCTCAGCTCCACGGGCACCACCCACCACCAGTCCTGTGAGCTCACTCGGCAGAGGCCACGCCTGCCAGGCCAGAGCTGCTAAGGACAAACAGCGCTCAGCCTCTCGTGGGGACTGCGTGGGGGTGTCCCCTAGCTACACTGCTCCAGGACAATCCCCGACCAAAGCCGAGGCATATCTAGTCCTAGGGGGATACAGTAGGTGGTCCCGGAAAAGTGAGGGATTCTGCAGTTGGAAGCCTCTAATCAGAGAGAGGAGCCGGTGGCTCTGGTTAGTGCCTGAGGCAGGAGAGAAGTCCTGGTTGCTGGTTCGTGGACTGGGTGGAACCGAAACTCCTGGTGGTTTGGGGAGAGGGCAGAGTCCTAACAAAAGTACCACGAGGTGGGTCAGAGAACCAAGATGTCTCAGGTCGGAGGGGGAAATCAAATACGATAGGGATGTGGGGGCACAGTTTAGAAGGAGGGGGGTCTCGGGTCACAGTACAGGGTGGGGTAGAGAGGCTGAGGTCAGACCCGAGGTGGGTGAGGAAGGTCTGATTTAAGCAAGGCGCGGTTCCTAACCTCTGCGGAAGGAGACACGGCTCAAGGCAGAGGCTGGGTCTTGGCAGACTAGCAGTGGAAATGGTGTAGTCGGAGGGTGGAGGCGGTTTGCGGTTAGCAGGTCTGACCGCTACCCGCGTGCGTGGAGGGAGGCAGAGCAGACTTGGTCCCGGGCCGGAGGTCCTCAGCTCCCCCTCTTCCGCCCTCAGGCTGGGATGCGGAGGCTGGCGGAGACGCAAAGGACGCGGTGCAGCCCGATGTGCTGGTGTCCCTTGCAGCGCCCAAGAGCTGCGCCGGCCGCTTCTCCGGACGTCTCCACTTTGTAGCCGGCAGGTTCGTGCCTGATGACGTCCGCCGAAAGTTTGGCCTGCACCTGCCAAAATATACTGGCACCGACTGCGTGGCCTCACTGTGAACCGCACCAATAAACATCTCCACCACCTCTCCCCTGCCTCTTTTGTGTACCAGGCCAGGGGGTGGGCGGGTGGAGAGGAGACTTCCCTCCGGGTTTGTGGGGAGGAGCTGCGCCGTGGAGTTTCTTAGAATGGAGAGCAGACCCCTGCTGGGGGGTGGCCTCCAGTACTTAGGACCGAAGTTTAACAATATAGAGAACGTCCAGCATCCTAGGGCGCCAGCAGCTTCAAGTTTCAGACCAGAGGGAGCCAGGCACACAGCACGGGACCCAGTTGGAGAAGGAGGGGGGAACGCAGGACACCGGGCAAGGGCAGTCTAAGGGCGGAGGTACCGCGGGAGGCTTAGAAGACCCAGTCTGGTGTGCGGGGGCGTGGCTTGTGGCCCGTTCCGCCCTTTTAGGTCCAAGCAGCGGCTAGGCCCGCCACAGTCAGATCTCAGAGCTTCGCAGAGCAGTTCGGACCTGGCGATGGCATCACCTCTGCCCTTGCTCTATCTCTGCCTTGCCGCCTTACACCTAGCGGGAGCGCGAGGTGAGATACCTTGGGAACCACCCCCTACACACACACACACACACACACACACACACACACACACACACAAACAAACACACCAGGACGACAGCCGCAGGCACAGAAGCGGGCGGGGGAGCACCTCATGAGCGTCCCAGAGAGCCGGTGAAAGAAACCTCTTCCATCGTCGTCCCAGGAAGGTCCACTTGGCCAAGGCTTTGAATTGTAAATCATCAGGTTTCCAAATCTGTGCCAAGGGGTCGTAGCTGTCTCTCCGCGGGGCTGGTGACAGTCCTATTTCTCAGAAGGCTGGGGCTCCAGGAAGAAGGGGTTTGTCTGAACCTGTCTGCCTTCCTATTCCACCCCGGAAAGATGGAAGGCCAGAGAAACCAAGGACTTACCTGTTGGCACCTTGCGTCCCACCTAGAAAGACCCGGGAGAGTATATGGCAGGAGGGGACTTCCAGGAAGAGACTGCAGCGGTCTGCGGGTAGAGGCAGAGCCTAATACACTCGACTTGTGTTTGATGAACATTTGAGCCTAGAGGTGTAGTGGGACATAGAGTCGCCAGATCTGCGGAGTGACAGGGCTTCAGGGTCCGCTGCTAGTAATGGGAAGGCTTCCTGGAGTGGGTGCTGCTGCAGTCCCCGGGGCTAGAGCTGGCCTCTCAGATCCTCAGTTTTATATCCCGTGAAATGTGGTAGTCAATGTTCCCCCTGTTGCACCAAAAGAGGGGTCTCAGTGGTCCCTATCTTGTGCCTCCTCGAACTCCCACAGATGCCACCCCCACCGAGGAGCACACTTCAACCGCCAGGGGTCTTCAGGGACGGCCGCCAGATACCGGCCAGCCCTCGCCAGCCCTGGAAGATTGGGAGGGTGAGTCACCTCAGCAACCCGCCTGTGTGATCTGGGCCTGGTGGGGTCAGTGGGGAGGGTAGGGAGAATGAGGAGTCCTTGGACATCACAGCTCCTTGGGCCTCAAGGCTCCAAGCTGGAGAGACTAGGGAGGTGGGACCCGGGCTCAGCGTGCGATGCTCACAGAGGCCAGCGAGTGGACGTCGTGGTTCAACGTGGATCACCCGGGAGGAGATGGCGACTTCGAGAGCCTGGCCGCCATTCGATTCTACTATGGTCCCGCGCGGGTGTGCCCGAGACCACTGGCACTGGAGGCGCGCACCACCGACTGGGCGCTACCAGCTGCAATGGGCGAAAGGGTGCACGCCAACCCAGAGCGTGGCTTTTGGTGTCTCAATCGTGAGCAGCCTCGAGGCCGCCGCTGCTCCAACTACCACGTGCGCTTCCGCTGCCCACTGGGTAAGGGGGGGACCCATAGGCCTGGGCGGGCGGGTACAGTACGACCCTAAGGGGCAAGGCCCAGTGATGGCAGGGCACGGGCGTGGCTTAGAGAGGCACACCCATCAGCACAGTGAGGATGCAGGGAGCTGTGCCCAGATTGTAGTAGCTAGTGCACTAACATGCCAGGATCCCATTGGCCCATCCTGAACAGCTCGGTGTTGGGGATGCCTTAAGCCTCATTGTATTGAAGTCCGATGGGGAACAGCAAGGTTAATTAGGACCGCATCTAGCAAGAAGGGGTGTGTGTGTGTGTGTGTGTGTGTGTGTGCAGGTGAGCTCTGTGCAGAACTGCATGCAGTCTGCCCCTGCAGTCAGGGAGGGTGTATGCCGGGGGAACAAGACCCACATAGTTTAGAAAGCCCGCTGACCAAGGTGGGCAGATGCAACTCATCTCCCACCTTGCTCTGCAGAGGCGGCTTGGGGCGCTTGGGGAGCGTGGGGCCTCTGCTCCAAGAGTTGCGGGCTAGGTCGTCGCCTGCGCCGCCGCAGCTGTCAAAGCTCCTCTGGGGACACGTGTCCCGGGAGCCCCCAGGAGGCGCAGAAGTGCGTGAGATCCCGTTGTCCAGGTAGGAGGGATGGGGCCTGAGGAGGGGATGACCAGGGGTGGAGCTTACATAAGAAGGGGTCCAGAGGACTGGACCAGTTGAAGTGGAGGCCATACACACTCTAGGGAAGAAGACTATACAGAGGGGGTCGGTGGATGCTGGGCAGGCATGGGAAGACCTGAAGAGTTATTTCACCTAGTGTGCACACTAAGATATCCCTGTGAAGGCTTCTGCCTTCACTCTGGGTGCATACTCTGGGTGCCCACATTCAGCCTTCAGTCTTTGCCTGTTCTGCTCGCCCACGCAGACACGATGCCCAGGCCCTCCCTGTGCCAGACAGCAGGCCAGCCAGGAGGGGACTGGAAATTCCACTTGGGCCTGGGCTCCACAAACATGATCTGCAGACAGCTGCAACAGGGCCCTCATATAGTTGGGGCACGATGTCGCCAATGGTGGGGACCCCACCCGGTGCCTCTGCCCTGAAGTTTCCACTGGAACTTTCCACTTTGTGGAGAAGCAGCAGCGTTGGAAGTGTGACAGATGTTGTCCAAGACAGCCCCTTGCTCCCAGCCCCAGCTAGGAACACCTGCCTGATGAGTCCTCACTGTCTTAAGAATCAGCCTCTTTGGTCCCCTCTTGGAGCTTCTCCCTTGCATCTATGGACCCACCTTCCTTACATTGCTCCAGCTCTGCCCACTTATCCCTGTCTCCAGACTGACTTAAGTCCAGCCACACTGAAGCTTGTGGGGAACTGATGGGTGGCAGGGTCACTTATGTTTGTAGCTGAGTGCAAAGCTCTCCCCAAGAGTTCTCTCTGCGCCTGCCGCTTCCATGTCCCCCTAGGGTGTAGCTCCGACACCTGCGGGTGCCCCAACCACATCCTCCTGGGTTCAGTGGTCACCCCATCTGGGCGACCGCTGTCAGGAGCCAGGGTCTCCCTGAGAACCCGACCTGGAACCATAGCCACCAGCGGTACCCATGGAACCTTCCAAGTGCCCGGAGTCTGCGCGGGCAGCAAGGCCAGTGTCAGCGCCCAGATGAATGGGTTCTCTGCTGGCACAGCGCAGGCTCACGCCAACAGCTCCAACACAGCCACAGTCACCATCATCCTTGAAGAGTTAGGTGAGTGTCCCCGCAGCCAAGAACATGTGAGTTACAGAGGAGGATGTTCCAGGCCAAGGGGAAAAAAACAAGCTGTGACTCACTTGTTGACAGCACAGAATGAGGTGGGCTGTCCCGGAGAGAATCCGAAAAAGGGGTTCCTGGGGTATAGCAGGGTCATGAGCTTGGCCAACTCTGACCCCCTCAGGGAAGCCGTACCTGGTAAAGCACCCTGAGTCTCGAGTTCGAGAGGCAGGTCAGAATGTGACCTTCTGCTGCAAGGCCTCGGGGACACCCATGCCCAAGAAATATTCCTGGTGAGTGTCCACACGAACTCAGGGAGCTCGGCCAGCTTTGGGTTGAATGGGATGGTACCCGGTGGTACTCCAAAGCTTTCTAACACTAAGGTGTAAGGATAAGCACAGGATCCCAGCGCTGAGATCATGAGCTGAGGCAGGACTGTTGGAACTTGAGGTAGTTAGTGACTGTTACATTGAGTGTGTGTGTGTAGCCATGTCGCTAGTGATGGTTACATTGTGTGTGTGTGTGTAGCCATGTCACCAAAGAAGAACAAGCAGAGCAGGTGGGCGGGGCAGGCCTGTAGAGGCTGGGGATGGGGGTTCGAAATCAGCCTTCACTATACAGCCTAAAGTGCAGAAGACCTTGTCTCAACGAAACAAAAACCTAGGAGTGAATGCTGCCCTCTGTCTCCCCTGAGAAGTGCAGAGGCTCAGGACGAGGCTGGGCGGCTCCAGGAAGCAGTCTCCAGCTCTTCCCTCCTAGAGACAGATGCAGTCCAGCCACCATTCCTAAAATACCCATGATGCTGTACACTTACTGCCTTCTTCAGGTTCCACAACGGGACTCTCCTGGACCGACGCCAGCAGGGGTCTGGGCCACACCTAGAGCTCCAGGGGCTTCACCAGGCGCAGGCAGGGGAGTACCACTGCAAGGCCTGGAACGAGGCGGGCACGGTGCGATCCCGCGCAGCCCTCCTCACGATACTCGGTGAGTGTGGTCCAGTCCTGCCCCACCCGAGCCCAGCCCAAGTTCCCCACCTCAGCCTTCCTCCCATGACCTGGTTGTGTGGAATCCCCAGCTCCCGGCCAGCAGGCCTGTGACCCCCGACCTCAGGAACACCTGATCAAGCTTCCGGACGATTGCGGCCAACCCGGAGGCGGCCCCACGTACCTAGACGTGGGTCTGTGCGCGGACACGCGCTGTCCGGGCCCTGTGGGCTCAGGCCCTCGCTGTGGGGACGCGGGCTCTCGATGCTGCTCAGTGCTGCGCCTGGAGAGCAGGGACATCCGCTGCTCCGGCTACGTGCTCCCGGTGAAGGTGGTGGCCGAGTGTGGCTGTCGCAAGTGCCTGCCCCGTCGGGGACTGGTACGGGGCCGCGTGGTGGCTGCGGATTCCGGGGAGCCCCTGCGTTTCGCCAGGATACTGCTGGGCCGCGCACCCATCGGCTTCACCTCCTACCAGGGCGACTTCACCATCGAGGTGCCGCCAGCCACCGAGCGCCTCGTGGTGACTTTCGTGGACCCGAGTGGAGACTTCGTAGACAGCGTCCGCGTGCTGCCTTTTGACCCTCGCGGAGCCGGTGTGTACCACGAGATCCGCGCGCTGCGCAAGGCGGCCGCAGTGCTGTTGGACGCGGAGCGGGGCGGTGAAATCCCGCTGGGCAGCACAGAGGAGGCGCCAGCGCTAGGCGAGCTAGTCCTGCCGCCCGGGACCTTCCACCACCCTGACGGCCGTCCCTACACGGGGCCCGTGGAGGCTCGTGTCACTTTCGTGGACCCTCGTGACCTGGCGTCGGCGTCCGCGGCGTCCAGCGACCTGCGGTTCCTGGACAGCGCGGGTGAGCTGGCGCCTCTGCGAACCTATGGCATGTTTGCAGTGGACCTGCGCGCACCCGGCTCCACGGAGCAGCTGCACGTGGCGCGCGCGGACGTGCACGTGGACGCCGACCACGTGCGCATGCCCGGTCACGCCGAGGCCCTGGCACTCTGGTCGCTGGACCCGGAGACCGGCCTGTGGGAGGAGGAGGGGTCTGAGCAAGGAAGCGGCGGCTTCCGGCGTGAGACGGCGGCGGCGCGCGTGCGCAGGGAGGAGCGCGCGTTTCTCGTGGGCGCGCTCACCATGCGCGAGCGCCGCTTGTTTAACCTAGACGTGCCTGAGCGGCGACGGTGCTTCGTGAAGGTTCGCGCCTACGGCACGGATCGTTTCGCGCCCGCAGAGCAGGTGCAGGGCGTGGTGGTGACGCTGCTCAACCTGGAGCCCGCGCCCGGCTTCACGGCCAACCCACGCGCGTGGGGTCGCTTCGACAGCGCGGTCACAGGGCCCAACGGCGCGTGCGTGCCAGCCTTCTGCGACGCCGAGAAGCCCGACGCCTACACGGCCTTTGTGACCGCTGCTCTGGGAGGCGAGGAGCTGGAGGCCGCGCCATCGCGGCCACGCGCGACCGCGGCCGTCGTGGGCGTGGCGCAGCCCTACCTGGAGCGCCTAGGCTACCAGCGCACTGATCACGACGACCCTGCGCTCAAACGCACTGGCTTCCGCTTGAACCTTGCGCGTCCACGCGCGGGCCACGAGTCTGAGGCGCACGGGCCCGTGTATCCGTGGCGCCGCCTGCGCGACTGCGAGGACGCGCCAGTCACTGACAGTCACTTCCGATTCTCGCGCGTGGAGGCGGACAAGTACGAGTACGACGTGGTGCCGTTCCACGAGGGAGCGCCCGCCTCTTGGACCGGCGACCTGCTGGCCTGGTGGCCCAACCCGCAGGAGTTCCGCGCGTGCTTCCTGAAGGTGCGGCTGCAGGGCCCGCAGGAGTACATGGTGCGTTCACACAACGCAGGTGGCACCCACGAAGCCACACGCGGCCGCCTCTACGGGCTGCGCGACACCCGCAGCGTGCGCCACCCTGAGCGCCCCGGTGCCTCGGCTGCCTGCGTGGAGTTCAAGTGCGGCGGCATGTTGTTTGACCAGCGCCAGGTGGACAGGACGCTGGTAACTGTGACCCCACAGGGCAGCTGTCGCCGCGTGGCCGTCAACACGCTTCTGCAGGACTATCTAGCCAGGCACCCGCCGCTCGCCGCTGCTGATGACCCCGCCGCGTTCGCCATGCTGGCTCCGCTCGACGCTCTGGGCCACAACTATGGCGTCTACACGGTCACCGACCAGAGCCCACGTTTGGCCAAGGAAATTGCTATCGGCCGCTGCTTCGACGGCTCTTCTGATGGCTTCTCGCGGGAGATGAAAGCGGACGCGGGCACGGCAGTCACCTTCCAGTGCCGAGAGCCGCCCGCCAGACCCAGCCTCTTCCAGCGGCTGCTGGAGAACCCTTCATCAGCGCTTGGCGACATCCGTAGGGAGATGGGCCAAGCCACCCGCTATTCCCGGGTTAACCAAACCCAGGCTGGAGACACCGGCCCCTTCGGCCCTGGACAGTGACCTGGTCCACGACCTCACTCTTTGCCTTGCTTTAGACTCCTGTATCTTCGGAAAGCCTCCCTGCTTTGGCTCCCAGGCTTCTGGGTCCCCTTCCCCCTTCTCCACCAAGAATTTGGTCAAGATGAAAACTAAGGGTTCTGGTGGAAATTTTGGGCAGGAAGCTGAGGCTCTGTGACCAGAAACAGAGTGTCCAGCTGTAGATGAAGCCAGGACCGGGGACGTGGTTGTCCACCTAAGGCCTGAGTCTCAGCCTTTGTGAGATCCTCTGCCCCAGTTTAGGTTCTGAGGTCGTATTTATTGAGATAAAGCCCCAGTGGGTGGGTGTGAATCCGGGTACAGGTTGGGCCCGTGGAATGTGGGGAAAGGGTGATTTGGGGTTGTCATGCAGGGGAAGCTAGGGTGGCAGCGAGGATGGTTCCATGGTGCTTGGAATGCCCTCCGGACTTGGGGGCAGGTGCTATTGGGCTCAATTAAAAATGCTATAATTTCCAACCCTTTGTGTCAATTGAAAAGGATGAAGGCTGGGTGGGGCTGAGCCACATGCCGGACTGATTCGGGATGTGATCCCAACAGCTTGAGGCAGGAGCATGCTACAAAGGCGGGAGCATCCAGGCCAGCCTGACTACAAAGCCAGTTGTTTCTGAAAACCAAAACCCACCAAACAAGAAGAGAGGGCTTGGAGGCACACAGGGTCCTGTGTGTCAGCAGCTAAGGGATTCCTGTGTGGTATGGCACACCTGTCAGGTGCCTGGCTGAAAAGGGTGTGGTGTGTGTGTGTGTATGTGTGTGGTGTGGGTGTGTGGGGGTATAGAGATGTCGCTGACTACAGAGCATAGTAGCTCCACAGCTGCTGGGCCTCATGACTGCCGCTGGGCTTGGCTAGTGGCTCAGAATTACAGGGCAAGGAGGAGCCTGTTGGGAAAGTTCCTGGGACAGGTGTAGCCATTCCCACCACTGTTGCCTTGGACTTCCTCAGTGTAGGGCTGTGCCGGCCTGAGCACCTACCTCCGTGCTGAGGCCCAGGCATACCTTGACCAACCACAGGGGTAAGGCTCCCCTGGGGACCTACTAGCTTCCGAATGATGAGAGATCAGGACGTGGCAGACCTGCTCCCAACTCCCGTGCACAGGCAGGTGGACACTCCACAGCACAGGCGTGCTTCTGATCACACCCACTCTCCAGAGAAACTGCTGAGTTGTGAGACCCTACAGGAGTGGGGCTCCCCAGTGGCCCCTCATGCCCCCCACAACAGCTAGCCTGGAGACATCAGTGAGTCCCTGGGAGAAGGGTGTTTTCGATTTGAGACCTCTAACTCCCCATGTAGTTGAGGATAACCTTGAATTCCTGATCCTCGTGCCTCCATTGCTGAGTACTGGGGCGGCAGACATGCTCAGTTTATGACAGAACCTAGGGCTTTGTGTATGCTCAGCAAGTGCTCTACCAACTGAGCCTCATCTCTAACTCCAAGAAAGGAGAGGGTTCTATGCCACCCTCCCTGAAGCAGGGTCCTGTCACAGAGTAGAGCAGGGCACCCCTTCACTGAGAGCCTGCGCACCCCCACCTTTATTGCTCACCTTGCATGTTTGGGCAGCAGGTGACTAGTTATGTGAGCCCATGAACGGCCGTACACATGGGGGCCCCCTTGGGGGTCAACTCTTTCGGTGCCCAGTTAGTCCCCGAGCCACCATACCCCAGGTGTGTCATTTTTGTTTTGTTTTGTTTTGTTTGTTTGTTTTTTGTTTTGTTTTTTTGAGACAGGGTTTCTCTGTGTAGCCCTGGCTGTCCTGGAACTCACTTTGTAGACCAGGCTGGCCTCGAACTCAGAAATCCACCTGCCTCTGCCTCCCAAGTGCTGGGATTAAAGGCATGCGCCACCATTGCCCGGCCAGGTGTGTCATTTTAATTCACTTCCGGACTTTAGTCTGGCCACTAACAAGCACTTCCCTCCCACACCCCGCACACCCCCCCCCCGCCCCGTGTGGTGAGCACCTCCTGGTAGGGGCCATTTTCACCCATAGCAGGAATACCTTCCTGTACCCTGAGGGATGTGCATCCTGAGGGTTCAGAAAAAAGCTGTTAAGTCCAGACCCTGGCCTTTGAGATAACCCCAGGGCTTTGCTGGAGCTATAGATGACAGAGGCTTAGAGCCCAGCTCACTCAGCAGTGCAGGGCTGCTTGGGGGAGTCCAAGGATTATCCAGGGCTGCAGCTCCCCACAAAGGGATGGGGAGCCCACTGTGAAGTCCAGGCCCCTGATGAGGTGTCCAGCCTTCTTTCCAAATACCTTTCATTGAGAAAGTGTTGGGGCTTCTCTGGCTGCCAGCTGGGGCAGCCAGCTGGGCTTTGGGGGGGGGGGATGACTGGCCTATCCCTGGTGTCTTTGTTAGTGTGGAGTAGGGCTAGTGGGAACCCATCTCTAGTTAGGCCCAGAAGGCTGTGGACCTCTTTCCCTCTTAGCCTATTCAGTGACAGGGCAGAATTCACCCCCAATTTTTACATTAAGAAATTAAGACTCCAGAGAAGGGAGAGTTACCCTGCACTGGCAGCGGCTCTGCCTTCATTCTGTCCTGGTGCTCAGTCCCAGCCCTCCCTCTTGGAACCTCAGTCATAGCTTCTGGAAAATCCATCACCTCCCTCCACCCCCAGCAGGGCTGCCAGGACACGCCCCTTGGCTGGGGTTGGAGGGGGACCAGGGCCAAACTCCCCCCAGAGACCCTGCTCCTGCCTCCCTGAGGTCAGCTCGGGGCACTGGAGGCCCAATGTCCTGCCCTCAACACTTTAGATTTTATAATTTTAGAACCAGGGGTTCTTAAAATTCCTCACACCATGGCATAGAAAAAAATCTTGGACCAGTAAAATGCTTAAAACAAGCCTGAAAATAGCAGAATCCAAAAGGAAGGGCTGCAAGACAGACATGCAGGGGGGCTGCTGGGATGTGGCCCTGAGACTACACTTGCTTTGAGGGTTCGTAGTGTATACATAGTGTGTTGGGTCCCAAGATTTGTTTTCAGGAGAATGACTGCTTGGGTCACACAGCTGTCATGGACACTAGCCTGGGGATGAAGTAGCTATCTCTGGGTTTGGTTTGGTTTGGTTGTTTCCTTAGAGATGGGACCTCATGTTCAAACTCACTATGCAGCCAAGGATAGCCTTGCACTTCTGATCTTCCCAATTTTGCCTCCTGAGAGCTGATGGCAGGTGTGAGCCACCACTCCTTGCTAGGAACTGGTCTTGAAGGACATGTTGGCTGGACAGTGAGGTAGGAAAGGCAAGGCAGACAGCTGGCACAACATGTGCTAAGGCTGGAGGGGCAACACAGAGGGGCAAGCAAGTGACACCGAGGGAGGGAAGCGGATTCTAGGTGGAGCAACATTTAGAGATCAGTTTCTTCTTTCGTTTTGGGCATTTGTGTATGTGTGGGCACATTTATGCCACAACATGATGATGGAGTCCAGAGAGCACGTGGAGTTACTTTTCGCTCTCCTCCTTCATTTGGGTTCCAGGGATTGAACTTGGGACTGCGGGCTTGTTCAGCAAGCACCTTTACCCACTGAGCAGGCTTGCTGGCCCAGCCTGGGTTACACAATGTCTTAGGACAGATTCTCTCCCTGCCCCACTCCCCCGAACCAAGGAGCTCTCCCCAGCCGTTGGGACTCGCTCCTCGGGTGGCACGGGGGCTGCTCTCCCCACTTGGCCCAGCGCTCCCTCTCTCTCGAAGCTCAGTCCTGGCAGAACATATCTGGCTCTTCTGTAGGAGCCTCGTGGGCCTGGCGTGGCCACCCACCACTTCCCCACTGTCTGTCTCTCTCATCAGTCTCAGAGGTGGGTCTGTCCCAGTCTCAGACCCCAAGGGCTGGAGCTGGCCTGGCAGGCACTGGCTTCAGTTAGCAGAGGATGCAGGAGCATCACTGGGGACAGGGGGAGGGGGATGATTGATACCTTGGGGCTGGTTCCAGATGGGGGCCCTGGCAGGTGATAGGGAGGGGACCAGCATGGGGAGAGGGGACTCCCAGCTGTTGGAGGTAAACACAGGAAGACAGACATAGCCTCACCCAAGACCTCTCTGCCCAGGCCATAGAGCCAAGGTGTCAGTCAGAGCCAACCCGCCTGCCAGTCATCAGCCAAGGTCAGGCTTTCCTGGCCACGCCCTATCTCTGTCCCTTACAGTCAAATATTCCCTCTTTTACCACCCAGCACCTTTTGGTCACCTTTTGGTCTGTCATCGCAGGACACCTGAAAATGCTTTAGGCACTGTGACCTCTGGCTCATGGGGGAATGGACACCCTAGCATGGAGCCCCATGCCACGGGCCCACACCACACCCACCTGCGCCCCATAGTCACCCAGCCTCCCTCGCATGGTGGATGGCTTGCCTCAGGCCTTCTCCAAATATGTCTGTCCTACAGAGTCCGGCTGTCCACATCTGGGTGCTCTGGGCACATCTCACCCTCTCGAAGCCCAAGGGAGGAGTGGACTGAGGGAACCCCGGGCCTCCAAAGTCCCAACTGCTTCTGCAGTAGAGGCCTGAATCCCTCCCTGTGCTGATTCAGCCTGAAACGGGCAGCGCCGCCAAACCTCAGCTATGTCCTCAAAGGCTGTCTGGCCCCAGGCGGTGCTGGAGCACGGCAGAGCTGGGCTGAGGACCAGCCAGGCAGAGGCGAGGCCATAGCTCCCACCCCCTCTTCCTGCCTGAGGGATTCTGACCCTCACACACACCGAGGGCCAGGTTAGCCCCTGCTTCATGAAGACTATAGGTTAACCCCTGGTCTTGTGAGGATCCTGTGTGGAACACACACAAAGCACACCCCACTGCCAAGATAATACGTGGAGAGCTATGCTTAGATAAGCGTAAAGACCCCAGGAACCTCGAAAGTCAAAGCGAAACAGGCACAAAAAACTCCTTGTAGGGCCAGGGCTTTGGAAGACAGGAAAATTTCAAAGGTGAATAGGAGTTTTCCAAAACCAGACCCAGAGGACTGAAAGTCTTAAAATGAGTTTTCCTTTTGTTTGTAAGTTTTCATGAGGGGGAGTTGAGGGTGGTGAGCTTTGTCTCCAGGATCAGCATCTGCCCTAGGAGCTCTAAGTCTGGTGCATAAGGCAAAGCCCTGCTCAGGCTTCAAACCTGCACTCTCTTGGGTTAGATTGGGCTAGACCCTGCCAACACCTGAACACAGGCTATGTCTGCTTGTTTGATGTCTGCTGGGGCAGGGGTTTGTATGTAGCTCAGGCTGAGCTGGAACTTAAGCTCCACCAGGGTGGGATTAAAGCTGTATGCCTATGCTTTAATGGTATCCCTAATTCACAGCTAGGGAGATGAGACGGAGGCTGGGGTGGCCCCACAGGTGGGCCAGTTACACACAACCTTGGACTGAACCTACAGCAGTGGATGCCACCCCATCCCAAGCGGACTCTAAGGGTTTTGTTTTATTTTGTTTTGTTTTGAGGCAGGGTTTCTCTGTGTAGCCCTGGCTATCCTGGAACTCACTTTGTAGACCAGGCTGGCCTCGAACTCAGAAATTCGCCTGCCTCTGCCTCCCAAGTGCTGGGATTAAAGGCGTGCGCCACCACGCACAGCCAGACTCTAAGGTTTGAAAGCCAAATCCGGCATGTTGGCACCTATCACCCCAGCACTTGAGGGGTAGAAACAGATCAGGAATTCCCCATCCTCCCTAGGCTATTGTAGTAAGTTCAAAGCCAGCCAGAGCTACATTGACCCTGTTTCAAAACAAAAACAATGAAAAACAGAAAAAGAAAGGAAAGAATAGCTGAGTAGCTATAACAAGGGCTTCTCGGTGGAGGAGAACATGCTTCAGGCCAGGCAGCCAGACCATCTGGGAGGCCCAGGCCCCCGGCCTGGCCCCGCTACTGTCTGGCCAGGCTGAACACAAACACGGAGTGGCTAGCCCTACGGAATCTAGGTTGTGGTCAGGCTGTGGCTGAAGAAGCCGTTGGAAAAACACGAGGCCCACGCGGCCAGGCCCAGCTTACGTTTCATCCGGCAGGAGCGGCTGCCTGGCGCCGGGCACTGAGGAATGTTGCTGGCAGGCCTTGGCACCTGCTGCTGGGCAGGGCTACTGCAGTCAACCTGATACTAGCCTCCTGGATGTCCTGGGAGAACACATCTCCCCCATACCTCCAGACTGTTTGCATGGCCTTGTTAAACTCTGGATCTCCTTCCCACAGGAAGTGCTGGCTTGCTGGCCTTCGAGTGCCTGAAGGGCAGTTCCACCTCCATGATCCTCTCTCCTCGAACACCTGGGCCTCTGCTGGTCCTCAGATCCTATGGGTTCGGTCCAGTATTTATGCTTTGCTTATCATCTGTGTGCTGGACGGTGACACATTTTCCTGGCTTCTGCTCACAGACCTCCCCCAGAACGGTTGTTCCTGTGACCTCCCTACGTTATAGATAGGGAAACTGAGGCTCAGAAGCCTTCCTTCCAGTTTTTAGATTGCTTTAGAATTCTGGAGACGGGATTTAGTTTTTTTAGGTTGACTGCGCCTCCTCGTGGCAAAAGACGTAACTGCAACTGAGCCCTGTGAGGTTCCCTAAGGTCCCTCCTGCTTTTTCCTTGATTTGACTCATTCGCTGTCTGTGGCTTCCATAGTTCCTTCAGAGGCATCAGGGGGGCTTGAGGGCATCTACACTGCGTTATCATTGAAACTCTTGAAGGTAAAACCTGCCCTCTCCAGTAAGATCCAGGCCTATCCCTCCTTAGTCTTGCTGTCTCCATTTCCTTTCTATGGCTCTTCTCCCACTGCTCTTCCTTCCTTGAGCCAGTGTTCCTGAGACTGACTGACTGACTCTCTCTCTCTCTCTCTCTCTCTCTCTCTCTCTCTCTCTCTCTCTCTCTCTCTCTCTCTCTCTCTCTCTCTCTTTCTCTTTCTCTCTCTGTCTCTCTCTTTCTCTCTGTCTCTCTCTGTCTCTCTGTCTCTCTCTCTCTCTCTCTCTGCCACTCCGTTCTCCATTCAGAGGCTGAGACAATTGTGGTCCCAGCAGGGCTCACAGGGACGGTGGGAGCCTCAAATACCGGTCTGTCAATGGCTCAGGATGGTGTTGGCCCTAGCCAGGCTTCTGGGCAGGTAATACCCTCCTCCACCTATTCATGTGCCTCACCTCAGCCAGAGAAGCTTCCAGATTCTCAAGCTTTTTCTCTGTAGCATGTGAGTGGCTGGGAACGTGCTCAGTCCCAGGCTGTGCACCGCAGGGATGTGTAGAGTGTCAGTGGCCACTGCCTTCAGCTTCTCTGCACGTCAGTGGGGTTCGTCTCCAAAGACACCTTGCTCAGCGATATATTAATTAATTGTGGAAAAGGGTGAGGCTTTGGGAAAGGGAAGGATGGCTCAGTGATTAAGAACACTGACTGTACCCGGTGGTAGTGGTGGAGCACACCTTTAAACGTAGCATTTGGAAGGCAGAGGTAGGTGGATCTCTGAGTTTGAGACCAGCCAAATCTACAGAGCGAGTTCCAGGACAGCCAGGGCTACACAGAGAAGCCCTGTCTCAAGAAAACAACAACAAAACAATCAAACCAAAAGAACAACGACTGCTTTTCCAGAGGACCTGGGTTCAACTCCCAGCACCACATCATAGCTCCCAACTGTCCGTAACTTCAGTTCCCAGAGACCTGGCACCCTCTGCTCACCCTCTGGTACACACCTGGTACTTGAACATACATGCAGGCAGAATGGCCTATTACATAAAATATTTTTTATTTTTGAAAGATTTATTTATTAGATGCAAGTACACTGTAGCTGACTTCGGACACACCAGAAGAGTGCATCAGATCCCATTGCAGATGGTTGTGAGCCACCATGTGGTTGCTGGGAATTGAACTCAGGACACCTCTGGAAGAGCAGTCAGTGCTCGTAACTGCTGAGCCATCTCTCCAGTCCCTGATCCATTCTATAATATGGCAAAACTTCAAAAGTGCTCCTGTCAGAAGCTAGATACAGAATCCCAGGTGGGATGTGGGCCACTGACACTGTACAGAAGAAGGTGAACCCAGATAAGTGGCTGCGGGGCCTGGAGATGTGCGTGGGGACAGACTGATGGTGGAGACAGCGCCTTTGGAGGATGAGAGTGTCCAGTCACGACAGGTAGCTGCTAACCACTTGACAGCCCTCAGGCTCAGCAGAGCACATGGTGACACTCACATAGCAGGCAGCCACAGGGTACACCTGGCTGGGTCCCAGGGATAAGGTGGCCTCCACCTGTTATGGGTTCTTCCCAGGCTGTAGGAAAAGGGGCACTTTGTTACTGTTGTGATAGTGGCTGATAGGATGAGGTCACAGCCATGAGGACTGCCTGACAAGCGCTCCAGGGTACAGGCTATGGAGGGAAGGCCCTATTGGTTGCTGCACAGGGGAAATGGGATAAGGCTTCAAATTCTCCCAAATTCTCAAAATCCCCAAACCAAACACAAAAGAGCTAAAACAGAACCACAAAGCCAAACCCATTCCCAATAAGAGCAGAGGCCATGCCACAGCTCCCACAAGGTTTTAGAGCTGATAATGGCATCTAGGTTGTCACCTGTCACTTAGACAAGCCTGTATTGAAAACACTGGAATGCAAACAGGTCAAAACTTTAATCGGGTGCTCAGAATGAACAGTCCACTGTCAGTCACTTAACTGATGTTTCTTTAAAAAAAAAAATCACACCAAGGTGGGGAGGCAAGTGGCCTGAAAAAGGGCAAAGCCGCAGCCAGGACTTCTGAGGTCATCAGCAGGACACAGGGCCAGTCACCTATGGCACTCAGCCAGGTGCCAGAAACTTAATTAGATGCAGCATCCCAATTGAAGCTGCCAGACTCTCCCGCAGGTGATGAGGCTGGCTGTGGGGCGGCCCTCTGCCAGTTACTATGGACCTGGAAAGATAAGAGCATGAGAGTGGGTGACTACCCAGTTCCTGTGTCCCCAAAGGTACCTACACAGAACATGCTAGCAGAGGAGTTCCAGAAAGAGCCAGGTGGGCTCTGAGCCCACACCCCTCCAGCAAATGCCTTGGGGGATGTCAGAACCAGCAGCCTGTGGCAAGGCCATGACTGTGGGCTCCTTCCTCACAGGGGCAGGAGCCTCCGCTTGTCTGCAGTGTGCATGACCACAGCACACATTGGGGCTACTCTGCCCATCTGTCTAAGGACAGCTGGATGGATGTGCTAAGCTCAAAGGACACTGTCCTTGTCCACTGTATCAGGCATGGCATGTGTGCTAGAGGCTCTGTGAGTGAGGCCATGGCAGGCATATGCTGAAGCAGCTGGATAGAAGAACAGTGGCCATGCTGGCAGAGTGACCTTTAAGAAGAGCCAGCTGAATGGGTATGAAGGTGTTGGCATGGGTCTGTCATGATGGTATATTCCTTTAAGCCCTTGGGAGACAGAGGCAGGAAGAACTCTGTGAATTCAAGGCTAGCCTGGTCTAAAGAGTGAATACCAGGACAGCCAGTGGTATGTAGAGAGATCATCTTAAACAAACAACAAGACAAAGGGTGTCCTTGGGACATGTTGTACCCACAGGACACTTAGGTGGGTTCCTGCAGGGCATGGCACAGCCTGACTCTTGGCTCAGTGCTGGAATGGGCAGGTGTGGCAGAGCAGGGCAGACTGGTGCTTCGCTCCCTCACTCCTGCTGGCTCTGTCCCAGAGCACCTTAGCTTCAGGTGTTCGAGAAGCAGGCCCAGACTCTGCTCCACAGCCTGAAGCTTGCATTAGGCTGGGACTCAAGGTGGTGGCAGGCAGGGCCTGAGAGAGCCGGGCTCACCCAGCTCACTCCCGGTGGGCACTACTCCAAGCCCCGGGGCTGGTTCTAAGGGAGCTTCAGGGAAGCTGCTGGGCTCATGGGGCCACCATGCCAGAGCCCACTCTGTTTATGCAGGGCCCTCATCCGACACCCAGGACAGACTGAGAGGTCACAGGCTCTACACAGCTGCCACCCTGGCAAAGTTCTGGAGGCAACTTGGCTGTCTAGACCCCAGTTACTAACGTGTATCCCAGCCTGGCAGAGATGCCTTTTCAGTGTGAGCCACCCCCACTCCACCAGGTCTCCAGCCCCCGTGACAGGTGGGTCTGAGTCCAGAGGTTAAATGCTCCCACCTTTCCTTGGGGTTTCCTTCCCCAGAGACCCAACACCAGGGCTCCTCTACCTCCCCAAAGCCCTGGAGGGGTCCCAGCTGACTCACCAGGGGCTGTAGGCAGACTCCCCCAGTGGGGGGCTGGAGGAAGGCCAGGGTCCGCAGAGTGAGAACCACGTCACTTCCATTGGTCAGTGGCAAGGGGCCACAGGGACCTGTGAGAAATGGGCAGTCAGTTGGGGGTGTCACAGCAGAATCTGGGTCAGCAGTCACAGGGATTTCTGGTAGCATCTGCTCAGTCCCTCATCGAGAGAGACTCTGGGCCAAGTGGGGGTGGCACTCGGGAGGCAGCCTGGTCTCCAGAGTGAGTTCTACACAGAGAAAGCCTGTCTTGGAAGAAAGGGGAGGCAGACAGACAGATTCTGGATCTGACCCCCTAAAGCATCCAGCCACCTGTACTTCCCCTGGCCTTGTGTAGGTGATGCTGGCCTGTGAAATTAAGACACTCTTGTCTGTCCCTCTGCTGGCACTGGCTATCTACACGGATCGGGTAGCTTAGGTCCCACCTAACCTCACAGAAAGCTTAAGTTAAAGCCAATGGCCTCGTCACCTGGGCTGGGTGTGGACTGGCAGCTGCTCTGACCCCTGGGACGCCGGGCCTTGGTGACTGTGGATGCTTTCCCTGTGTACATGGTGGCTTCTTCCTGAAACTTCCCTGTATTCTTTTTGTACCGGATTCTTTTGTTGCCAAACCAGTTAGAGACCTGTGGATAGATGGACCGACAATGACATTGTTCTGGTGTGGGCCATGCTGGGGACAAACCGTATGAAGACTCGATTAGAGACCTTTCCTCTCAGGGGCTGATCCAGATGGCTTAAAGGTGCCAAGTTTGATGACCTGAGTTCAATTCCGAGGAGCCACACAGTGGCAGGAGAGGGGAATAACTGCTAAAGCTGTCCTCAGATCTCTCCATTTCTTCAGTGACAGGCACCACACACGCACAGTGATCGATGCACGGATTGGTGCAAGAGGAGACTGCACACACGCGTACACCCCCCACAAATAAATACACAAATATAAAAAATAATAATACCAACTCTAGTACAAACAAACAAACAAACAAAATGGTACCAGCTTAATAGCTCATACTTGTTAGCATAGACTCTGAGAGGCTGAAGCAGGAGGACTGCTGTAAATTCAAGGCCAGCCTAGGCTGAAGTGAGATCCAGCTAAACAACTTCACCCAATTGAACAAAACAGGGAAAAGGCCCCAGGTAACTGCAGGGCTCTGTCCTGTCCTGCAGGGAGGGCCACACCTCCACCAGGTGCTTAGTGCTCTCTAAGGTGCTTTCATTTTGTTAGATGTGCTTGCGTGCTTTGCCTGCATGCATGCATGTGCATGTGTGCCTGTGCATGTCTGGGGCTGCTAGAGGTGGGAAGAGGGCATGGGACATCCTGGAACTAAAGTTAAAGATGGCTGTGTGCTGCCATGTGGGTGCTGGGAATTGAACCCAGGTAGTCTAGAAAAGCAGTTGGTACTCTTTTTTTTTTTTTTTTTGAGACAGGGTTTCTCTGTGTAGCCCTGGCTGTCCTGGAACTCACTTTGTAGACCAGGCTGGCCTGGAACTCAGAAATCCGCCTGCCTCTGCCTCCTCTGCCTCTGCCTCTCTGCCTCTCTGCCTCTCTGCCTCTCTCTCTGCCTCTGCCTCTGCCTCTGCCTCTGCCTCTGCCTCCTCTACCTCCTGAGTGCTGGGATTAAAGGCGTTCGCCACCATGCCCAGCGCAGTCGGTACTCTTAACTTCTGAGCCAGCTCTCTAACTCCACTATAGTACCATGACTACGTCTATGACGATGTCTATGACAATGACCACTACTACTACTTTCCTCCTCCTCCTCCCCCTCCTCTCCCCCCCCCCCAGAGTTTCTCTGTATAGCCCTGGCTGTCCTGGAACTCTCTGTGTAAACCAGGTTAGCCTTGAACTCACAGAGATGCCTGTCATCTCCTGATGGCTGGGACTGAAGGGATGCTCTACCAGGCCCAGTCCTGTATTTTCTTTTTGACATAAGGATCTAACTGTGTTACCCAGATGGACTGGATTCCTGGGTTCAAGTGACCTTCCTCTATAGCTTGGACACAGGCTACTCAACTCTTCATGGCTCTAGACAAAGATCAGAGTTTCAGTGTGGATTTGAGCACTGCTGAGAGGGTTCAGTGGCCGGCAGGAAACTCATCTCCACAGAGAGACCCTACCTCACCCTTGGCTCAGCTGCCCTTGGGGTTTCCTCAGCCTGAGGTGCCCTAATGGTGTTTCCTTTCTCTTGACTTCTGCTGAGGTGCACCTCATGGCCTACTCCTCTGTACCCCAAATTCAAAACCTCTCTTAACTAATATGGCAGGCCACTTTAGTAGATCCTGTCACCGACTAGGGGATGTGACAAAGTGGAGTGAAGCTTCTAGCACAGGGCCCAGGTCACCCAATAGGAGTGGCCCTGGATGTAGCAGGGCCTTTGAACCTTGCTTACTCTGTTCCCTGGAGGACCTGGCACCAGCAACATGGTGCCAGGGGCAGAAGGGTGGGGTGATCTGCCTGTTGTTCACACTGTCCATAGTGCCCAAGCTCCCAGGCTTACACTCTGACCAGAGGTGCAGACCCTGCCCTCAGCTCTGGCCTTGTGAGGACGTCCGACTGCTCCCTGAGGAATAGGACCCTGGGCTCTGTCACGGAGACATAACTAGAACAGCCTGGGCTGAGGGCAGTGCCTAAGGGCAGGACACTCACCCTTTCCAACTGTGAAGCAAGGAGGAACATGGCATGTGACAGGGCTGCAGTGACTAATGTCAGAGGAGCTGTGGCTGAGTGACCCCATGCTGCAGCCTGTGGGGCTTGCACTCCTGGCTCCAGTGCTGGCCCTGCCTTCCCGCCACTCACTCTGAAACTTCAGGAATGTTCTCTTAGCACTATGGCCTCTAGTCACTCTCTCCTTTGCCTCCAATTCCAAGAAAGGCAAAGGTGATTGTTGCCAAACAGGGTCAGGTTTCTCACTCACCCAGCAGAGCTCATACTACATATCTGTCCTGCTGCAACCACACGGGTCCCAGGAGCCTGAGCTGCCAGTCTCCTAGAGCTCACACCAGCACCTTGAGGTGCCATGACACTCTCGCACTCCTCTTCTAGGAGAGGGAGCAGAGTCCCCACCAAAATTCTAATTCACAGCGCAGAGCCGGGATTGGAGCAGAGCCAGGCTGAGGCACCTGACCAGGGCCACACAGTAAGGAACTTCCCCACGGGTCCTCCCCACACAGTAAGGAACTTCCCCATGGGTCCTCCCACACAGTAAGGAACTTCCCCACAGGTCCTCCCCACACAGTAAGGAACTTCCCAATGGGTCCTCCCACATAGTAAGGAACTTCCCAATGGGGTCCTCCCACACAGTAAGGAATTTCCCCATGGGTCCTCCCACACAGTAAGGAACTTCCCCATGGGTCCTCCCACATAGTAAGGAACTTCCCCATGGGTCCTCCCACACAGTAAGGAACTTCCCCATGGGTCCTCCCACACAGTAAGGAACTTCCCCACAGGTCCTCCCCACACAGTAAGGAACTTCCCCATGGGTCCTCCCACACAGTAAGGAACTTCCCCACAGGTCCTCCCCACACAGTAAGGAACTTCCCAATGGGTCCTCCCACACAGTAAGGAACTTCCCAATGGGTCCTCCCACACAGTAAGGAACTTCCCCACGGGTCCTCCCACATAGTAAGGAACTTCCCCACGGGTCCTCCCCACACAGTAAGGAACTTCCCCATGGGACCTCCCACACAGTAAGGAACTTCCCCACGGGTCCTCCCCACACAGTAAGGAACTTCCCCATGGGTCCTCCCACACAGTAAGGAACTTCCCCACGGGTCCTCCCCACTCAGTAAGGAACTTCCCCACGGGTCCTCCCCACACAGTAAGGAACTTCCCCACGGGTCCTCCCCACACAGTAAGGAACTTCCCCATGGGTCCTCCCCACACAGCAATAACTTTCCCAGGAGTCTTCCCTCCTCCCATATTAACAAACTTTCCTAGGAGTCCTCCCCATACATTAAGTAACTTTCCCAGGAGTCTCCTTCATACATTATTAAGTAACTCCTCCAGGAGTCTGAGGCCCCACCCCCACCCCATCCCCGGGGCAGAAGGGCTCACCTGGGACACTGTGATGCCACCCTTCCTGGCCAGCTCTTCTTTGGTCTCTTCACTGGGGTAAGGGTTGCTCAAATGGGAATAGAAATATTCATTCAGCACGTCTGTGGCCTGCTTGCTGAAATTCCGCCGCTTGCGCCTACAGACAGAGATGCCCAGTCTGCAGTGCTTCCCTGCTGGGGTAGAGTCACATCTCTCATGTCCCTAATCTCCTGTGCATGTACAGGCCAGAGGTGGGTGGGTGCCTGTGTCCTCCATCACTCTCCATCTTCTTTCTTTGAGGTGTGGTCTCGCACTGAACCTGGAGCTCACTCACTGGGCAGAGGTGATCAGCAGGCCTAGGGACCAGCCCGTCTCCATGTTTCCAGTGCCTGGGTTGCAGCAGCTCCTGGCTTTAAAAAGTCTTTGTGTGTGTGTGTGTGTGTGCATGTGTGAGTGTATGTGTGTGTATGTGTCTGTGTGTAAGTGTCTGTGTGTGTAGAAGTGTGTGTGTGTGTATGTGTGTGTTTATGTGTGTCTGTGTGTGTGTGTGTGTGTGTGTATGTCTGTGTGTGTGCACACACCAGAGACCCAGATGAGAGGACAAAGAGAACACTAGCTCTGTGTGCCTGTCCAGAGCCTCAGAGAAGCCAAGACTGCAGCTTCCGGGGACCTGGCTCTGCCCCCAGGCTGTGGTTGTCGGTCCTTAAGCAGCTCTGTCTGAGCACCTTATGTACTCTTTGCTTGACTTTGCTCTCTCCCAGCCTTGCCATTTCCCCTCTGAAAATAGTATATAGGGTGATGTACTTCTGAACAAACTCTCTTAGCAGAAGTCGTCACTTATGCAAGGTCTCCTGGTCCCAGCTATTGCTTATCTCCTCTCGACCCTCCTACTTAACACTTCAACATTTAGAACCCTTATTCCTGCAGGTTCAGGTCATTTCTGGGATCAAATTCAGGTTTTGAGACTTTTGCAGCAAGTTCCTTTACCCCCTGCACCATATTGCTGGCCTATTTCTGGCTTTTTATGTGGGTGCTGGGTGTGCAAACTCAGGTCCTTCTGACTGCACAGCGAACACTTAACTGAGTGAGCAATCCCGGTCAATCAGGGGCTTTACAGATGCCCCAGTAGGTAAGGAACATGTAAGAAGACCCGAGTCTGGGTTCCCTGACCCATGTGGAGCCATAATGTCAGCACATGTCTGTAGTCACAGAGCTCCACAGGCAGGCACGACAGGAGGCAGACAGGAGAATCCTCTGAACTGGGCAGCTGGCCTGACACATCCAGTGGAAAACAGCAGAGACCCTGAGGCTGTCCTCTGCTGTCCACGCGCTGTGCCATGACACACTCACCTGCCATTCACACACACACACACAACAAACCAGCAGTTTGTACTTTGGGTCTTCTCATAAAGAAGCTATGTGAGGCCTTGGCTAGACCCTCTGGACAGACTTAAAAACAAGACAGAGCTTGGCTGGGCTCAGTGGTAGGGAGAACATGGGATTAGCGCTTGCAACACTATGACATAAACATCGGAACTATCCTACTCTGATCCTGCTTCTATTATCTAAGGGCCAACCCTCGGGGACCCCAGTGGCACGCAGCCCCTGACCTGGCATCCAGGAACCGTGAGCGTAGAGTCATCACAGCCTCACACGTGCTCTGCTTCAGCTGCCTCTGGATGGCACTGAACTTGCTCTGGATGGTGTTCACCATGTGTTCCATCTCCCTGCAAGACACAGGCCTCACCCTACTCTGTTCCCGGAGAAGGTTGGTGACATGTGTGGTGAACTCACGACAGGCCTGGGGTGGGAAAAGATGGGCCAGCCTGTGACTCAGCAGCCAGTGGTGCGGGGCAGTGGGCTCCACAGCTGACCACATCTGCCACCCCCACAGCTCACACTCAGGTCAGCTCTGAGGAGTGAGGGGAAAGCGCTTTCAGTGACACCAGCCCCTCTGCAGTGACTGACTGTGGCGGGCTGTCCCTGCTCTGCCATAGAGCAGGGAGCTCATGTCCACATCTGTCTGTGGCCAGTGCACATTCACAAGACAAACTCTTGCATGTAGAAAGATCACCTGTTCATACTTCTCTAGCTCAGAGTGGTAAATCTGTCGGATCTGGGACAGCTTGGCCCTGTAGTCTGAGTGCTCAATGCTATTGTCATTTGGACAGCCACCTGGTGTTGCTGTGCTGCCTGCTGCTGCTCCTCGGCCTCTCTTCTCTGGCCTGGACACACCCTCAGCCAGCAGCATGTTATCCAACCTCAGCAGCTGGGCATCGGGAGGGTCCTCTTCCTGAAACTGGATGCTCACGGCTAGAGGGAACAGAGGCAGACCAGGATGTGCTCTCTGAAGAGAAAAGTAGCCAGGACCAAGTGGCACTGGCACCATGGCTGGGCATCACTTAAAAATATCAATTATGTGCGCATCTGTGTGTGGGCATGTGCATGTGTGACTGCAGGTGCCCTGGGAGTCCAGGAAGTCCATGGCTGACCCCTAGAGCTGGGTTCACAGGCAACTGTATGCTGCCCAGTGTAGGTGCTGGGGACTGAACTCAGTCCTTTGCAAGACCAGGAAACACTCTTGACCTCTAAGCCATCCTCCAGTTTCTTTATTTCCACATTGGATCAGAGACACCTAGTGACCCACTGGGACAACAATTCAAGCCCACAGTCCTGGCTGAGGAGAGGACACTGGGACACAGCAGCATGTGTGGGCAGAACTTGACAACCACATGGGAACACAGCCAGGCTGAGTGGGTTTCAGGGTAGGTGCCTTGAGTGAGCAGAGCATCCTAAGTGCTGGGGAGGGGCCATGCTGGTGTGGGTGCAAATGCAGAGACAGGCACAGAGCTAGTGAGACAGCTCAGTGGGGAGAGCTTGCTGCCAAGCCGGATGGCATAGAACCAATCCCCAAGCCCGTGTGGCGGAAGGAGAGCCAAGTCCTGCAGCTGACCCTCTATCTACATGTGCCTCTCCCTTCCCTCCTACAAGATAAATAAAGGTGAAAAGATAGTAAAGGCAATAGCTTATCATGGGGACCAGGCACAGTATTGCACTGATGGGTTCTGCTACATGCCCATGTGTCCATGTTCTCTGTGCATGTGTATGCATGCATGCATCTGTATCCATGTGTGTCCGTGTGTCCATGAGTCTATGTGTGTGTGTGTGTGTGTGTGTGTGGCATGTGGTGGGATAGTACTCGTATAAATTAGAAAAGGAAATGCCTGATTCAGCTGCTAGTGAGCTGGCTCCCGTCTGTAATTCTGACAGTGCACACACATGGTGCTCACATACATCCTGGCAAATACTAATAAAATACTAATATACAGAAAATAAAAAATAAAATCTAAAACAACCCACAACAAATAAATAAATATAACCATCTTTTAAAAATAAATAAATAAATAAATAAGCCAGGCAGTGGTGGCACATGCCTTTAATCCCAGCACTTGGGAGGCAGAGGCAGGCAGATTTCTGAGTTCGAGGCCAGCCTGGTCTACAGAGTGAGTTCCAGGACAGCCAGGGATACAGAGAAACCCTGTCTTAGAAAAAAAAAAAAGACTGTGGTGCATGCCTTTATTCCAAGTCAGCTTGAGTGTCAATGTCTGACTTCAGGGCCAGCCTGGTCTATAAAGTAAGTTCTAGGCCAGCCTGGGCTACACAGTGAGATCTTGTCTCAAAACAAAAATAAGGGAAGCCCAATCAAGGAAGACATCTAATATCAACCTCTGGCCTCCAATATATACTCCTACACATGCATGTACACATGTATACATATACACTACATATAGGGACATGCATACCCACAATACACATAAAATATACACCCTGTACACAAACACATGTCATACACTCAACACACACACACACACACACACACACAAACTATAAAAAGAAAACCTTTAGGCCAGGTGGTGGTGGTGCACACCTTTAATCCCAGCACTTGGTAGGCAGAGACAGTTGGATATCTGAGTTTGAGGATAGCCTGGTCTACAGAATGAATTCCAGGACAGATTGGGGCTACACAGAGAAACCCCACCTTGAAAAACCAAATCACAACAGAACAAACAAAACAAAACTCTAAAAACCTCAAAGAACATTCCCAGGTCGGTGAGGTGTCCAGCAAGTAAATAAAGGCGCCTGTGGCCAAGCCCAAAGGCTCCTGTCACATTGTCCTCTGACCTCCGCACAGCATGTGCCATCTCCATACAAAAAATCAGTAACAGGGCTGGAGAGATGGTTCAGCTCTTGCAGAGGACCCAGATTCAGTTCCCAGCACCCACAATGCAGCTCACAACCATTGGCAATTCCAGTCCTAGGGGATCCAGTGCTGTCTCCTGGTACCCTTGGGCACCAGGCATGCATAAGATGCAAACATGCATGCAGGCAAATGTCCACCTCTCAGTGTGGACATGCTCCACTGTTTTATATGTTTCTCAGTGGAGCTCCCTCTGTGTCCTCTGTCTTTTGTTATGACATGTCCTAACCATTACTGGAGGGAGCCCTGGCCAACTGCCTGTGGGCATCAGAGGTCAGACCATGGAGAAGTTTCTCTGAGATGAGCCTTGGCCTTCTCTGGTGCAGTAGACCTGACACTCCTTTGCTCTCCTGCTTTGTGACAGTTTCTCTGTGTAGCCCTGGCTGTCCTGGTATTCTGTAGACCAGGCTGGCCTCGAACTCAGAGACCTCCCTCCCTCTGACTCCTGGGTGCTGGGATTAAAGATGTGCACCACTACACCCAGCTTTTATTAATTTTGAGTGGTGGTGAGGCAGTGTTTCATGTAGCCCAGGCTAGGTTTAAACTCTTGATCCTTCTGTCTCCACCTCCTGAGGATGACAGGCAGGCACTATACAAGCCAAGCAGGGCCTCACTGCACTCAGTAGAGCGAGGATGAGCACAGGGGGAGAGGTCTCAATGTCAAACATGCCCTGCAAGCTCACCAGTTTACAAAGTCCTCTTAATGTTTTCTTACTTCTCTTTGTGTGTGTGTGTGTGTGTGTGTGTGTGTGTGTGTGTGTGTGTGTGTGTGTAGTTGGTTCTTTCTGTGCACCATTTGGGTCATTTGGGTCCCAGGTATTAAACCCACTAGTCCAGGCTCTATGTCTAGGCACAAAATCTCCAGCTGGCAGTGATGTTTTGGGAGGCGGTAGAAATGAGGAAGTGTAAGCAGTTGCTTCACCTGCCCTCTACAGTGCTGAAAGGCTCCTGCCAGCCAGCTCCTCCATCATGGTAGACTGTGTCCCCTAAACCAAGGGCCACAACAAACCTTTCCTCCTCACGTGGCTTTAGCCAGGGGTTTTTATCATGGCAGCAAGAGAACTAACTAACCCAGCACAGCATTCAAGAGGCCCTAGGTCCCTCTGGGCACTGCCAAAAAGAAAAAGACAAAAATAAGAAGCGGAGGGACCTGGACATACGTCTGCACACACCTGGCATTGGTAGCACTGTTTACAGTGGCTAAGAAGGGCATATCCATGTATCTGTCAGATACACAACATGTGATACACAACAGGTGGTCTGTGCACACAGAGGAGCACGGCAGGGATGCAGTCAGTGGATCCCTTGTCTAAGGCCTGAGTCCTGCATCCGCCAGATTTGCATAAGCTTGTTGCAGGGATGCACTCCTGGCATCCGAACACTAGGAGGCAGAGGCAGGAGGACTGAGAATTCAAGGCCAGCCTCAACTACATAAGCTTGAGACAAGCCTGGGATAAGACTCTGTCTCAAACAAAACAAAAAGCACACAGTAGAAAACCATTGGGCCTCTCGGTCATGACAAAATTATATAAGCTACAACAGATATGTTTGAAGCCTTTCCCCTCCTTGAAACAGACAGGTGCAAGAGCACCAGCAATCTGCAGTCCCCCTCGAAGGAAGCGCCTGGAGCCATAAACTGATAGGAGCTGATATCCTCTCTCAGGCTTAGAAGTGCAGACCTCTAATCACAGCACTTGGGGGATTGAGGCAGGAGGTCCATGGTTTTTTTTTTTTTTTTTTTTTTTGAGACAGGGTTTCTCTGTAGCCCTGGCTGTCCTGGAACTCACTTTGAAGACCAGGCTGGCCTAGAACTCAGAAATCCGCCTGCCTCTGCCTCCTGAGTGCTGGGATTAAAGGCGTGAGTCACTGGGCCTGCCTTTGCCTTTATTTAATGGTCTTTTCTCTTTTCTTTTCTTTCCTTCTTTTTTCCTTTCTTCTTTTCTTTTCTTTTCTTTTCTTTCTTTTTTTTTTTTTTTTTTTTTTTTTTTTTTTTTTTTTTTTTTTTTTTGAGACAGGGTTTTTCTGTGTAGCCCTGGCTCTCCTGGAACTTGTTCTGTAGACCAGGCTAACCTTGAACTCACGGAGATCTTCCTGTCTCTGCCTCTTGAGTGGTAAGATTAAAGGTGTGCACTTTAATTAATTTTGAGACAGGTTTTATAAGGAAGGCCAGGGTCACATTGAACTTGCATCTTTGTGCCTCAGCTTCCTGGACTGTTGATAGGACTGTGCTCTGAGGCCTGGCCTATTCTTTGCATGTACATGTGTGTGTAGTATTTGTGTAGGTGTACAGTGTATGTAGGTCCATGGTTGGCATCAATGTTTTCCTTGATCATTAACACACACACACATACTGGACTGGTGTTTTGCCTGTATGGATGTCTGTGCATGTGAGAGTAGTCTGCTGCTGGAACTTGAAGCTGGGTCCTCTGTAAGAGCAGCCAGTGCTCTTAACTGCTGAGCCATCGTCTCTCCAGCCCCTTCCACTTTACACATTGAGCTAAGGCCTCTCACTTGAATCCAGAACCACCTGGTTTGGCAAGTCTAGAAAGCGTGCTTGACCCTGGATCCTATCTTACTAGGATTGCTACCATTTACACAGGTGCTGGGAATCAGAACTCTGGCCTCATGCATGCATGGAAAGTGATCCAACCACACCTCTTTTTCATTTTTGTTGTTGTTGTTGTTTTTTTTTTTTTTTTTCCCTGAGAAAGGGTTTCTCTGTGTAGCCCTGGCTGTCCTGGAACTCACTCTGTAGACCAGGCTGGCCTCAAACTCAGAAATCCACCTGCCTCTGCCTCCCAAGTGCTGGGATTAAAGGCGTGTGCCACCACGCCCGGCCCTCTTTTTCATTTAACTTGTTTTACTATACTTCTTTATTTGTGAGATGGGGCATGTGCCATGAAACATGTGTGGAGGTCAGAGGATACCTTGCTAGAGTCAATTCCACCATGTGGGTCCTAGGGATGGAACTCAGGTCATCCATCCATCAGGTGGTAAGTGCCTTTATCCACTGAGCTATCCAGCCAGCTGCCCACCCCATATGTGCAGAGGCTGAAGAATTCCATGGGGATAACCCTGAATTCTTGAGCTAGAATAAAATTCAATTTTTTTGAATTTTGAAAGCTGGCAGAACCATGTGCTGTCAGAGAGCTGTGAAGAGGCCACAAGTGCAGCCCACATGAGGCCAGAGCAGACAGTCTTAGAGGTGCCTACCAGTCTTCCCCTTGATCTCGCAGAGCACACTGAAGAGAGCAGACTTCATCCGATGGCAGTTCAGGGCATGCTTTCTGAAAGAGGCAGCAAAGGCATGGTGAGAATGTTAGCTCATCAAGGGAGCAGGGCCTCCTTCCCAGGAAACCAGGCCTGCCAGCCAATCTGACCCACACGCCACACCCCATGAAGACATGACACATTGCTTGGATTCATGCAAACTGGGATGCTGAACTTTGATTATCAACTTGACTGGACCAAGAAATGTTAGGAGCTGGGCATGGCGGCATGAGGTTTTAATCCCAGCGCTCTAGAGGCAAAGACTCCAGATATCCTAGTTCACAGCCTGCCTAGTCTACCTAGAGTTCCAAGGTAGCCAGGGCTACACAGTAAGGCCCTGTCTCAACAACATCAGAAATGTTGGGCATAGTTTTCTGTAAGTTTGAGGCCAGCATGGTCACATAATGAGTCCAGGCAAGCCAGGCTGTGAGGTGAACCGTAAAGAAATACGCATGGTAAATATGTGTCACACTAGCACTGAAGAGTGAGGAGGAAGACCAAGGAGTTCAAGGCCAGTTCCAGCTATACGGTAAGATTTGAGTTTGAGACTAGCCTGAGTTACAGGCGATCTCACCCCAAAGAAAACAAAGACTCCACAGGCAACAGGAAGCAGAGATGTCTCAGCAGTGCAAACATAACTGCTTCAGTCCCAACCTTAGAAACTGAGCCTGCAAGCTGTCCTCTGTCCTCTGCACATGGGCTGTGACATGCTCACGTCTGTGTTTACACCCAGAGAGAAGAAAAATTGAACAAACAAACAAACAAAAAACACAAAAGGGGCTGGTGAGAAGGCTCACTGGGTCCAAGTGTCTGACTTGAGTTCAAATCCTAACCTCACACAGTGGCAAAATTATCACGAGCTATCCTCTGACCTCCACAGGAGTGACCACCCAACTACACCCACACAAAATAAATGTCATTTAGAAATGCATCTTAAAAAAAAACACAAAAAAGGAAACAAAAAAACAAAAACAAGAGCAAACCAGGAATAATCCAGGGATAGAGCAGCAGGCTGAGTTGCTTCTGTGATGCCATTTCCAGAGGTGATCTGATGCCATCACAAAGCCTCCAGTGAGTACCTCTCCTGACTGTCGGGGATGTGGGCAGATGTGACTGGCAGGAGGAAGGCCTGGGGGCCAGGCCCATGGTGCTACTTGCCAAGCAGACACCCTTTAGGCCTCTCACACAGCCTCCTGCTGTCATGTCCTCTGTCATGGCAGCAGGCACTTCTGAGCCCAGGACGTCTTTCCTCCCTTCAGCTGCTTCCATCAGACACTGTCTCAGATACATTGAGAAAGTAACTAACACACTGTTGGCCCTGCTAGATCCAAGGCTTGGCTCCATGCTTCCCAGTAACCAGGGAGGACAGAGGTGTGGCAGAGTGGGAAGGCGCCTAGCTAGCATGCTCCTGGCCCCGCGTCCCATTGTCAGCAAACAAACTAACCAAAGTCATTCTCATTAGGGATGGAAAACAAAAAGAGTTTGGTTCACTAAATGGTTGTACAGGCTTCTTCCCCTTTGTCATAATTTTTTTCTTTTTTCGTTTTTTTTTGGTTCTTTTTTTGTTTTGTTTTGTTTTTGTTTTTCGAGACAGCGTTTCTCTGTATAACCCTGGCTGTCTTGGAACTCACTTTGTAGACCAGGCTGGCCTCGAACTCAGAAATCTGCCTGCCTCTGCCTCCCGAGTGCTGGAATTAAAGGCGTGCGCCACCAAGCCCAGCTTCTTTTTTTGTTTTTATATGTGTGCATTTCCCTGCATGTATCCCTGTGTATCACGGGTATGTCCAGTGCATGTATCCTTGTGTATCACGAGTATGCCCAGTGCCCATGGAGACTAGCAGGTGTTGGATTCACTGCAATTGAATTTCAGATGGTTGTGAGCCACCATGTGGGCACTGGGAATTAAACTTGAGTCCTCTGGAAGAGCAGCCAGTGCTCGTCATAAAAAGGGGTCATCGCTCCAGCTCTATGTCAGTGTCTTTTCAATAACACTATAGTATAATAAACAGTATATATACAAGTAGTACTAGTACAATAACTATTAACAGGGCAGGAGCGATGGCTCAGGGGGAACAGCTCTTGCCATCAAGCCTAAAAACGGGAAATCGATCCCCAGAACCCACAGTGGAAGGAGAGAACTGACTCCTGAAAGTTGTGCTCTGATCTCCACACACACTGCAACAGGCATTCATGTACACGTGCACACACAGATGTCA
The DNA here is from genome assembly GCF_000001635.26 of Mus musculus. NCBI lineage: Eukaryota > Metazoa > Chordata > Mammalia > Rodentia > Muridae > Mus > Mus musculus. Next base: position 69,856,880 of record NC_000074.6, on the reverse strand, counting down.
TTTAAAAATGAACAAAGCCGGGCGTGGTGGCGCACGCTTTTAATCCCAGCACTTGGGAGGCAGAGGCAGGCGGATTTCTGAGTTCGAGGCCAGCCTGGTCTACAGAATGAGTTCCAGGACAGCCAAGGCTACACAGAGAAACCCTGTCTTGAAAAACCAAAAAAAAAAAAAAAAAAAAAAGAGGGCTGGTGAGATGGCTCAGTAGGTAAGAGCACCCGACTGCTCTTCCAAAGGTCCTTAATTCAAATCCCAGCAACCACATGGTGGCTCACAACCATCTGTAACAAGATCTGATTCCCTCTTCTGGTGTGTCTGAAGACAGCTACAGTGTACTTACATATAATAAATAAATAAATCTTAAAAAAAAAGATTAAAAATGAACAACAACAAAAAATTGCTTACAAAACACCTGGGCACAGTGTCCTTGAGGATGTCCCAGGTTCCACACGGATGTCACACAGCTCATAAGCCACCTGACACCTGTGCTTTTCCCCTCTGCTGTAGAGTGGGCAGTCAGTGCTGGAGCCAGTTCTTGTTGGACATTGAAGGATGCTTCACAAATACAACAGCTCCCTTTACACAGAGAAACTCACATGCTGCCAACAGCTCATCCAGATCACCAGCTTCAGAGCTGGAGCGTTGACTCAGGGCGGTTTTTGCTCTTGCAAAGGACCTGGGTTTGATTTTCCACTCCCCAAGTGGAGGTTCACCACTTCCTCAGGCATTCGTGTAGGGCAAGACACTCACATACAGAATGATAAAAATTAAACCTAAAACTGTGAAGAGGAGGACGACGACAGCCGCAACCTCAAGGTCAGAAGCAACACTCACCCTGGGCACAGGCATGCACATAAGGCCCACTTCCCGCAGGCCCTGGATGTCCTTCTAGTGTCACCTGGGGCTCATGTGAGCACACCAGGCATTCTCACCCATGGAGCAGAGCCATCTCCCCAACCTGCATTCCCTCTCCTGAAACCTCCCGGTCTCTGGTGCAGTCCATGCTCACTGCTGCTGGCCCCTGCTCTCCCATATCCAGCAACCATCAATCTGTCTGTCTGTCTGTCTGTCTGTCTGTCTGTCTGTGGGTGCCCTTCCTGGGAACTTTTTACACAGGTAGAATCAGACAGCACATGGCCTCCTGATAACATGGACAACAGTCCACTCCTTGTCCTGGTTGCCTAGTATTTTATCCTGTGAGCAGAGGACAGCTTGCTCATTCATCCATCCCCATACCATGCCCGTTTTTAGGAACTGCTTCTCTTTGTGTGAGTCTGTGAGTACAAGTGTGTGTGTGTGTGTGTGTGTGTGAGAGAGAGAGAGAGAGAGAGAGAGAGAGAGAGAGAGAGAGAGAGAGAGAGAGAGAGACATACTGAGCACTGCTGTGCAGAGGTCAGAGGAAGGTCGGATATCTAGTGCCATCTTATTCTTTTGAGGCAGGCTCTCTCTCTCCCAGAACCTGGGGTATGTGTGTTCCCAGCCCACCCCCCCTCCTTAGGGTGGTGGCCATCAAGCCCCAGCAATGCCCTTGTTTTCAGCCCCACAGTGCGAGGATAGCCAATGTGTATGAGACCACCTCTTCTCTCACAGTTGCTCAGTGTGCCCTTAACCCTCTGGCCCTTTTCTCAGGCTGGCCTCATGTAGTCCAGGCTGGCCTCAAACTCTAAGTGTAGTTGAAAATGACACTGAGCCGGACATGGTGGCACACGCCTTTAATCCCAGCACTTGGGAGGCAGAGTGACACTGAGTTTCTGGTTTTTGTTGTTGTTGTTTTGAGACAAGGTTTCTCTGTGTATCCCCGGCTGTCCTGGAACTTACTCTGTAGACCAGGCTGGCCTCGAACTCAGAAATCTGCCTGCCTCTGCCTCCCAAGTGCTGGGATTAAAGGCGTGTGCCACCACTGCCCGGCAACACTGAGTTTCTGATCCCTCCTGCCTCTACCCCCTGAATTCTGGAGTCTCATGTCTGTGCTACCACACCTGTTACAAATTCTTAATGTTCAGCTCCCCCGACCTCAGATACGGTCTCATGTATAAGCTGGCTTTTAACAAGAATGACTTTGCATTCCCAATCTTCCTGCCTCTACTTCTTGCATCCTGGGGTGACAGGTGTGCACTACACACGGTTTATGAGGTGGCGGGTGCATGCCAGGTTAAGCATTCTAGCACATGAGCTGCCTGGCCCCCATTCATCTCTTGATAGAGTTGCTTTGTTTCCTTTTTGGGATATTACACACAATGCTGCGATGAACACATGCTGGAGGAGAGCTGCTGACCATGGCAAGTCCATGGTTAAGGTCATTGCAGTTTTGGATTTTTTTTTTTAAAGATTTATTTATTATTATATGTAAGTACACTGTAGCTGTCTTCCCACACTCCAGAAGAGGGCACCAGATCTCATTACACGTGGTTGTGAGCCACCATGTGGATGCTGGGATTTGAACTCAGGACCTTCAGAAGAGCAGTCAGTGCTCTTAACCACTGAGCTAACTCTCCAGCCCATTTTTTAGTTTCTTGAGACAGGGTTTCTCTGTGTAGCCCTGGTTATCCTGGAACTCACTCTGTAAACAAAGCTGGCTTCCAACTCAGAATATTTTTTGGTTTTCTGAAGCAGGATCATATTGTGTAGCCCGGGCTGGCCTAGAGCTCCATATATAGACCACAGAGATCTACCTGCTTCTGCCTTGTGAATGCCAGGGTTAAATGTGTGCCCTTCCAAGCCTGGCTTAACTTTACTCTTTACATTTTATTTTTTATGTGTGAGCATTTTGTCCGCATTCATATTTGTGTACCATGTGTGCAGTGCCCGAGAATGCCAAAAGAGGGCGTCGGATGCCGTGAGACTAGACTTAGGAAGCCTTGCCCCAATCCTGCCCACCTCTCAGATGGGCTAATGTCTCTCTTGCCACTGAGATGGGAGAACTGAGGTCGGTTTGGCTCGGGCCTCCCGGCTATGTGGCCACGATAGGCACATCTCTTCCTAAGGGTCTTTTTTACTTTCTGGATAAAGTTTTGTTCACTAATTTAAATTTTATTATTTTGTGTGTATGGGTGTTTGGCCATCATGTATGTACGTGAAGCCTGAGTGGGCCAGAAGATGTTGTTTGTTAGATGCAGTGTGTGCTGGGAACTGAACCTGGAAGAGCAGCTAGTGCTCTTAACCATGGAGTATATGTGTTTGTGTATGAGAGGAAAGTGTGGCTACATGTGTGGAGGTCAGAGGCCAGATTTTAACCTGTTTTTTTGTTTGTTTGTTTGTTTGTTTTTGATTTTTCGAGACAGGGTTTCTCTGTGCAGTCCTGGCTGACCTGGGACTCACTCTGTAGACCAGGCTGGCCTCAAACTCAGAAATCCACCTGCCTCTGCCTCCTGAGTGCTGGGATTAAAGGCGTGCGACACCACGCCCGGCTTGATTTCAGCCTGTTTTAACTATTGTCAAGACAGCATCTGGCTGGTCTCTACTGCTCAATCCTGCAACTAGGCCTTCGGGTGCTAGGATTACAACACACACACTCCCTTGCCTGGGTCCAGACCTTTCCTTTTAGATGAAATCTAATTGACCTATTTTGTTTTTTCAATTGGGGTTTAAGTATTATTCCTTTTGTTTGTTTGGTTTGGTTTTCTGCTGTCCTGGAACTCACTTTGTAGACAAGGCTGGCTTTGAACTCAGGGATCCTCCTACCTCTGCTGGGATTAAACGTGTGTCCCTGGCCGGGCGGTGGTGGTGCACGCCTTTAATCCCAGCACTTGGGAGGCAGAGGCAGGCGAATTTCTGAGTTTGAGGCCAGCCTGGTCTATAGAGTGAGTTCCAGGTCAGCCAGGGCTATACAGAGAAACCCTGTCTCGAAAAACAAAAACAAAAACCAAACAAAACAAAAAAAAAAGTGTGTCCCCCCACTTACAGTTAAATTTCAGTTCTAATAAATCATTGCCTAATTCCGGGGTAAGATGTGTATCAACATTTTCTTCTAAGTGTTCTACAAGTTGGCTGGGTGTGGTGGCTCATGTCTCTAACTATGGCATGCAGATGAGGCAGCTGCATCACTGTACGTCAGGAAAGCCCGAACTAAGATGATGTCTCAGAGAATTAAATAGTACAAGGTAAGATCTTAGATAATTCATCACAGTTTTCATGTGCATGTGTGTGCGTGTGTGTGCATGTGCACGCGTGTTGCAGGCAATTAAAGCCAGACTCTCAAATATGCTACACCAGTGCTCTACCATGAATCTCCATCCCAGTGCAGTGTCCGAGCTGAGCACTGGTACAAGAAGAGACGGGGAACTGGGCAGTCTTTTGTCAACCTGATATAGGCTGCTGTCATCTGTGAAGGGGATCCTCAGTTGAGAAGATGCTTCTATCAAACTGACCTATAGGTAAAACTGTAAGGGCATTTTCTTGACTAATGACTGATGCGGGCCCTGCCCACTGTGGGCGGTGTCATCCCTGGCCAGGTGATGTGGGAGTGTATGAGATCACAGGTGAGTAAACCATGGGGAACAAGGCAGGAAGCAGCAGTCCTCCATGGCTCTACCTCAGTGCCTGCCCTGACTTCCATGACTGACAGAGCTATGACATAAACCCTCTCCTTCCTAGGCTGCTTTTTGCTGTGGTGCTTATCATAGCAGTGGACACCCAGACACCCAGCGAGGACAGACCCAGTCTCCTTCTGCAGTGGGACTGACCAACTGCTAAGGAGTCCACCTTTTCCCCACCCAAAGCCTTGGTAGACCTGTCCATCATCACTCACCTGCTGGGTACATGGCTCAGTCAGCAGAGCTGTACCTAGTGTGCAAGAAGCCTTAGGTTTGATCCCCAGCACCACACAAGCCAGGTGTGTGGGTACACAGCTCTAGTGCAGAATTTAGGGAGTAGAAGCAAGAGGATGGGAAGTTCAAGGTCATCCTGGGATGTGTGGTGAGATGGGGTCCTGGGTCAGTTTTGTTCTTGTTCTACTGGTCTGTTTGCCTGGCCTTAAGTGAGGGGTGTGTGTGTGTGTGTGTGTGTGTGTGTGTGTGTGTGTGTGTTGGAAGGCAACCCAAACCCCTCCTTGCACAGACTTGGCAGCTGCCTACACTGAGTTAATGGGGACCCTTTTTACTTATTATTTTCAGTTTGAGATAGCATCCTGCTAAACTGCCCAGGTTAGCCTTGAACTCAACTGTCTCAGCCTCCTCGGCCTCCCACCTGCTGGTGTTACAGGCACATACTACCACAGCCAGTCTGAAACACATTTTAAAAATTTAGTTTGTGGGCTGAATGTGTTAGCCCACACCTGTAATCCCAGTACTCAGGAGGCAGAGGTACAGGGACGGACAGGGGCAGGGGCAGGTGGATTTCTAAATTCAAGGCCAGCCTGGTCTTAGACACAATAGACCTTTAATTTGGAGTGTGAATCTGAAGGCCTTGGTGTAGGAGTGAAAGCTTTAGGAATAAAGAAGACTACAAAGTGACCCGTACTGCCTGGATGCTGGGCCCTGAAGCAGTAACCAGAGGCTTCACCAGGTCGCAGGCGCAGCCCTTGAGCTCCTAGGCAGGGCCAATAGCTCTAGGCTGGAGCTGAACTAGCACAGGACTGAGTAACCACTGGCCAGCGATGAGGATGATACTTGAACGCTGGGGAGTCGAGGAAATCTCCACAGGAAGAAATGGGGACCCAGGCAAGGACTTTGAAAGGTCACATGGGAGGCAGTGAAACCTAAAAGCCAAAGAGGGGGAGCAAAGGAAAAGCATGCAGGTCAGGGACCTCCCAGAGCACCAGGGTGACTCAGCTGAGGGTGGAGCACATAGTGTGGGGAGAGGGTGGAGGAGTGCAGGAAGCAGAAACAGCAGCTCTGCACTCAGCCATCTTGTCTTGAAAGAAAGCAGCAGGAGCCAGCATGAGGTATACAGGCAGCTTGGTTTCCACTCCGTTTTCAGAGGCTTGGCAGAGCTGGGGTGAGCTACCTCCCAGACAGAGCAAACACCTGCCTTCCACAAGCACATGAGCTAATTCAAAATCCTCCCCAACAACTCACCTCACACAACACCCAGGCCTTCCCTGTCCTCAGTCACCATGGGGCCAAATCCTAGACATCTAGAGACCTGCTATGACCCAGACCAGAGCAGTGTCCCTCCATCCAGCTCTCTCCAGGGAGGCTCAAATGGGTCTGCCCAACCCAGCCAGTTCACTCTAGAGAAAGTCCTACCAAAGCTCCTGGCCTCTGCCTAGACAGACAGATGACAGACAGACAGACAGACAGACAGACAGATATAGGCACTGAGAAACTGACACACCCCTACTTTATGGGCATGGCCATGTGTGCCCCCCCTCTCTTGGGAGCAGTAAGCAAACTTTCCTTCAAAAGTGCTTGCCTCGGGCCGGGCGTGGTGGCGCACGCCTTTAATCCCAGCACTTGGGAGGCAGAGGTAGGCGGATTTCTGAGTTCGAGGCCAGCCTGGTCTACAGAGTGAGTTCCAGGACACCCTAGGCTACCCAGAGAAACCCTGTCTCATAAAAAAACAAAAAACAAAAAAACCAAAACAACAACAACAACAACAAAAAGGTGTTTGCTTCCATGCCTGTCAGCCTAACAAATCTGTTACAAATCCAATCAGGATGGAGGGAGAGAAGGAGGGAGAGAAGGAGGGAGAGAAGGAGGGAGAGAAGGAGGGAGAGAAGGAGGGAGAGAAGGGTTTCCCAGGTTAAGATACTGCACTACTCTTGCAGAGGACAGCACAAACTTCCTTCCCACGCGTTGGGCAATACAACCACCTGGAACTCCAGCACCAGGAGATCTGTCGCCCTCTTCTGGCCTTTGGGAACACTGCACTCACACTCCCATACATCCCACAGAGACAGGGCACACATATGCACATAAATACACACTAAATAAATGTTTCTATTTTTGGTGTTTTGTTTGCTTTTGTTTTTGGAGACAGGGTTTCTCTGTGTAGCCCTGGCCATCCTGGATCTTGTTCTGTAGTCCAGGCTGGCCTCAAACTCAGAAATCTGCCTGCCTCTGCCTCCCGAGTGCTGGGATTAAAGGCGTGAGCCACCACTTGCAGCAAGATGTGTCTTATGTGTGTGTGCATTGGTGTTTTTTCTTGAGTGTATATCTATGTGAGGGTGTCAGATTCCCTGGAACCTCTACTTTATGGCCATGGCCACATGGCTATGGCCATAGACAACCATGATCTGTATGTAGGTGCTGGGAATTGAACTTGGGTCTTCTGTAAGAGCAAGACCACCTCTCTAGCTCCACAATGAATTTTTTAAAAATAAATATTCTTAATTCTATGTGTATGGCTGTGTTGCCCGTATATATGTATGTGTACCATGTCACATAGATGGTGCCCACAGAAGTCAGAAGAGGGCACTAGATTCCCTGGAACTGGAGTTATTGATGTTTTTGAGTCCCCATGTGGGTGCTGGGAATTGAACCTGGCCCTCTGCAAGAGCAACATGTGCTCTCAATGGCTGAGCCACTTCTCCAGCCCATTCCCTTTTAAAACAGGGTCTCATATAGTCCAGCCTGGTCTTGAGTGCGCTCACTAGCTGAAGATGACTGTGAACATGATAAAGGGCTAAGCCCAGACAAGCCTTCTGTTAATACAGGAACATTCCCAATGAGTCATGCCCCCGAGTCTCTCACTGGAGGACTCTGGGAAGGGCTCTCCGTGAGCCACACCCATCAGCCCTTCTCACTGGAGGAATTCTAAGCCCGTGCTTATCACTGGCCCATGTCCCAAGCAGCTGCCTACAGATCGTGGAGCCAGTCTAGTGAAACAGCCTTTGAGTGCAGAGTTACTGGGAGCGATGACCTCATCGCTCACCATGACTTGGCAAACCCTAAGGTGAGCCACTGGCTTCACACTCTTACCTTGACTCAAAGCAAAGTGTCAAACCTGTGACTCGAAATGTAGCTGTCACGTTATCTCACAGTTCCCTGAACTGAGGAAAGGCCAGTTGCCTTGCTTCAAGACAGCCACAGCAGAGAGCACTGGGTGGCATCTAAGAGCGAAGGGTTAAGGGTGAGGGACATTAGTCTCATAACTGCAGGGAACTGAACTGTCAATACCTACAAGGGTCTGAGGACGAGGTAGGAACTCTTTCTGTCCAGCTTGTGGGATCCTGAGCCCAGATTCTTGACATAACAAAACTCTGAGATCACAATGTATGGTCTATTTTAATTATTTCATTTTGGGGGGCTAAAGCGATGGCTCAGAGGAAAGAGCATTCATTACTTTTCCAGAGGACCTAGCACCCACAGTGGCAGCTCACAACCTTTTTAATTCCAGTTCCAGGAGATCCAGTGTTTTCTTCTGGCCTCTTTGAGCACCAGACACACATGTGGTACATACACGCACACAGGCAAAACATCTATACACATTAAAACAAAATAATATTTAAGGAGGTTTCATGATTATATATATATTTTTTTTGGTTAGGGCATCTTTTTTTCCTGAAACTAATGGCAATTCTCTTGCCTCAGCATCCCAAGTGCTGGGGTAATAGATGAATGCCACCACATCTGGCTATTAACTTTTCTTTTTGTAGTACTGGGATGGAACCTAGGACCTTATGCTTGTTAGGCTAGAGCCACCCCCTTGCCTTGCACCCCACTACCATGCATGCAGATTTCAGCCACTAGTTCACATTGGACTTGTTCCACAGCAACAGAAAGCTGATGCTTTTCAGCTGACTTCAGACCAGTGAGTAGACTGGGAGGGAGAAGAACGAACGGGGTTGATGCTAACTAAGCCTTGCCGGCCTGGATGTCACCAGCTACACCCCTGGTGGTGTGTGTCCTTACCTGCTGGAATCTCAGAGTGAGTCTTTCTCTCTCTCTTTCTGTCTCTGTCTCTCTCTCTCTCTGAATTTCTAGCCTGGAATTCCAAGTTCTCTGCCTTCAAGTGCTAGGATACCAGGTCTGGCCTGGCCTTGGTGGGGACAGAATGACATGGTCCCTGCCCCTGGGACAGGGCCAGCAGACATGGGCCTCCAGGAGTGTCAAGGGCTATAGACATAAAGCTTGTTTATATAGTAATGCACATATTTTACATTCCTCCTTTAAGGAATGTCCTCCCTCCTACTGTTGCCTCCATGATAATCCAACAGAACAAGTCCAGGAGTTAAAGGTGTGGCTAATGTCTCAGCAAAATGGTAAATGCTGGGACCTTCAGGACAGCTCATAAAGCTATGGAAAAGAACTCTAAAAACATGAATTCAAAAAGATATAATTTCTCAACTATGCAAAAAATAAGGATGAAATACGAATTATGAGGAGATTCCCAAATCTAAAAGAACAGAAGCAGCTGCATTCAAGAGCCAGCTGATCAGAAAGACAAAGGTGGGCAGGTTCCTGAGTTCAAGGTCAGCCTGGGATAAAGCGCATCCAAGCCCAGGTGTGGTAGAAATTGGTAATTTCAGGACTGAGTCCCACCAAGATATCTTAACAGAGGCAGGCTGATTTCTGAATACTTTTGCAAAGTTAAAAGGAAATGTGTGCTTGCTGTCTTGGGAGAATTAGGAGCTGGGATCAAGGAATGCTGATTCATAGGATAAACAAAAGGAAACCTGGAGTAAAATGACTGGATTGATATGTAGAATGAGACTGGGCTAATGAGAGAGAGAGAGAAAGAGACAGAGTGAGCAAGTATGCACCTGGAAAGCTATCTCCAGCAGAACATAGGCTTGGACTCCCATTTGACCCTCCACACGTGGCATTTACCAGCTCTTTCATAAAACCTAACTATGAACAATTAGCCCATTTCAGTTTGTTTTGCAACACTGTTACACTTGGCGAGGCCTGCTAAAGGACTGCTGGTCATTCAGAGGCAAGAACTCTGCACATATGTCTAAAATCAGACTCCCAGTGACTTAAAATTGGAGCTCCCTAACAAAAGCAAGCTGCCACATAATTGCTTAGAATTGTTTGGAAATGACAGGTAAAAATCAGGAGCTATGATCTACAGTTGGTAGAATAGGGCTCATGTTTGATAGAGAATGTTCCTCGGTCCTGCTGTAACCTGCATGTGGTAGCCCTGTCATGATGATGTCTCAGGGACACTGAGGAAGTTAGGGCTGCTGGGGACAGAGCACCAAGCTTCATTTCTCACCATTGTTCTATGTGAGGCTAAGTAGTTTGGATATATAATTTTAGAACTTGTTTTGTTTTGTTCTTTTGGAGACAGGGTTTCTCTGTCTCTGTTTCTCTGGAACTCATTTTGAGGACCAGGCTGGCCTTGAACTGACAGAGATCCACCTGCCTTGGCCTCCTGAGTGCTGAGATTAAAGGTATGTGTCACTACACCTGGCTTTATACCCAGGTTTTTTAATGGCAGCTCCACATTAGTTTGGAAAGGATTCTCATAAGGATTCTCACAGTACTTGGGGAATACTTTCCTTTCCAAATGTTTCACTGGGAAGTGAGGCAGGAGGGTCTAGAGTCCTATTATGTATGTTTGTCTAAGACATTTCTCAGTGCAGGGGTGAACCAGGATCCTCCACAGTTACCTACACATAGCATATATACACATAAATAAAAATAAGTGCATTTATAACCTAGGCATGACTACATAGCCCAGGGCTAAAGGTCAAAGGAGGGCAGACTGGGAGCTCACTGGCCATTCAGTGGAACCAAAATGGCCAACTTCAGGTTCAGTGAGGACCCCATCTACAAGGAATCCAGTAGAGAATGTCTTCCTCTGGCCTACACATACACATGCATGTGTGCCTCAAAAAATGTTTTCTGCTCTCATTTAGCAACTTCAGCTGAACAGCAGCTGAGGTGGAGATCTCCCCCAGTTGATTTCCCTTCTGAAGGGGGTTCATGCATGCTTATGTGCATGCAGCCTGCACTGTGGGCTTAAAGTGCTTTTTTGTTTGTTTGTTTGTTTGTTTTGTTTGTTTTTCGAGACAGGGTTTCTCTGTGTAGCCCTGGCTGTCCTGGAACTCACTCTGTAGATCAGGCTGGCCTCGAACTCAGAAGTCTGCCTGCCTCTGCCTCCCCAAGTACTGGGATTAAATGTGTGCGCCACCACTGCCTGGCATGTTGTACATTTTTAAAAAGTCAACTGATGTCAGGAGCCTAGAAGATGATTTAGTGGTCTTGAGAACATTGGCTGTTCTTGCAGAGGACCTGAGGTCAGCTCCCAGCACCTTTTGTCACAAAGCTGACGAATAACAGGTGCCCCAGTGGCATAGGATCCACTGCCCTCTTCAGGCTTCTGAGGACGGCGCCACCCCAGCCCCCACAGCCGATAGACTCACAAATAAAAAAAAAAAAAAACATACACACAAGTAAAATAATCAATGTAATCTATCACATTTATAGGCTAAAAATCTCACAGATGGAACCTGCTTTTAAAAGCATTAGCAGATGTTGGTCCAGCCTCTTCATGAATTTTCCAATGGGAGAGTGAGGTGGCACCCTTAACCTTAGGAAATACTACTGTGAAACCTAGTCAGGAATGGTGGTGCACACCTGTATAATCTCAAGATTCAGAAGGCAGAGGCAGGAGGAGGACCTCAAATTCAAGGCCAGCCTGGGCTACAGAGTCAGACCCTGCCTCAGGCACCTCCTGCCACAGAAAGGGCAGCACAGATTTGTGATCCCAGAGCTGGGAAGGCTGAGGCAGAACCTGAACCATAGAGTATACCATGCCCTAAAAACTAAAGCATTAAATAACATCTAAAAGACAATGCGGTGGTACGTCAGGCAGGACAGCTCTCCGGTGAACTTGCATGCAATGGATCAGATAGGGTGCTACAGAGAGAAGCTGGAGGAGGGAACAGCCCTGTGCAGCTGTGGTGTAGGCTGAATGTTCTGGGTGCCTTTGTTTCCTTGTGGTACTAGGAATGGAACAGAGGGCCTAGCCACAGCAGACACGTGCTCTGTCCCTCAGCTACCCACCTACAGAAACCTAGTGCCCAGTCACAGCATGAAAGTGAGGCTTCACTAAGGGCTGGTGAGCCTTTTCCTGAGTGGAAAGCCTTGTAACAAAAGCCCACACCCTTGGAAAAGCAAGCCCAGGGTGAAGAGGCGCTGTAGCTGCCTAGATGCTTGCAGCCATCCCTGGGGCCCACAAGGAAAAGAGGCAATCTGTAAGTTGTCCTCTGATTGTATATGTGCTGAGTCACACACACAAATAAATAATAAATGTCAAAAGGAAGCTGGTGGAAGACTAAATTAGTATAGCTATTATAGAAATCTGTAGCGCTTCCTCAAAAAATTAAAAATAGAATTACCATATGACCCAGCTACTGGGCATCTAACAGTCCATACCCTAACACAGAGACACTCGTACATCCATGTTCACAGTTCCCCTATTCATGATGGCAAGATGATGTAGGTACCCATCAACAGAAACATGGATAAGATAAATGTAGTGTAGGGCTGAACAGATGGCTCAGAGGTTAAGAGCACTAGCTATTATTCTTCTAGAGGACCTAGGCTCAACTCTCAGCATCCGCATGGTGGCTAATGACCATCTAACTCCAGTTTCAGAAGATCCAGTGCCTCCTCCTGGGCACCAGGCACACACGTGGTGCACAGATATGCGTACCGGTGACACACCCAAACACACACAATAAAAAGAGTAAAGTGCCGGGTGGTGGTGGTGCACGCCTTTAATCCCAGCACTTGAGAGGTAGAGGCAGGTGGATTTCTGAGTTCAAAGCCAGCCTGGTTTACAGAGTGAGTTCCAGGACAGCCAGGGCTATACAAAGAAACCCTGTCTCGAAAAACAAAACAAAACAAAACAAAACAAAACAAAACAAAACAAAACAAAACAAAAAATGAGTAAAGTAAAAACTGAAAAAATTTAAAAAGTCATACATATACACAATGGATTATTATTCAGCTGTAAAGAACAATAAAATTGTGAATTTTGCAGGAAAATGGATAGCTCGGGAAAGGGGTAACAAACTCAGAGAAACAGGGGTTCAAGCCCTAGGATCCACACAGTAGCAGGAGAGGGGACTCCAGAGCAAAGCGTCTGCTGACTGAACACACACCCAACCCCTCCAAAGTAGGTAGATGTTTTATTAGTCTAAAAAATAAAGACAAAAGGGTGTCTGTCCTTCCTCCTCAGATCCTAGCCTGTAATGAAAACCGGTGTGAGTGAATCCTGGCTCCCGAGGTCAGGAAGGGAAGAACACAGCAATGAGGAGGGGTGGAAGGGGCAGAGCCCTGGGTGAGGATGCTAGCTACAAGAAGAAAACCACAAAACCACACCAAGTTCAAGAATATCATTAATATCTAACATATTATATGTTTATTTAAAATAAAAAATTTGAGCAGGGCGTGGTGGCACACGCCTTTAATCCTAGCACTCGGGAGGCAGAGGCAGGCGGATTTCTGAGAGTTCCAGGACAGCCAAGGCTACACAGAGAAACCCTGTCTCGAAAAACCAAAATAAAATAAAATAAAATAAAATAAAATAAAATAAAATAAAATAAAATAAAATAAAATAAAATAAAATAAAAAATTTAAGCAGGGCAATGGTAGCACACGCCTTTAATCCCAGCACTTGGGAGGCAGAGGCAGGTGGATTTCTGAGAGTTCCAGGATAGCCAGGGCTACACAGAGAAACCCTGTCTCAAACGCTATACCCCCCCAAAAATATATTTTAAAGGGTTCCCTTGAGAAGAGGGGGTGTTGGGCAGGTGAGGCACCAAAGAACACCTTGCCCCTGAGTCAGTCGTCTGGAAGCAGGAAACAGCCCTCCCTCCCCAGGCCTGGAATCTGCAGCTGCCTTCATTGTTGTGACCTAGGGAAGTCTGTCAGGTTGCTCAGATAGACTGAGATAAGTTGCCTTTGCCACAGTGTGAGGTACAGAGGCCTGTGTCTCCAGACAACCCATCAAGCTTGCTACTTTCTCTTTCGACCAGGTTGCTTGGAGCCCCCCACTCCCTACTCTTGTGAGGAATTTCCAAACTTAGGGTCTCACCCTGCCTTCTTAAAGCAGCTTGTCCGTTCCTGCTGAGTCTGCATGCTCTGGCTGAGTGGAAACTTCTGGCAACCAGAAGTACCTTAACATTTCAGAGCTTTTGTTGCCTGACGAGTCCCAAGAAAATGCAGCCAGCACATATAGAGAGACTATGACTCAAACAGATCGAGAACCTGGAGAGTCCTCAGTCCTAAGAGATAACCTTAGTGGGGAGTAGTCAGGACAATAACCTATGGCACACTGAAGGAAGGAACCAGAGGACAGAAAGACCTCCCATGTGCATGGCTCAGTGTTGTGAAGATAGCTATACTGCAAGAAGCAATCTATAGATTCGATGTAATCCCCATCAAAATTCCATCAGCAGTTTTCACAGAAACAGAAAAACCACTTCCCAGCCCTGGGGCCGTAAGGACAGGAGTTCAAGGCCATCCTTGACTACACAGTGAATTTGAGGACAGCTTGGAGACAGCTCCTGGGCTGGTGAGGTGGCTCATGCAGTACAGGATCCTGTCACTATGCAGGGGACCTGAGTCAATTCCCCATTTCTGCAAGGTGTCCCTTGTCCTGTACTTGCAAGTGCTCACATACATACATAAAATAAATGGCCGAATGTAAACAGACAAAACAACCGCTACCCACCTCACCCCAAGGGACATGATCTGCTCTAAAAAAGAGAATCCATTTTCCTTTTTCCCACAAGCAGCAGCCTGTCATGAGCAGATGTGTCTTAGTCATGGATCCTGTGTTCTACAAACATCCCTGGAGCTTGTTTGGAGGGTCTAGCAGGGGATGCAGCTGCTCTATGCTGGAGACAGGAGCGCACTCCTCCAGTCTGCGAGAGGCCAATGTGGAGGAAGATGGGAAGGGACACCGTCTGAGCCAGCCAGTTTAGTCCATTCAACCCTGCCTATATATGGGTCACAGTCAGCTAACACTCACACCCTTCTGTCTGTCCTTCCTTCCACTATCCTTCGCTGTCTATCCTGTCACAAAATGTAGCTCTGAGGCATTTTATTATATTTTATATATATATGTTATTATACACACACACACACACACACACACGCATGCTTGTATGAACTTAAAATTCATTACACATTTACTACATTTTAAAAATCTTTCTGAAAATGTTTTTAGATGTATTTTGTGTGTATGGGTGTTTTGTCTGCGTGTATGTATGTGTACCATGTGTATGCCTGGTGGCCACAGAGGCCAGAAGGTACTGGATTCCCTGGAAATGGATCCAGGCCCTCCATGAGAGCAGCATGTCCTTGGCCTCCAAGCCATGGCTCTAGTCTCTACTTCATTTTGTGGTCTCACTTTCTGGTAAATAACTCCCTTGATTATTTTAGCTGCTACACTATTACATTTTTAACAATTTTGTATTTAGTGTACGCTCTGTGTGTGTGTGTGTGTGTGTATGTGTGTGTGTGTGTGTGTAAGTTAGAAGTTTACCTGGGGGAGTGGGTGCTCTCCTTTGACCAAGTGGGTTCCAGGAAGTCAACTTAGGTCATCAGGCTTGGCAGCCTTTACCTGCTGAGCCACTGTACCAATCCCCATTTTCCTGTCTTTAAACACACTTGACCCAGCCCCTCATGTACTGCAACACTCAGGAGAGCAGGCCCTGTACCTCATCTGGGCAGAACAATAAAGCTGGCCCTGCTGTCGTGGGCAAGGGTCCCCTAGCTCCAAGGGTATGAGAGGGTGAGAGCTGGCTCTGCCCTTTGCCAACTGGGGCATTGAGTGAGCTAGCCAGGCGGGTGCTGGAGGGCTCGCCATGAAGGTGAAGGTGCAGGACAGCTGGCAGGCTGACCAACGCAGCTACCACCCAGGCCCACGTCCAGGGCTTTTGAATCGCCTACCTCAACATCTACCCCATCCGTGAACTGCTGGAGCACATGAAGGGATCAGTCCAAAAGTAGATCCAAAGCTGCAGGATCTCCATGTCAGTGTCACGGGGCAACAACAGGATATCTGAGAAGTCCTGGTGAGGATCCAGTACTGGTAGAAGCCAGAGGCCTCGAACCAGGCCAGTGATTCACTGCAATGAACATTTGTAAGTAAAGAAGTGTGGACAAGAGGGTGCACTGTAGGGCACATTGTGACACACTGCAGTACCCACAAGGAGACTCTTTTCTTTTGGTGGGGGGGCTGCAGGGCAGAGGGCAGGTGCGAGGGGATGGGGATGCAAGTAGAATTGGAATGCATGATGGGAAATTCACAAAAAATAGAAAAAAAAATTAAAAAATCAAATTTGCCAGGACAATAAAGATGAGTGGCCTCACATGGTGAGGTGGGAAGTGGGAAGTTCTTGATGACTTGGTCCAGCCAGGAGAGATGAAGTCGGCTCCACCTACCGCACTGACAGGCTATCAGGCTGCAGAGTCTTTGTGTCTTTGCATCCAAATGATTTGAGATAGCTGCTCAAGCCCCTTATGCAAGCCCCTGGAGTACCTGTACACACCCTTCACACGGCTTCCCGTGTACTCCTGATCCATTTTTATTTCTCGTGTGTAGGTAGGCATGCAGCATGCATGCAGGTGCAGAGGCCAGAGAGAACAGAGGCTGCTTTGGACACGGAGGCACACAAACAGCCCAGCATGAATGCTGGGAACCAAACTGGGGTGACTACAGCAGCCACAAGAGCACTTAGCCACTGAACCACCTCTCCAGCCCTGCCATGCACTTTAAAAACGACACTGTTTTATGTGTATGGGTGCTTGGTCTGCATGTCTGTATCTGTACCATGTGCATGCCTGTGCCTGGTGAGGTCAGAAGAGGATCCCGGGCTCTCTGGGACTGAAGCCGTGGATGACTGTGAGCCACCAGGTGGGTGTTGGGAATTAAACCTCGGTCCTCTGCAAGAGCAGTAACAGCTCTTAACCACTGCGCCAACCCTCCTGCCATGCTCCCATGGCCTTTAAATCGCATCTCAATTATTTATGGCATCCAATTGCAAATGACATTTTCGCAGTTGTTATATCCACTGCTGTTTAGAGAACCGTTGGGAAAGGAAGTACATGCTCTGTCAGGATGTATAAAATTTGCTTTCTTTTTTGGGGGGTTGGGGAACAGCAAGTTAAGATTAACTGGACTTCCCAGGAATTCCCTGTGTAGTTGCCCAGGCCAGGCTGGGACTCCCTATACAGCTATGGATGACCTGAAATTCCTCATTTGTTGGCGTCAGCCTCTAGTGCTGAGGTGACAACAGGCAAGGGCCTCCTCATCCTGTTTCCTTTCTCTGTGTGTGTGTGGTGTATATGTGTGGTATATGTGTATTGTGGTGTGTGTGTGGGGTGTATATGTGTGTGTGTGGTATGTGTGTGGTGTGTATGTGTGTGGATGAGTATGGTATATATGTGCGGTGTATGTGTACTGTGGTGTGTGTGTGGGTGTATGTGTATGAGGGAGTGTATATGTGTTTGTGGTATGTGTGTGTGTGGTATTTGTTCTAGCATCGTTTCTGTTGCTATGATAAAATACACTGACCATAAGCAACCGAGGAGAGGAAATGCACTCTCCACATCCGTACAACCACAGGTTACAATCCCCTGTCTCGGGGAGTCACAGAGAGGGGGAGAAGGCTTGCCACACCACAACCAGTCAGGAGAAGCAAGGAAGGAACGGTGCCTGCTGCTTACTGCTTTCTCCTCATACCATTCAGGGCACTAACACTGACAGTGTGTGTGTGTGTGTGTGTGTGTGTGTGTGTGTGTGTGTGTGTGTGTGTGTGTGTGTAAATGTTATTTCTTGAGAACAGGTGTTAGTGTGTAGCCCAAGTTGTTCTGAAACTCACTCTGTATCCCAGGCTAGGCTGACCAGGGATCACTCAAAGTGATTCCCTTAAATATATTCAATATGTCCTTTCTACTACATTTAGTGTGTGTGTGTAAATGTTCAGTGGTACATTCGTCATTCTCTTCTTCCACTGTTTTAGTCCCAAGGACTGAACTCAGGTTACAAGGCTTGGCAGCAGACATCCTGACCTGCTATCCTATTTTGCCAGTCTGTTGAGTCTGAGGATGCAGAACCCCCACAACAGAGGGTGGGCTATACTGTGAGGAGAAGGTCCAGCCAAGCTGTGTTCCTCTGGAGTGGAGACAACTAAGGACTGAAGCTCTCTCAGGCCTTGGGTGATCTTCACAGCTCTGAGGCTCTATCAGGAAAAGGTCATAGAAGAAAAGGAAACCTGAGCCGCTAAGATCTCAAAAGTGACACATAGCTGTCCGGGATAATTTCCACAGTTATTTTAACAGATAAAGAATAATACTCCCGCCGGGCAGTGGTGGCCCACGCCTTTAATCCCAGCACTCGGGAGGCAGAGGCAGGCGATTTCTGAGTTCGAGGCCAGCCTGGTCTACAAAGTGAGTTCCAGGACAGCCAGGGCTATACAGAGAAACCCTGTCTCAAAAAAAAAAACACAAAAAAAACAAAACAAAACAAAACAACAACAACAACAACAACAACAAACAAAACTGGCAATATGAGCCAGGTAGTGGTGGGTAGTGGTGGCACATATCTTTTTTAATCCCAGCACTCAGGAGGCAGAGGCAGGAGGATTTCTTGAGTTTGAGGCCAGCCTGGTCTATAGAGTTTGTTCTAGGACAGTCAGGGCTACACAGGGAGACTCTGCCTTAAAACAAAACAAAACCAAACAAAACAAAACCTGGCTATGAAAAAGAATTGATGTTTTAAAACTTTAAGAGTGTGTGTGTGTGTGTCTGTGTGTATGTGAACATTCTTGTGGAGACGGGGACAGGGAGGAGGTATGGGATGTGGAACAGCTGGAGGGTGGACTAGGAGGGGAATAAAATCTGGAGTGTAAAAAAATAAACTAATAAGTAAAAGATTAAGTAATAAAAAAAACTTTATATAAAGAGGTAGGAGACCAAATTTAGTGGCACATACCTTTAATCCTAGTACTTGGGAGGAAGAGGCAGGACAATCGCTGTGAGTTCAAGGCCAGCCTGGTCTACATAGGAAGTTCTAGACCAGTCAGTGTCATATAGTAGGTCCTATCTCAAAACCAACAAATAAATAAAAAGCAAAGGGGCTAGAGAGACAGTGCAGAGATGAACAGCATTGGCTGCTCTTGCAGAGGACCCAGGGTTGGTTCCTAATGCTCACATAGTGGCTTACAACCATGTGTAATTCTAGTCGCAAGGAATCCAATGTCCTCTTCTAACTCTGCAGGTGTCATGCATGTGTTCGGTATACACTCATAAATACATACATACATATATACATGCAGATGAAACACACATACACATAGAATAAAAATAAATAAATCTTCAAAAAACAACCCCAAAGAGGTGGGGGGGGTGTGTGTGTGGCGAGAGTGGCTCAGTGGGTAGAGGCCCTCGCCACCAAGCCTGATGACCTGAGTTTGATCCCTAGGACCCACGTGGTGGGAGGAGACAGCTGACTCCTGTAAACTGTACTCTGACCTCCATATGTGTGCTGTCCACGTGCCACAAGCATGCATACTCACACACAATAAAAAAGAAATAAAAATTAACTTCTTAGCCTTAAAATAAGCACTCTTTGAAAACTGTCAAGTAGACAGGAGTGACTGAATTCCTTTGTGAACACTGGCCACCTCGGGCCACCAGAATCTCAAATCTGGGGTTGTGCTGGGTCACAGATGCCTGAGGCCCACACCCGGGCAGAGCACAGCTCTCAGCAGCTCTTTCCAGAACAGGTCACAGCTAGTTCCCCAGGACACACCCAAGTGTTCCTTTAGTAGTGCCCATCCTTGGGGTCCATCTTTTCTCTCCTCAGAGCCTACTCTTCCAGCCTAGTGGTTCTCTACTTTCCTAATGCTCGACCCTTTAGTAGAGTTGGTGACCCCCACCATTAAATGATTTTCGTTGCTATTTCATAACTGCAATGTTTCTACTGTTATGGGTCATCATGTAGATAATCTGGTGTTCTACCCACAGGTTGTTTTAGACTCTCTTCATTGGCATTTTACCAAGTGCCTAATACCAGTCACTATGAGAAGTCGACGAACAACAAAGGCCCTCTTAGAGATTAACCAAAGGGCACCCCCAGGAAAGATGTTCCTGCCCTGGCTTCAGTTTCCTCTTTGGAGCACCGGAGTCACCACTGACTGTCCAGCACCTGACTGGTGCTCAGAGAACAGGAAAGAGGAAGGTAGGGCTGTGAGAGGAGACATACAATATATGTGTTGAGCATATAATGTAGAGATGTAGGAAAACCCGGGGCTGCTGTGTGGAATACTGGCTGGGGCTGGGGTAAAAGCAATTGCTCCTGCAAGCCTGATGACTTGAGTTCACTCCTCAGAAGCTGCTGCAGAAGGTGACAACAGGCTCTTCAGTGCTGTCCTCTGATCATCACATGCACACCACAGCATGTGTGCGCGTACACACACACGTACACACACATCCTAATAACAGATACAGTTTTGAAATCGGGATGGAAAGAGCTGGAGGCAAGGAAGTACTACTAACTCTCTAGAGAGAGACTATAACACCAGAGTCATCATTCCCTGCTGAACAAGGGAAGTTTGCATTTGCCCAGCAGGAGCACAAGGTCCTGGTACAGCACAAGTGGGAATGGGTTGTTGGCTTGTTTGTAGGCAGGGTCTCAGGAATCTCAGATTGGCCTCAATATGTAACAAAGGTGTGCACTGCCACAAGAGGTCTACACTGCTGGTGACCAAGCCCAGGGCTCCTTGCACGTGCACTGGAGGCACAGACTCTCCTCAGCTAAGCTGTACTCCCAACCCCACAATTCTTTTATAGCTTCCCTTAGTATACTAATCTCACTGTAGGGCTACAGAGTACACACTATCAGACCCTAAGGAACCCCTCTCACCTCAAAACAGACCCTTTCAATAAAGCCTCTTCCTCCAGAAGGAACTCAGCACTTTTTTCTATTTTCTAATCATTCCAGTAGGTGTGAGCTACACGGTAAGCTGCCTTATAATGTGCATTTCAGCAACTCTGACTAGCTGACACTGGACTTGGGGACAGGAGACTGGTGGTCTGAAAACTGCTTTGTTTGTTGTTTTTCTCTATGGAAACTGGAATGGTGGCTGGGGAGATGACTAGGCCGTGAAGAGCCGGGGCTGCTCTTGCAGATTCCGGTTCCATTCCCAGCATCCACACAGCAGCTCACCACTGTCTGCAATTGCAGTTCCAGGGGCTCAGATGCCTTCTTCTGACTTCTATGGAGACCAGGCACATACCTGATATACATACATTCATGTGGGCAAAATACTCACGGGTTTAAAAATAAATCTTTATAAAACTCCAGGACTTCTTTCTTTCCTGGGAACATCTTTTTCCCTGGCTCCTGGGACCTCTGGAAGGTCTGTCACTCTCCCACCTGGCTTTCCACAGCATGCTAACCCTTTCCTTATAGCTTCGCCACAATTGTATATTTCTACTTCCTTTCTCTGTCCCAAATCCCCAAGCTAACAGTGCTGGAAGCAAGGACAATGTCAGTACCCAAGTACAGTGCCTTGCACATAGTAAGTGCCAACAGGTATTAAGCAAGTTCATTTTAAACTTGGGACTAGCAAGATGGGACTAGCAAGATGGTCAGCGGTTAAGAACATTGGCTATCAGGTAGGGGTGGCACACACCTTTAATCCCAGCACTTGGGAGGCAGAGGCAGGCAGATTTCTGAGTTCAAGGCCAGCCTGGTCTACAGAGTGAGTTCCAGAACAGCCAGGGCCATACAGAGAAACCCTGTCTTGAAAAACAAACAAACAAACAAACAAAAAAAATTGGCTATTCTTGCTGAAGACCTAGGTTCAATTTCTAGCACTCAACCATTTGTAACTTGAGTTCTAAGGAATCTGATAACCTCTGACCCTCTTGGGCACCAGGACTGTGTATGGTAGACATCAACACATGTAGGTAAGATTCTCATACATGGAAAATAAAATGATCTTTAAAAGCTTCTGTTAAAAGTAATAAAAATGGGTTCTCAAGTCAGATGTGGTAGTGTGTGCCTTTAATCCCAGAACTCAGGAGGCAGAGCAGGAGGATCTCTGATTTTGAGGGCAGCCTGGTCTATACAGTGAAACCCTGTCCAGGAAAAAGAAAAAAAAAAAAAAAAGAGGGTCTGTTCAGAGACTGGAGGGACGGCTCAGTCAGTCAGGAAGTGGCTGCCTTGAGTTCCCTTGAGTCTATCGCTATGATAAAGCTTGACATGCTGTAATAGCATCTCTAAAGCCCATGCTGGGGGCGGGAGAAGGTCAGGTAGAGACAGAAGGATGCCAGGAACTCACTTCAGCTAATCTGTCATTTCTGCGCTCAGTGGAATCCTGTCTTTAAAATACAATAATTAAGCAGGGCAAGGTAAGGCCGGGCAGTGGTGGCGCATGCCTTTAATCCTAGTAATTGGGAGACAGAGAGAGGCAGGTAGATTTCTGAGTTCGAGGCCAGCCTGGTTTCAGGAGTTCCAGGACAGCCAGGGCTACACAGAGAGACCCTGTCTTGAAAAAACCCACAACAATGGAGGCAGGGTGTGGGCACCAAACAACAGCTCCTGAGGTAGCCTTTGGGGACCTGTGCAAGAACGGACTCCTGGCTTCTTCCCCTTCTACATCTCTGGAGCAGCAATTCTGCAGCCACTCCAAGTCTATGGAACCCAAGGCAGGGAAATAACCCAAATCCCAACTTGACCTCATGAACCAGAGTGGAAGGGAAGAACTGACTTTCTCAGGGCTTCTGAGACTTCATATACATGCTTCAGTCCATAAATAAATGTAAATGCAAAAGCCAGAGCATGATCGAGGAAGACCGCTGATAGTGACCTCTTACCTCAATACACACATGCGCGATGTGGACCAGCATGCACACGTGCACATACACACAAAGCCACATCATCACACACATATATGAAAGAAATGCTTTAAAATGGGTCCCTGAGTGCTGGCCTAGCATGCACAAAGCCCTGTGTTCAGCCTGAGCATCACACGAGCTGGGTGTGCTGGTACATGCACTCAGGGAGGCTGAGGCAGGAGATCATCCTGGACTGTATGTGTTGTATGGAGAGTTTCAGGCTAGCCTGGGAAACATGAGGTCCTCTCCCAAACAAACAGACAAATAAATATAAAGAAAAGGAATCCTTGGGATGTGGTTAGTGGGTGGCGGATGACTCTCACCCCAGCACTCTGAAGGTAAAGACTGCATGATCAGGAGTTCAAGGTTATCTTTTGTTTGTTTGTTTGTTTGTTTGAGTCTCTGGATGGTTCTAGCCAGGGTTTCTCTGTGTAGCCCTGGCTGTCCTGGAACTCGCTTTGCAGACTAGGCTGGCCTCGAACTCAAAGATCCTTCCAAGGTTATCTTTTAATAAGTTTGAGGGATGGAGAGAGGGCTCAGTGGTTAAGAGCACTGACTGCTCTTCCAGAGATCCTGAGTTCAATTCCCAGCAACCACTTGGTGGCTCACAGTCATCTGTAATGGGATCTGATGCCCTCTTCTGGTGTGTCTGAAGACAGCTACAGTGTACTCATATACATAAAATAACTGACTCTTTAAAAAAAATGATGAGTTTGAAGCAAGCCTGGTGATAAAAGCTCCTGCCAGGTTGGGGGTGGGTACACTGGAGAGAGAGCTTAGTGGTTTAGTGTACTCGCTACACTCCCAAAGAACTGGAGATCTCTACTCACATGTCGGGAGCACACACACATACACACAAAGAGAAAATAAAAACTATAAAAAGACGGGTGCCCTCTATGTCCACCCAGCTCCCCATATCCGTTCCTGAAAGTTCTCAACGGATCCTGTATCAGATCATTCTAGTACAGGCTCTTCAGTAGCTTCTCTTCCACTGTGTGACTTGCAAACTTGCGGTCTTTGCCCTACCCCAACCCTACGCGTCCGCCAATAATAGATCACTTAACCCTTCCAATGTCTCCTGTTCCCAGGGCCGGGCTTTTACCTCCATAACTCTGATACCCTCTTTCCTCACGAAGTCACCCTTTAGTCCAGGACAAATTCTTGTATCCTTCATTCCCTCTGGCCCAAGATCACTCCGCCTGTCCATCACTCCAAGCTCAGCTGCACCTGTCCCATCCTCATCCCGCCTCCGCCCCTTCCCTTCCTGCCCGGGAGCCGCACCTGGCCTGAGCCTCGTCCAGGCTCTGGTCGGTGATGGCCATGATCTGCTGCAGGACGTCGCTCGTGTCATGGCCTAGTGGAGCTGTGGTCGGCAGGCGGCGCGGGGCGGGCTGTGGCGGCACGGGACGCAGAGGGGCGGCCATGGGCTACAGTCCCGAGCGAGCGCAGAGGGACAGGTCCCGCCGGGCTCTCGCGCTTGCGCAGCAGCCAACCGCCGCAGACCCAGGGACCACGCCTCCTTCAAGTCCACTAGCCAATAAAACGCCCTTTTCATCTATCTTCGCCGTGCATCACCCTCTCCTTCGCGATGCGCCCCAAACAGCTTCTCAACGGCTGCTGAGGGTTGAGGGTTGTCTAGGAAACAGGAATTCTCTTCTGATCCTCCCACCCCTCAGGACACGCCCCCTGTGGGCGCCGTCACCAATCAGCACCATGCACTGTTCCCCCTCCTCAGCGACTAGCTAGAAACTTCCTTTCTCAACTGCCAGTAAGAAAGGAACCCCATGGTTGGGGTTGCCATGGTAACGACTACCGCCTGCATTTGCTTAAGTCTGGTGCACTTTATGGCTACCTTCCCCATCATAGGCCCTCGTCCCTTGCTTACTCCAGTGCCTCTGCCTTCTCTTTAGTCCTGGATCTGTTTAGGTTATCACTTCTTCACAGGGCCCGGGTTCTTTACAGTCATTCACATCTGAGTTTACTTCCTCAGAGGCTTGCATCCTCACTGTTTGCTCCCCATCTTCATATTTTTCAAAAATTTCAAAAATTTGTGGGTGGGCAAGGCGACACATGCCTTTAATCCCAACACCAGGGAGATGGATCTCTGTGAGCTCTAGGCTAGCCTAGGCTACATAGTTTCCAGACAGCCAGGGCTATACAGAGAGACCTTGTTTCAAAAATAACTTGAGACAGAGTCTCTTATTGCCCATGCTGTCCTCAAGTTTGTTATGTAATGAAGGTTGCCCGAGTTTGCTATGATTGGAGCATGATCTCGAACTTTCTTCTACCTCTAACTCCTAAGTGCTGGGATGAGTGCTGTGTGCCACAGGGCCCTGTTTGTGTGGTGAAGAGGATGGAATTCAGGGCAGCAAGCATACCAGACAAAACCCTACCAACCTAACTATATCTGTACCCTAAATTTTCAGCGTCTTGAGTCAGTGCCTCATATAGTTCAAACTGATATCAAATTCACTGGTAACTGAGAGTGCCTTCCCCTCTCCTCACTGCCCTGGCTACTTCCTCAGAACTGTGGGTCTTCCTCCTCATAGCTCCCCACAGCTCCTCAGAATTCCCACTCCCCAGTCCTGCCTCTTCCTCAAGGCCTCTCACACCTGAGTCCCAGGCTCCGCAAAATTTCTGGTCCTTTTCACAGTCCCTCCCACCCCCCGCCCTGGGGTTCTCCCAGCAGCCCTCAGGGTCCTCCACTCTATGACTCCTCAGAATTCTTCTGGGCTGGTGAGATGGCTCAGTGGGTAAGAGCACCCGACTGCTCTTCTGAAGGTCCAGAGTTCAAATCCCAGCAACCACATGGTGGCTCACAACCATCTGTAACATGATCTGACTCCCTCTTCTGGTGTGTCTGAAGACAGCTACAGTGTACTTACATATAATAATAAATAAATCTAAAAAAAAAAAAAAAAAAGAATTCTTCTGACCTCAAGAGCATCAATGTCTGCAATATTTGACTTTTTCTGGGGAACTGCTCTGGGATAAGAAGTTAACCTGACCAAAGAAACAACTTCACTCAAGTCCAGTTTTGTGAACCAGGGACTTTATTGAGGTTCCTCCCCAATGCATGGGCAGCTCCAGCAGAAATGTATCATCTTCCCTCCCCCACCTTCATTATGGGTCTATAATCTTTATTGAGGAGAGTGGTCCTATGCATATGTCCTGTATTTGTACAAAAACATATTAGTGGTCCAAACTTGTGAGGTCATGCATGAATGAACGCAGTTCTTGATTCAACATGGCAATGACCATATCCAGCCTGGAGGGGTATGACTGTTTCCCATAAGTCCTGGGCCCCTCGAGCATAGTCTCCTTTGGCTGGTCACCAGAATCCTGTTATAACCGTATGGACCTTCCATGCTTACCCCAACTCTGAATAAAGATACAGAGACATGTTTATTTATAAATGCCTAGGCCTTATAGCTAGGCTTGTTCCCAACTAGCTCGTACAACTTCTACTAACACATTTATATTATTCCATGTCTGCCTCATGGCTTGTGACCTCTCGGTCTCTAGTACTGGAGCCTGCTTCTTCCTCCATGTTGGGCTTCTAGAGCCTGACTCCTTCAGAGTTCAATCTCTCCCTGCAAGTCCGGAGCTGGCAGTCTCCGGCTTCACTATAGGCCAACAGCTTTTTATTAAAACCAGTCAGAAGGGGAGAGAGGGGTGTTAACAAAACCAGCATCTGGGTAATAGGAAGACATGCTTTATACAGTGCACAAAAAGGTTATCCCTCCACCGTGCCTTTCCCTAAACCTTTCTGTTTCCCTTTTACCAGGCTTGGGGGGGGTGGGGGGACAGATGAAAAGTGTAGATTTGTGTAGATGGCAGGAAGGAAGCTAGAATCCAGTACCTTTCTCCACTGGAGAAGTTAACTCTATTGTTTTATCAAGATCCAACGTGGGAGTGACCTCAACCTGTTTGTTCTTTTAAAATTTTGTCATTGTGTGTATGTGTGTGCGTGCATGCACACACACAATGTGTTTACACACCACAGCACAAGTGTGATGTGTTTGTACATCATAGCCCAAGTGTGGAGGTCAGAGAACAACTTTCAGGACTTGGGTCTCTACTACCATGAGTCCAGGGATTGAACTCTTGTTGCCAGGCTTGGCAGGAAGCGCTTCTCCCTGCTGAGTTCCTTAGATCCAGTCCTTCCTTCCAACCCCAGCATTCCAGGTCTAGCAAATGCTAGCACATGGCTAAAGAATGAAGACTTTGCCGAATATCAATGCTCAGGTGTACCCCAAGACAGAGAACTCTCACAGGCCTTTTGTCTCTCTTGTTTGTGAGTCCTAAAAAGGGACACACACACACACACACACACACAAATCCCTCTCTAGAGATACAGAGCCTCCCTGAATGTTTGCTCAGAGACAGAATTCAGGTGAAGGCTTGGTGAAGGGTCAGTGTGACTGCGAAGTCAAGTCATCTGCCTTTTGTTCTTACTGAAGAGGAAACTCAAGCAGCATGTGTGTATGGGGGCGACGGGGCATGGGGAAGATGGAGACTTCCGGGGGTGCCTGGCAAGAAATTCAAATGTGTAAGCACAAGGAAAACCCTAGGCTTGGCCCCAGCCACAGGAAGTAATAGAAGCCTTTAAGGTGGGCCCAGAGTGTACAAAAGGTCAGACAGTGGCCCAGCACTGCACAGGCCTGATCTGGGGGAGGGAGAAGACTGTAAGTTCCAATGGTCTAAAAGAGACAAAAGCTTGATGTCACACAGCAGAGAAGTCAAGGAAAAGCCAGGCTAGGGCAATGGCTCAGTACTTTTTAAAGCGCTTGCTACTCAAGTTTGAAGACCAGAATTCAGAACCTCAGAAATCCACATAAAAGTGGGGACAGGAGCAGTGTCCTGAGTATATCTCCTGCCTTGGAGGGCAGAGACAGGGGATTGCTCAGAACAAGATGCCCAGTGAGACTAGCTGTATTGGTGAGCTCTGGATGTGACAGAGACCCTGCTATGTTGACTAAGGTGGCCCTGCCTTCAGGGCTGACTTGACACATCTCCAGCCTCCACATGCAGAGGTGCATCCACGCAAGTGCAGAAATCTGTAAATCACAAGGCACTTTCCTTTAATCCCAGCTCTCAGGAGGCAGAGGCAGGCTGATCTTTGTGAGTTAGAGGCCAGCCAGTGCTACACAGTGAGTCCCTGTCTCAAAGAACAAAAAAGCATAATGCCTCTAAGTGGAAAAGGGAAAATAAAATGTAAAGGTTGACAAGATAAATCCCTGGATAGCATCTGGATGGTGCTGATGGAGGACAGCCACTAAGGACAGGTGACAGAGCTGACTTCTGCAGGCCATCAGAGGTCCCCAAATCAGGATTCAATTGGCTGCCTCCACCCATCCCTAAAGTGACCCATGTCCAGTATGCCTGGAGCTCCTAGGAGGTAGGAAAGGGACACTGTCCTTCATGGACACCTGGCTGCAGGGACACTGTCCTTCATGGACACCTGGCTGCAGGGACACTGTCCTTCATGGACACCTGGCTTCAGGGACACTGTCCTTAATGAACACCTGGCTGCAGAGGTTCCTGGGCTATCACCTTGGAACATGAGGCACAGTTTTGCCAACTGCAGAGAGTTTCTGTGGTTGTGTGATGTTTAGAATTCTGGAAACTTTTTCAAGGGTGTATGAATGCTAGGGCCCCATAGGTAGTGTGGTTGGTTGATCATAGTTTGTTAGTAGTTGTGCTCAAAGAAGAAACAGGAAGAAAGAAATTAGATTCACAGATCTCAGTATCTTTCTCCCTTTTTCTTTTTCTATCTTGTGACTGATGGGGTGAAACCAGAGGCATAAAGAGTGAGAAAAAAGAACCCACAAAGAAGCAAAGGCCCACTGCAATCCAGCCCTTCAGTTCGGTCTGCACTGTTTTCCTTTTGGACATGGCTCACGTGATAGAAGATCTGTGCTGGGGAACTTGCCTAGAGTGTGCAAGGTCCTAGCTGTGGGAAAAGCCGGGCACTGACTGTAGAAAGAAAGAGACGTTTTCCGTTCTTAAGAAACAGATGCTTTAATGCCTTAAGAATTTGGCCTCAGATAAGACAGAGGTTCAAGTTCCTGCTGTTCCTCGGCTGTGAATCTGAGGTGAGAACATAACCCCGACTCCTCTCTGGTGAGGCAGAGCAGGGAGCCAAGTTCATGGCTCACACTGCCTGCTAGGAGGCTTCTCTGGCGAGGGAGGGAGGGAGGGAGGGAGGGAGGGAGGGAGGGAGGGAGGGAGGGAGGGAGTTAACCTCAGGCCTGGCATATCTGAGGTCTTGGGGGACTCAGAAGTAGAAAGTCCAAGGGACACTGAAGCCCTTCCTCATGGAGTTTTCTGGTGCCCCCTGCATAGCTGTGCTTTTCCAAGCTGTGCAGTCAGACACAGGCTCAATATGGCTTGTCATTCCTAGCACTCAGGGAGCCCAGGCAGGAAGAGACCTGAGAGTTTGATATTAGCCTGAGTGGCACAGTGAGCTCTAGGGTGGACTGGGCTGCACTGTGAGACTTTGGGTCTAAAAAAAAAGGGGGTGAGGCAGGCAGAAGGAGAAGGTTTGCACAAACTAGAAATCATCCTAGGTTCTTTAAAGAGAGAGCTGGGTAGGACAGAGGCAAAAGGAAAGAAACATTTGTAAGACTCCAGGAAGAGACAAAAACTGGGTATGGCAGCATATAGCTCTAATCCCAACATCTACAATTCGGAGGCAAGACAATGGATTCAAGAACAGCCTAGTCTATGCAGCAAGTTCAAGGCTGGCTGGGGCCATGGGATTTCATGTTGAAGGATTCTTGGCAGCCCTGAGTCATGATTCCAGGACACTGGGACAGACTGACTGAAGTAATGGCAAAACACCTGCCAACCAACAGAAAAAAATCCTAACTAAACCAAACCAAACCCCAACTCTGCAACCTCAGAGTGGAAAGGCTTGCTCTGTGTCATGGGGTCCCTCGTACTAAGGGAGGCAGGTGAGCCCTCAGGCTGCTCAGCACATCTAAGGAATCAGCTTCAGTACTAGCACTTGGGAGTCAGGACCATCAAGAGTTCAAGGCCATCCTCACCTACACAGTGAATTCAAGGCCGCCTAGGCTACATGAGAGCCTATCTCAAAAGCAAAACAAAACAACCAAAAGCCGCCTCAGGAAGACAGTACTCCTACAGTCTACCCTGTAACAGTAGGTGGTATAGCCTGGGACAGCTCTCACCTCTTCTGTCCCAATAGCTACAGCACCATGTAGGAAGCAGCAGTCCACAGACATCCAGAGATAACACAGTAAAAATATGAAAATGTCTGTTAAAAACCCTAAAACCTGAGATGATTGAGAACCAGACGGCCAAGTCCCATTAGGATGCTCTCCCCAGGTGCATGGACGGAGATGTCCCCAAGTCCCTCTGTCCAGGGGCAGGCAGACTCTCTCTGTCCCTGGGGCAGGGAGTGTTGAAGAGCCATGCATCTGCTGGGCTGGCTTGAGTCAGAGGCTCTGCAAGTGACCATAGGCTGCAGATGAAGCTCCAGTCTCCTGCCTCAGTCCAAGGTTTAAAGGGTGGAGTCCATCAGTGGGCGGCCATTCTCAGGAAGCATGATCCGCGTGCTGGCACCCGTCTGGGCAGAAGCTGAGTAACGGGCAGACTTGTGGCTGGACCAGCGGAGACACATGCAGCAGAGAAGGCGGCGGAAGGTGCGGCGCATCTCAGCATCTCGGCAGGAATATACCACTGCATTGACCAGTGAGTTGGCCTCAGCCAGGAGCAGGAAGTACTTCTCCACAGCCAGAACGTTGCAGGACTTACAGTCCAGGCCATCCAGGAGCAGCACCACCTGGCCCGGTGTCCAGCACACCACAAATGCCCCTGCGGGACAAAGGCCAGGAGTGGCGTTAGCGGGTTTGGAGTGGGCCACCAGGAGACTTGCCCAAACAGCTCTGTGCTCAGGCAGTGGCCAACTGAGTGGCACAAACCACACAAGCTCCTTGTATGGGTAGGCCTGCTAAGAGGGGACAGACACCTTTCCCTTATTTGCCTGCCAGTGTGATACCTTTCCTAACTGAGACAAAGTATTCCGGGACCCTTCTATAGAAGATTTTTTTTTTTTGGTTTTTCGAGACAGGGTTTCTCTGTGTAGCCCTGGCTGTCCTGGAACTCACTCTGTAGAATAGGATGGCCTCTAACTCAGAAATCCACCTGCCTCTGCCTCCCAAGTGCTAGGATTACAGGCATGAGCCACCACTGCCTGGCATGAAGATTTGTTTACTAAGAGATGGGACAGGAATTCATCACAGGACAAGCTGGTTACAGAGTAGGGTGGGGGTGAGGACAGGTATCACTGGGAAGAATCAGTCTTGGATGGGAATAGTGATATAGTGGTCCTCCTGTACCCCAAAGCCAAAGTAACCACACTAGCCCTTACTAAAAGCCCCACAGAGGGACTAAGGACCCAAATTCAATTCCAAGGGCCATAGAGTACAGAGAAAACTGACTGCCAGGAGCTGTCCTCAGGTAAATGGTAGTGTGTGTGTGCATACCCACAAAATAAATTACAAAAGGATTTATCTTATTCACCTGTGTGTGTGAGAGAGAGAGAGAGAGACCGACCACATGTATGTGTTTAGAAAAAAGCATCAGGTCCCTTGGGGCTAGAGCTGCAGGTGGATATGAGCTGCCTAATGTGGGTACTGGGAATTAAATTCGGGTCCTCTCGGAGAACAGGAAGTACTCTTAAAAGCCATCTTTCTAGCCCCCCCCCCAATAAATAAACCCCAAAGGGGAGCCAGGTGTGGTGGCACATACCCATCGCCCCAGGGGAAGAGGAATAGGAAGGTGTGGTGGCACATACCCATCGTCCCAGGGGAAGAGGAATAGGAAGATCAGGGCTCTGAGGCCTGCCTCAGCTACAGAGAGAGCTTCAGGTCCCCCCTGAACTTCATGAAACCCTGAATTAAAGAAATGAAGCCAGCCCAGTGTGATGGTGCTTATTTTAATCCCAGCACTCGGAGGTGGAGGGCAGGGGGGCACAGAGGCATGTATCTGTGTGAGTTTGAGGCCAGCCTGGTCTACCAAGTGAGCTCCAAGCCAGTCTGGACTATACAGTGATACCCAACCTCAAAAGAAAGTCAAATAAACAAGTAAGCAAAAATAACAACCAGGGCTAGAGAGAGATGGCTTTAATGGTTCAGAGTACCAGAGTCTCATCCCCGACACCTACATCAGACAGCTCAAAACTGCTTGTACTCTCAGCTCCAAGGGCCTAGGATGCCTCTAGCCTCAGCATGCACCCGCACACATCTGCATAAACCCAAATACAATCTCACAGTCACACAAACACACATGCACAAATAAAAAATAAATCTGAAGAAAGGCTGGGGATGTAGTGAACCACACCTTTAATCCCAGCATTCGGGAGGCAGAGGCAGGCAGAACTTTTTTGGGTTGAAGGCCAGCCTGCCTGGACTACAGATTGAGTTCCAGGACAACCAGGGCCTCAGAGACCTTATCTCACAAAACAAAACAACAAAACAAAACCAACCAGGGCTGAGGATGGCAACTGATTACAAGAATGCTAGCCTGCCCTATCCCTTGAGAGACAAAGGCAAAAAGATAAGGATAAGGTCATGAAGCCAGCCTGGGCTACATGAGACTCTGCCTGAAACACAATCAAACAAAAAAGACCGATAAATGGTTTCCTTTGAGAAACAGGTGAAAACTGAGGCTAGCCTTTTCTCCTCTTGTAGGCTGGCATTTTTACCTCTTTGGAGTCTGCTTGGGAAACACCCCCTCCCTTATTGCTTCAGGGTCCCAGGGTCCTATGGCAAGTCCCCTCCTAAAGCTATTGTCAGAGCACCCACTCACCCAGAATGATGACAACCGTCTTGACTAGGCTGAGTGTGGTCTCTCGGTAGCGGGGATGGCAGCTGACGTGCTCCGCCATGCGTTCCACCCGTCTACGCACATAGAAGAAAATTCGTGTGTAGACAGCTACCATGAGTAGGAAGACAAGCAGGCTGGATAGGGCCCACGCAGCCAAGTAGGAGCGGCTGAACAGGGGCACCATGCGTGAGCAACTGTCCAAGTCACAGAGGCAGTGCCAGAAGTGTGCAGGTAGCAACCCCAGACCCAGTGCAGCCGCCCACACACCCACGATGAGTGTGACCACACGGCCCCGGGGCAGGCGGCTGTGTAGCTGTACCGCCATCACACTGCGGTGCCGTTCCACAGCGATGGCCAGCAGTGTGGCCACTGACGCCGTGAGGCTGGTGTCCAGCAGGCCCTGTCGCAGGAACCAGCCTTTGATGGAGAGCCTGGCAGTGCGTGGGCCAGTATGGAACATGAGGAAGAGGTAGGCCATGCCAGCGAAGAGGTCAGCCGCAGCCAAGTTGCCAAGCAGGTAGTATATGGGCTGGTGGAAGCGTCGGTTGGAGGCGATGGCTGCAATAACCAGCAGATTGGTCAGCAATACCAGCACACTGACTGTCAGCCCCAGGGCCACCACCACCACATCTTTGGGGCGCCAGTGAAGGCTGAGCTCCTTGCCGCTGTTATTATAGAAAAAGCCGATGGTCTCGTTGTAGTAGCACTGGCCCATGATGGCTGCCTGTGGATACAGAAGACAGATCAGTGCAGGTGGCCCCTGATGGAAGGGCACTTGAACAAAGCAGTGGCCAGAGACTAGAATCAAGATTGGGTGAGTGCAACCTACAGGATCAGAGGCCCTCTGTGCAAGAAGTCTGTGCTGAAGGCCAAAGTGACCTTTAAAAAGCAATTTCTATTTATTTACTCATAAAGCAGGGTCTCTCGATGCATCCCAACTGACCTAGAACTTGCTTTGAGACCACACTGGCCTCAAAATCAGAGATCCACTAGCCTCTGCTGAATGCTGGCATAACAATTTAAAACGGTTTTCTGATCGGCTTTTCTTTTCTTTTTTAAATCTTAAGAACCCAGAGCAAATGCATCCACATTGCAATTCAGTGCCACGTGCCACTAATCCGTGACTGGGTTGGACACCTGTGGTTTTCAATGGGCGTGGGTGGGTTGGCTGGGGCAGCACAAAGGCGGAGTGAGCTGCTGGGGTTAGCCTTAAGAAGATCAAACTTGTGCCAGGGTCCTTGCACAGTGCAGAGGCCAGGGGGTGTGTGCACACCAGAGCGAGGTCCGTGGTCAACACCCGGAGGGCAATGCCAAGGCACTGAGGGGACTTAGCGCGAGCAGAGTAGACAGAGACCGCCCAGAAGTTGAGTTACAGGCAGGATTCCGCGCAAGAGCTCTGAAAGCAGTCCATTCCTGGGTGGGACTGAGGGCCAAGAAGGCCTCCAGGACAAAAGAGGGTATTGCAGACAACCCTGGGCTAGGAGAAGGATTGTGGAGAAGAGGGGGCCCCGCCTCGCTTTCTTCGGTGGCCTGCACCCACCCTAAACCGGTTGGTGTTGGTCTTACCTGCACATCCAGTCAAGCGGCAGATGGGGCTGGCTCGCGGTGGGTTGAAGCAGGACTGAGACCCATGGCCGGGCAACCGAGCGGTTGCGCAGCAGCGTCCGGTGTTCCTGGAGCCCCCGGCTGAGGAGGCGGGAGAGGCGGGACCTCAAAGCCACGCCCCCACCTGCCTTAGCTCTTGGCCCTTGGGGGTGTCCCGCCCCCTGGAAAGTCCCACCCCCACGTCGGAAGTGTGATCTCCTGAAACTGTGGTCATTTCACCGCCTCCCCACAGCCCCCTTTTCCCACGTGGGGCACCCTTTCTACTCCCCCCCCCCCCCCCCCCCGCACATCTCACGTGCTTGCCCTTTCGCGCCTTTGGGGCTGAGTCACCTGGCAGTTGAAAAGATCCACAGCGGGGGGGGGGGGGGCTCTGCGGGCGCCCCCCCCCCCGTTTCTGTCCAATCCTTTACCGAGCTGCAAGCCCCGCCCCACTGTTCCGTGGTCAATCTCCCGGCTGGACCCTCGCCCCACTGCTGCCGCACTACCTTGCTTCCCGAAGTCTCGCCCCAGCCTGCCGCTGGCTCGAGCCTGCAGCAGCCTCCTCCCCTGACCTCCCCCGGTTCGCAGCACACAGCCCCATTGTCCCGATTATCTGCACCGAGTTGTATTTGATTGTGTAGAACCGGATCAGGGACACTGAGCTGAGTGACTCATCTTGGGCTCCAGGCCCTACACTAATTGCCAGTAGGTTTCCCAGGGTGTGTTTAGAAGCCTTGGTTCCATCATCTGGCCCTTAATAAAGGGTTAAAGACGCTGCTCTTACTGGTGACTTATTGTCAGCATTCCAGCACAAAGACAAATGTGCAAGAACAGACAAGATTTATCTTATTTTATTTTGTTTTTCTGAAACAGGGTTTCTCTGTGTAGCCCTGGCTGTCCTGGAACTTTCTCTGTACACCTGGCTGGCATAAAACTCAGAGATCCTCCTGCCTCTATCTCCTGAGTGCTAGGATCAAGTAGAGGTGTGTGGCACTACCGCCCAGCGGATTTTTTTTTTTAAATTAAAATTTTCTTTTATTTGTGCATGTGCACAGGTCAGACAATTTGTAGGGATGGGCTCTCTCCTTCCACTAAGTGGCTCTGGGAGGTCCAACAAATGTGAGGCTTTACAGCAAGCACCACTGCGGTCAGCCCTCCTGCCGGCAGCAGGATATGGTTTTATTTGGAGGTTGTAAGAACACAGATTTAGCCAGCACTTGGGAGGCAGAGGATTTGTGGCTCACAAAGGGAGCTCCAGACCAGCCAGAGCTACACAGTGAGACTTAGCTTAAAACAAACAAACAAACAAACAAATTAAAAGGAGACAGGGCTGGGCTGCAGCCACCTGCTAACTTGGGAGTCTGTTACTGCTGCAAGTGTAGTAGGGCCAGGAGCCATTATGACTGAAATAGTCAAGACACCCGTCTCAGAGGTCAGAGACTCGGGTAGTCCCCAAGGATCTACTGATCTGTATTGACCATTGAGTCTTGACCCCGAAACACCTGCACCTGTGTTGCCTAGCTGTTTAAATCTCCTCTGGCAGGGAGATGATGGGACACTTCAACCAAGTGTCTTGGGACTCCCACAGGTAGGTAATCTTCATTACCGGAACTCACTGGTAACCCCGTCTCTCCCCACACCCCACTGAATTGGTTTGGTCACCAGGTTGGGTCAGGGACCATCAATTCAGTTCTGGGTCCCTCAGGATGGTAGGTGGTCAGAGGTGCTCTTCAGACTCCTCAGGCTCTGGGTCAGCACAACAGGTGGTCCTGGACACAGCATCACTGTTCAGCTTGGAGAGAAGTCGGGCTGTCTCCTGGGTGATCTCAAAGTGCTTGGGCAGAGGGTTCCGGCGCAGGGGGCTGCCTTCAGGGCAGGCAGCAGCAGGGCCCAAACCTCGTACCCTCAAACTACCTCGGTGCACTGCTGAGACAGTGACAGGAGTCTCCTCACACAGCTTGGAGGCCACCAGAGCCAGGCTGGAGAGTTGATGAGTAACTGGCCTCACACCTCCCCGGGAATACTTCACTGGCTGGCGGCTGAAGTGGCCCCGGGATTGTGCTCCCAGGGCCAAGTCCTCAGGGCAGTGGCTGGACCCTGTGGAGCGGTTAAGTGCTCAGCATCTCCAAGTTCTTTGGATGTACTCCCAGCCAAGCAACCCTGGGGCGAAGTGAGGGCTCTCTAGACACTCACCATCCCCTGCCCCATCTCTGGTGTCTTCCACCTCCTCCTCCCTCTGGTCCCTCTGCAGAGTTGCAAGCTGCAGGAAGAAACCCAGAACGTGACTCCCAATAGCAAAGTCCCTGTTTAGGGATTTCTGGAGAAAAGATCGGTAAATTAAGAGGATTCACTGTGGAAGCATGAGAACCCAAGTTTAAATGCCAAGCATGGCTGGGTGCTTGTAACTTCTGTATTGTGGGGTGGGGACAGGGGTCCTGGGAGCTCTTTGGCATGCCAGTTCAGCTTCAAGTTCAATGAGTGATCCTATCTCAATGCACTGTCTGCATATAGCCAGTGGTCATTTGCTGCTCCCCTTGTGCTCACGGGGACTAGCAGAGCCATCCCTTCTTTCCTGGTGCTGAGAAGCAAACCCAGAGCCTCTCATAGACTGATGAGCACGTTGCCACAGAGACTCATTTGCAGACTGGCTCTGATTCCTTCCTGCTTCTCTTACCCAGGCAGTATAACATAGGACTGGAGATGGCTCCCACCCCAGGGGCTTTGCACTGGGCTGTTCTACTGCCTGGTACAGCTTTTCCCAGATTTGACCATGCCTCATTTTGCCCCCATGTCATGCCACTCTTTGCTCAAATTCACCTGTCCCAAAAGACTTGCCCATATTATATTTTCTGCTGCAAACCCCTCTGGTCCTCACCATGGGCAGCCCTTACTCCATCTTCCTTTCTTCACAGGACCTCAGAATGTTGCATGTGCCCAATTTCATGATGATTTTTGGTCTTCTTTCTCTTGGATTCAGACACCAAAAGAGGGAGGGGTCTTTGAACATCTATCTAGCTCACTCATGTACCTGCAAGGCCTGGTACTTGATACTTCTAACAATGGGTGCTGAGCTGGCCCAGCTGTTTATTATAAACTCATTTAAATGGCTAAGTGGGTAAAAGTAACTGCCACTGAACTTGGCAATATCAATTTGATCTCCAGACTGTACGGGGGACTGAGAGAACTGATTCCTGCAAGTTGTCTTCTGACCTCCACACCTATGCCTGTGTGCCTCCTCCCACTAAATAAATAAGTTAAAAAGCCCTAGAGTTTGGGGGGTAAATACCCATAATGTCAGCTCTTCTATGGCAAGATGGGAAGCCCTCAGGAGACTCAGCAGACTGTCCTCTGACCTCTATAATGTCATAGCACCCATGTATTCCCACACACTAAGAAAATACATCTCTCGCTCTCTCTCTTTCTCTCTCTCTCTCTCTCTCTCTCTCTCTCTCTCTCTCTCTCTCTCTCTCGTTGGTTTTTCAAGACAGGGTTTCTCTGCACCCTGGAACTCACTCTGTAGACCAGGCAGGCTTTACACTCCCAGAGATCTACCTGCCTCTGTCTCCCAAGTGCTGGGATTAAAGTCATCACCATGCGTAGCCTAACAAAGAAATGTTGAAGAGAAAGGGAGACGATCAGAAAGGAGGTGCACACCTAACTGCAATCCTAGCATTCAAAGCACTAAGGCAGGAAGATCACAGAGAAAGACCATATCTCAAAGTCAGATAAAACAACAGAACAGCTGGGCGGTGGTGGCGCAGGCCTTTAATCCCAGCACTCGGGAGGCAGAGGCAGGCAGATTTTTGAGTTCGAGGCCAGCCTGGTCTACAGAGTGAGTTCCAGGACAGCCAGGGCTACACAGAGAAACCCTGTCTCGAAAAACCAAAACTAAAAAACAAAAACAAAACAGAATAAACAGTCAAGTAAGGCAGTAAGTTGGGGCTGTAGAAATGGTCAATGGCTAAGAACACTGGCTGCTCTTTCAGAAGACCCGGGTTCGATACCCAGCTCCCACATGGCAGCTCAAAAACTATAACTCCAGTTCCAGGGGATCTGATACCCTCAGAGATACATGAGACAAAACACCAATATACATTACAAAAAAAAAAAGGCTGGATAGGTAAAGGCATCTCCCACCAAGCTTGGCAAATCATTCCCAGGGCCTACAGGGCAGAAGGAAAACTACTCTCACAAGTTGTCTCTGACCATCACATGATACTCCCCTCCCATGCACAATAAATAAATAAATTAAGATGCAATAAAAGAAATCTAGTCTGGCTCAGGGGCTAGAGGTACTAAGTCTAAGGACCTGAATTCGGTCCCTAGGATCCAGGGGGTAAAAGGACAGGTTGCCATCTGGCCTTCACACTCACAACGGGACATGCGTGTGCCTGCATACTCTCTAAATGAATGTTTCTTAAAAATCCAAAAGAAACTTAAAGAGAGCGCTGGGGGTGTAACATAGAGCTGAGCACATGCCTAATGCACACCAAGCCCTGGAGTCAATATCCAGTTGTGCAAAAGAAGGAGAATTAAACACAGACAGGGCCCTCCCCACATCTGCAGGGCAAGCTGATTCCTACCTCAGGAGGTGTGACCTCGGGGCACTTCTCCAAGGCACTGTGGTGTTTGGGGTCTGGGCTGGAATCCAAGGCTATGGTCAGGGGCTGTGTGTCTTGGGCAAGAAGTGAGGCTGGGTGCTGGGGACTGGATTCAAGGCATGCAGGAGCCAAGCCAGGGTCTTGGGTCAGAGGCTCCGAGGCCAGAGGGAGCTCATCCATTCCAAAGATCTGCTCATAGTGCACAATGAGGAACTCAACCAGCTGAGCCTGGTGACCGGAGTCCAGCAGACAGGCCACAGGGCTGGCACCGGTGGCCCTGGGTCCATCTGGTGGCCGCAGCAGTGTAGGCCCAAATACAATTCCCAGATTGTTGGCAGACATCTTGTTTTCTTCAAACCGAGCAGCCACCCTGAGGATGTGTAGGGAGAAGAGTCAGGCATGGAATCGGAGGCATCAGTGGAGGACAAGTGGAGGACCTGTAAGCTAGGCTGGTGACTTAGCCAGGCCACAGCAAAAAAAGTCTCTGGTCACGGCTTGAAACCAGCTAGTTACATGGACAGTGTTAAAGTTAGGTGTGGGCATCCACAGTTCAGAGTTCAGAAGAAATATGAAAGGTCAAAGGTTAATATGAACCACACAGGTAAGCAGTTACATGTTCAGGGAAAGAGGGCCACAGTTCCAAGCTTAGGGACCCATGCACACCTGAACAGATGGGCCACCAGGTGTCGCAGGGTACTGTAGTTAGAGTCAGGCAGCTGCACCAAGAGGGTCTTCAGCGAGCGAATAATCTCAGGGCTGGGGTTGGGGGTCCCAGGGTCGTCCCCAGGGTCTGCATGCAGGGTCTTTGCCAGAGAGATGAAGGCGTCGTACAAGTGGAAGGGGACCACGGGATCAGTGAGCTGGTGGGGACAGGAGTGTGGGTGGGCTGCTGAGGGTCCTCAACCAGAGGTGGTATGGCCCTGCCCACCACCTCTGGCCTGGAACCACCTACCTCCTGAAGAAATCGCTTGAGAACGCTGGTGATATCGTGAGGAGAGTTCCCGGACAGCTCGACCAGTGCTCGGCCATTCTCAAAGGCCTGGCACAGCCGCTCCACACGTACCCGAGACCCGCTGACCCGATAGATACCCTGCAGGGTAAGGGATACCTGGCTTGTGACCTGGCCATCAGTGGGGACTTGTGGGGACTGATGAGGATGTCACCTACCTGCAAGCCCAGGGCACGGTGCTCTATCTCAGCTGTGCATCTGGTAATCACAAAGGGAACCTCCTCAGGGAAATCTCTGGGGAGCTGTAGGAAGTCAACCCCAAAGAGGGACATCCGGGCCGGAAGCCGCCGGTGTCCACAAAGGATGAGGAGGGTCTCCAGGCAGCGCTTGTGACAGGTCAAAAAGCACTGGAGGAGGGGGGAGGTCACAGGGTTAGGAGGTCAGCTGGAGACAGGAAGGTTATCAGGAGGTCAGCAAGAAAGCCAGGGAATAGAGGATGCTTAAGAGACCAAAGAGATGGTTCGGCAGGTAAAGGTGCTTGCTGCCAAACCTGATGACCTGGGTTTGACTCCCAGGGCTCACATGGAGGAAGAAGAGAAATGGCTCCTTTAAACTCTCCTCTAACACTCACTCACAGCATGACACTAATGCACACCCTGCCTCTGCCACAGACACACACAAATGAACACTGAGACTGAGGGAGGGAGGGAGGAAGGGAGGGAGGGAGGGAGGGAGGGAGAGAGTCAGCCAAGGTCATTAGGTCCCCAGTCTAGGCCACACCTCTTCACATTCTGTCCCGCTGACCATGAAGGCTTCACATTCTCTGCACTTGGCTGGGCCCCGCAGCCGCCGCAGTCGGTGGGTTTGAGCAGCTGTGGACAGTGTCCACTTCCTGAACGGGCTGCCTACTCCATTCTCTATCCCATCCCCCAGATCTGCAAGGAGAGAGGTCAAGGCTGTCAGGGTCACCATCTTGTCCCTGTAAGCCCACCTGCCCACCCATGTCCAGCCTTACCAGGGTCTCGCTCCTCAAAGTCATCGGAGGACTCCGTGCCTGTGGACGAAGCCTTTACAAGTCGGCGGGCCCCAGCACCTGCGGTCAGAGGAGCACAAAGGTAGGATTATGGCGGTCATGGGACAGGCTAGGTCTAAGGAGGCAGATTTGGTTTTCAGGGCTTTCAAAAACTCCCAGAGATATCCTTGGGAGAAAGGGTCGGGGACCAGAGGTTAAGAGTTTAGGAATGGGTCAGGCCTTTGTCTGGTGGTTTAGAGGAAATTCCCACCAAGACAGTGAGTACATCTACACTTGAGGATCAGGGTGTGTGGTAGATCAGGCCAAGAAGTAGGTTGGAGATTAAAGGTCAGTGCTTGGCTACAAGCAGGAGGACAGAGAGTGGGAGGTGAAAGGGCACAGGTGTGTATGTGGGTGGGCGGGTCAGGTCCTGCCCTCACCTGGGCTGGAAGTGGGAGAATCCAAAGACCGGGACTCACTGCCACCACCTACACTGTCCACATCACTGCCTGGGATTCCTGCGTGAGGACAGGTCAATCAGGCTGGCCCAAGCCCAGGCCCTTTACCCACAGGCCTCAGAGAACTTACCCTGGCTGCCTAAGCTGGCAACCTCCCAAGGGCCAGGCTCAGGGGAACCCTCCTCCTCCAGCCTTGGAGGTAGAGGCCCCGAAAACTTCTTTTTTGTGTCCTGAGGGAAACTGGGAGAAGAGAGGATTGAGGGCTTGATCCCCAGAAACTGGCCTGGACGACAGCAAGTGTGCATGGCGTCTGGGTTCCGACTCTAAGGATACAGGACTGAAAGCTCTGGAGTCCAGGACCATCTTGGTCCCTTAAGTGTCCTAGCCCCAGATCCTAGGACTGGGGATAACTCATGAAAAGTCTACCATGATCCTGTAAGTACCCCTAATGAAAGCCATTGAGCCATTTAAAAGCAAACAAACAAACAAACACATGAGGGACTGGAGAGGTGACTCAGTGGTTATGAGCTCTTGGCTGCTCTTCCAGGACCCACATTCAGTTCCCAGGATCCACATCGGTGGTTCACAACTGCTTATCCCACAGCATCTGACGCCCTCTTCTGGCCTCTGAGAGTACCTGCACACACACACACACACACACACACACACACACACACACACACACACACACACACACTTGTCAATAAAAATAATTCTTTAAATAAAAAGACACTAAGTGAGTTCTAGGACAGCCAGGGTTACCTAGAGATACCCTGTTTCAAATGTATCCCAGGGTCAGGCAGTCAAGGTGCACTCCTTTGATCCCACTTGGGAGGCAGAGGCAGGAGGATCTCTCTGAGCTTGAGGCCAGCCTGGTCTACAGATCGAGTTCCAGGTCAGCCAGGGCTACCCAGAGAAACCCTGTCTCATAAACGAATAAGCAAACATCTCCAAAACATTGAAGTCAATGGAGACTAGTTAGAAAAGTAAGGGGCTCATCTGGGGTGGGAGCAGGACAAGAGAGGGTAACGGAGGTGAGGTACAGTATGTACTAAAACTCCAAGCCCAGCCCTAGGGCACACCTGTGCACCACAGCTGTGAACTCCTGGAAGCAGAAGGCCGGAGATGGCGGCGGTGGGGCCCCAGGCTGCAGTGTCCGAACAAACTCCTGGTAGCGCTGGCCAGGTTCAAAGGGCACACAGCACTCAGCCAGAGCAGAGAAGGAGCGGGGTCCTCGCTCTGCCTGCGCCCCTCGCAGCTCAAACAGACCCAGCGTCACCTGCAAGGATGAATATTTGACCTAGATTCCAGGGGGCTGTGGCCTAACCCTTACAGAGCAAAGCCAATGTCTGAGGGCGGGGCCTGTCACTGGTAGGCTGTAGGACTAGGTTTGGGTTGTCATCAGGGTATGGGGCCTACAGTAAAGATGGTGTCCTGGGGGCTCAGGGCTGGTGCCTAAGGACAATGAAACAAGGGTGACTGTGGAGGAGGGCCTTACCCGCCTAAGCACTTCGTCTCCTTGCAGCACCAGCTTGCGCACATGTGACACTATCCGCCGCTTGGTGGTCTCCAGATCCTGCTGGCGAGAATTGGCCTCCCGGACACAGGCCTGGTACAGAGCCTCCGCCTCATGCGCCTGGGGAAACCAAGGCTTAAGTGGTTGGGAGTTAGAGAGAGGTGAGCGACTAGACGTTAGGGAATCTCGGTACTGTGTTTCCGACCTTGGCCTGTGCCTCCTCTCGGGAGCGCCGTCTGCGCTCCTGTTGCTTGTTGGATCCAGGAGATGCCTGGGAAGGAGGGTCCTCAGGGGACCCCTGGGAGCGTGCCCTCAGGTCCTCTCTGCGTTGAATGTACTGGAGCTCGGAGCGCCGCAGTGCCTGCACTGCCTCATTCTTGGAGGCAGCAAGAGGACCATAAGCCGTTGGCCTGCAGAGGACTCTGTTCTTCCGGGCAGGGCCCACCCACGCCTGGCCTTACCATGCGCTTCTGCTCCTTCAGCCACTGTTCCTTGAATTCCTTCCTCCACTTCTCAATTTCCATCCTTTTGGCCGCCAGAGGCTGTGGAGTGGAGGATTGTCATGGACGGGGAGGGAAAGCAGCTTCAGGAGCCCCATCTGCTGTTTCCTGCCTGACCCCCTTAGACCCGAACCCTTGTCTCAATCTGTTGAGGTTTGTTTTTTTCTTTTTTCTAACCAGGCCTTTTTTACCCTAGGTCCAAGTACATGAGCAGAAAGTTACGTGATCGATCGATCATCCCATCTTTTCTTCAGGAACCCAGACATCCTGAGGTTTTATTCTTGAGAAACACCCATCCTGACGATTCTATTGGTGTACTTTTTCAATTAAAAATTTTTATTATCGCTGGGCAGTGGTGGCACACACCTTTAATCCCAGCACTTGGGAGGCAGAGGCAGGCGGATTTTTGAGTTCGAGGCCAGCCTGGTCTACAGAGTGAGTTCCAGGACAGCCAGGGCTACGCAGAGAAACCCTGTCTTGGAAAAAAAAGAAAGAAAAGAAAAAAGAAAAAAAAATGTTTTATTATCTTAAATTGTGTCTATGCACATGAGTGTGGGTACCTATAGAAGCATCATGAGCTGGAGTTACAGGTGGTTGTGGACTGCCAGTCATGGGTGGTAGGACCCAAACCCAGGTCCTCTGCAAGAGTAGTGTGTGCTCTTACCACTGAGTCTCACTAGCTTCCTGTTTTTATTTCTCTCTTTTGTGTTTGTGTATGTGTGGCATGTTTGTGGAGGACAGAAGACATGTGGGAGTCAGTTATCGCCTTCCTCCATGTGGGGTCCAAGGATCAAACTTAGGTCACCAAGCTTGGGGACAAGCACCTTCACCGGGTGAGCTACCTTGATGGGTTCTTCTTTTTTTCTTTCTTTCTTTCTTTCTTTCTTTCTTTCTTTCTTTCTTTCTTTCTTTCTTTCTTTCTTTCTTTCTTTCTTTCTTTCTTTCTTTCTTTCTTTCTTTCTTTCTTTCTTTCTTTTTTGTTACTGGGGATTTGAATCCCTGGCCTTGCTAGCTAAGTATTCTACTACTGTGCGCTATTTCCAGCCTTCCTTTAAAGAGATCTATTTATTTATTTGTTAATACGATGTGTGTACAGAGGCAGCATGCCGTGATTTGCATGTGAAGGGCAGAGGATGGCATTTTGAAGTTGGAGCT
This sequence comes from Mus musculus, assembly GCF_000001635.26. NCBI lineage: Eukaryota > Metazoa > Chordata > Mammalia > Rodentia > Muridae > Mus > Mus musculus. The sequence continues at coordinate 69,812,502 of NC_000074.6, read as the reverse complement.
CTCCTTCTACTTCTTCTTCTTCTTTTTTAAAGATTTATTTATTATATGTAGGTACACTGTAGCTGTCTTCAGATACATCCAAAGAGGGCATCCCAGCTCTCCTTCTATCTTTATGTGGGTTTCAGGGATTGAACTCGGGTCTTCAGACTCGTGCAGCAAGCACCTAGAGTGAGAATTCTGGAGTCCTGGTTTCTTTAAAAAACACAGAACCATTACAAGAATGTGTTTTCCTTTTCACCCCAGGTGTGAGAGGACGGGGCTGCTTCAGGCTGTCCCCAGCAGCTGACTGTGATTTGCCTCGTGCTCAAGCAGAGGCATGGTCTTGCCAGCTGCAGATAGTTTCAGTGGCTGTCGGATGTTTGGAATTCTGGAAACTTTTCAGATGGTATTTAGATGCTAGCACCCCAAAAGGTGGGGTCTGTGGCTATTGGTCATTCTGTGGTGGGGGGTTGTGGTTTGTTAGGAGTTGTGCTCAAAGAAGAAACAAAAGGAAAGAAATTAGACTTAGGGATCTCTCTTTCCCCTCTCTCCTTCTTTCTTCCTAACTTGTGTTAGGGGGAACAAATGGGGGTGGGGCGTGAGGGTGCTGGGAGTAAAGGGTGGGAAAAAGAAGAACCCACAAAACCGCAAAGACCGGCCATAAGATCTTTTACCTTCTGAGTTATCTGCTCTCCCTGAAACCAATCCTCCCTGATGCCCTCTCAAATGAAAGCACTATTCTGTGTGTGTTGCAGCCTCACAGAATGCGGGTTGAATCTCAGTGAAGGAACATTGGATAAGATCCTGAGCATCTCTGGGCTCCAGCTTCCTCCCAAGTCAGACTACAGAGGGGCTACCTCCCGGGCGACACGGGAGGGCTTACCTGGTAGTAGTCTCTCTTCTGTTGGGCCACTGTCTCCAGGGCCAGGGCTCCCAGGCTGAGGTCATGCTCCAGAAACAAGGTGTAGATGTACTGGAGTGGCATTTGGCTCTGGGGCGGAATGCGGGGCTAGCTCAGGAACTGACCGGATTGGGGGGGGGGTGGAGGATCTGGGGAGTGGGGGGTCAGGCTGGAGAGGGCTGGTACCTACCTGCTGGAGAATGGACACCTTGCCAGCCTCAGCGAGCTTCATGATACTCTTAGCAAACTCGAGCTCTAGGAGGAGGAGAGACAGTGGTCTACAAGCAGCTGGGGTTTGGGTCCTGCTGCCATCAGGGGCCGGGCAGAAGGAAGCCTCACCGTAGTTGGCTCTCTTGTCTGTCCAGGCCAGCAGTTCCTTGGCATAGCGGCTCCATGCTTTAGCATACTCCAGGGCAGCATCTACACCACCCTTGGTCCGAATGAGTCGCAAATCCAGTTCTTCCTCTGGGATAAATAGGGAAATCCTTGAGCCCAGCTTCCCCCTCCCCCGTGGAAGCCTTCCCTGAAACCCAAGACCGGACCCATGGCTTCTGTTCCATACTTCATGGCTCCCTAAAGCTCCCTTTGGAATCATGATGATGATTTACAAATTCTCTACTAAGACTGGGGAATCCTTTAGGATAGGGCGTGGATCCACTGTGGGCTCTGCCCTGTCCCCTGCATCTGGCACAGAACAAGATCTGAGATGTCTCAATGAAGAAACAATCTTACTCCCCCACTCTTGTCTGACACCCTCCCCTACCTGTGAGGGGTGCAGGACCTTCTGGGGAGAGATCCCGCCAACTACTGGCTTCACTGTTCTAGGGTAAGAGGATGAGAGACAGCATCAGGAGGGAGCAAAACAGCAAGCAAGTGGGCATGGAGCACCCTGATCCTGTCCCTACCTCCTCAGTCACCACTGTGGCTGTGTCAGCTTTGTCAGGCTCCAGGTCTTCTCTGCGTACAGGGTCTCCAGCCAGGGGATCAAAAGTTCTGAGGGTGGGAAAGATACTGGTGTCAGGAAGCCATTTCTGTCCAAACTCTCCTTTGTTGGGGAAAAGTCCTGGGGCACTAGGACAGTTGAGGGAGAAGGAAGAGGTAATCTTTGCTGTTATCTGGGATTTAGAAGGTGTGATCTGAGAATGTAAGGGGAGCCAGGCTGCAGTTTGTTTTGAAGCAGAGGCTCTTGTCTCCTGGCAGGCCGTCAACTCAGTGTTGGCTTGATTCTCAGCCTCTGCTTCCTAAGTGCTGGAATTACATTCATGCAGCAACACCCTGGTTGGTTTATGCAGTACTATGGATGGAATCCAGGCCTTTGTGTATGTCGGAGCCGCATCCTATCAATTGAACCTCACCCCCCTGCCCCTTCCCTAATGTGGCACAGGCAGGATTAAATCCTGGGCCTTGTGAATGTTATGCACCTGCTACATCCCCAGGTGAGGTTCTTTCCTAAAAGTAAGACTTGAGAAAGGGTTGGAAGGGCCATAGGCAATTTAGGGGCTTACGGAATTGACACTCATAGCTGCTTCTACCATTTTTAAAGGAATCATGAAGTTGCATGTGTGTGTCTCAGGATCATCTGTCTTTAAGATAGACCCCCAAATACCTATGTATCTAGAATACCAGAGGGCCCAGTTGTTTGGAGGGGGGGGCTCCTGTCTTAGGCTCAGGAGGTTGGAAGTCAGGGTGTCTGGATGTGGGGCAGCATGATACCCAAATAATTAGGGAGCTCTGCCCAATGTGGTGACACAGGCTCAGACTCACACGTTCCCCAATGATATCTCGAGGTTGTCCAGGCTCTGGAAGATGTCACTGTATCTCTTCCTGCCCTCAGGAGCTGGGGTTAGCTCTGGGGGAGGGAAGTGTAAGAAAACATGAGCCAACCAGTGTCTCTCTCCACCCATTAGTAGTGGCAAAGCAATCCGAATGTACCTCAACAACCACTCTCAAGCAGAGGTGGGAAGGGGGGCGGGCGGAGAGGGGAGAGAAGGAGGGGGGAGGGAGGGGGACAGAGAGAGAGAGAGAGAGAGAGAGAGAGAGAGAGAGAGAGAGAGAGAGAGAGAGAGAGAGAGAGAGAGAGAGAGAGAGAGAGAGAGAGAGAGAGAGAGAGAGCGCTTCGGTGGGGTCATTTCTGATTCCACAGATGGATCCAGGTAAAATCTCAGAGAAGCGTTTGCTCACAGCCACAGGGACACCATGCATGGGAGGACCCATAAGCAAAGGAAGGAAACAGATGCAGCTGCCATATGAATGCTGGAGTAGAGGGCTGGCTTGACAATGGAGCCACATGGACCCCAGGCCAGACAGATGGAAAAGCACGTGGGACACACAGGCACTTAGCCTGCGGTATAAACACACGCGAGTACCGCTGAAACCACGAGGGACAGGACTGAATGACACTCGATACACAAAGACAGCCGGAAACATAACCCAGTTCTAGCCACAATTCTGCCGCCGCCCCCTAGCCTGATGCCTCGGGGCTACCTGCAGGAATATTGGCCATGACACCCTGCCCCCATCCATCCTACGATCAGAAGCAGAAGCGGCCACTTCCCCTTCCTGGGCCCCTTCCCCCAGGCATCCGGGGTGCCCGCTCTGGCGGGCAATCCGAGGGCTGAAGGCTGGCGTCGTGAGCACTGTGCGCTTCAGGGGTCTCCAAGGTGCTCGGGGATCCCCTCGTTCCTTCCCCTGTCAGTACTCCTTTCCCGGCTGTCAGATAGCTCAGGGGTAAGTTGGGTTTTCTGGTTTAGGAACTGAGGAGCGGTGGTGGGAGGCCCCCCCCCTTCGGTCCCCACCCCGTACCTGTCTCCGCTGAGTCCATGGCGATGCCCGGGGGCAGGGGGTGGGGTGGGGAACGCGCGGCAATGCTGAGAAAGGGACAGGGCTGCGCGCCGCCCGGGACCAGCCCGATTTCCTGCCTCTGCCGACCCAGTGGTGTCGCCCCGCCCCAGCTATGCCACGCCTCGAGACGACCACGCCCCTCCCGGAAGTCGCCATCGCATTTGACTAGCTTCCAGAGTTTACCCCAGTAGAGGAGCCCCAGCGAGCCAGGGGTCCCTTCTGTAGATTTCTGTAGCACCCTAAGTCCCTGTAGCACTCTTCCAGCAAGCCGGGGATGTCTGCCCCAGAACATTCCACACCCAGCGACTAGATTTAACTCCCCGCCTAGGCTTTTAGATCCAGGGCACTCCTGTGAAGAACTGCAATGAAGGACTGCAATAAACCCCAAATCTCCAGGGCAGGCTTATTTTGTTTGTTTTGTTGTTTTGGAGACAAGTGTCTCACTATGTGGCCTGGCTTGGTTTATTTGGTGTGTGGGACTGATTAGCCTCCAACTCAGAGATCCCCTGCCTCTGCCTGCTGAGATTAATGATGCACACCAGGGCTGGAGAGATGGCTCAGCAGTTAAGAGCACTGTCTGTTTTTCCAGAGGTCCTGAGTTCAATCCCTAACAACCACATGGTGACTCACAACCATCTATAATGAGATCTGATGTCTTCTTTTCTGGTTCAGCATGAAGAGAGAATAAATCTTCAAGTAAAAGTGCAAACCACTGTCTAAGTGGGTGAGGCTCCTGAGGTGGTCGGCTCCCTTTCAAAGCAGTCAGTGGTTTTAGGGCAGGCAAGGCCACAAACACCTTGCACTGTGACCTCCATGCATGTAAGGAGGCTATCCACGGTGGCCAGTGACAGTGCGCCTGACAAGAGAGAGGATGTGCACGACACTAGAAAACCTGAGGTCCTAGGTCCAGGAACGCCCGCAGAGGGTGTCTCTCTCCTCTGGGCCTGTGGTAATCCTAGGCCCTTGAGTGACCACCTGGCCCCTCCAATTCCCAGGGGGCCCTGTGTGGCACAGATATAAGTGGCAGCAAGCTTTATAAAATTGCAGACGCCGATTTATTTACCAAAGGTGCTAGCCAGGACTCTTCTACTAGCCCGGCCAGCGGATGCCCACAAGGGTCCCAACTCAGTCTTCCAAGAGCAAGGCAGGGCTGCCTCACTGTGGAGATGGGAGCAGTGCTCCCTCCTGGGGCAGCGGCGGTTTTCCTGTTCAGTGGCAGCCAGGGTAGGCAGTGGATACCAGCACCATCTTCTCAGGAAGGCACTCTCAGCTTCGGAGTCCCCAAAAAGAACTGTAGGACACGGTCAGCCAGGAGTGCCAGGCAGAAGTCCAGGGCCAGGACCTGGCCGATGACCAGCTTGAACTGTCAAGAAGGAAGCAGGCTGAGCTGGGTCTGTGGCTGAGCTGGGCCAGGCTGGGCCAGGGCCACTGCTCAGAACCACTCACCTCTACAGGGATGTCCACAAGGCCAAACTGGCTGTTGAAGTCAGGTGAGGAACCAAGGAGCAAGCCAATGATGGCCAGCAGTGACACTGCCAGACTCCACACCAGGGGCTTGTTCTCAGGCAGGCTCTCCATGAAGGGTGGGCCCTGCAATGAAAAGATACAGCTGCTTGGGGAGGGCGGGTTGAGCAGGTCAGGCCAGGTGGAAGTGGACAGGCACAGGGCCTCACCTTGTAGTTGATGGCGAAGGTGGCCATCTGCATGGCCATGGCCATGATGTACACAGTGCTGTTGACCAGGCTCGGCTCAAACTCCTTGTACAGGTCTACAAACTGCTCCTGCCTGCAGGGGTACGTGGGTGTCAGTACCCCTCTCCTGCTCAGGCACCCACTGTAGCTTCCCGCTGCCTCCTCCTCTTCCTGGAACCCCACTTACTTCTCAGGGCTGCGTGCCTGGGCCTCACGGTACAGGTAGACCAGGCTCAGGAAGTGGACAGAGAATTGCAGCATCACCGTAAGGATGGTGTACAGGTTGAAGATGTTGGGTAGGGGCCGCTCTCGGGAAAGAGTCTTGAGAGGCTGTGGGGCAGGACTGACAGTCAGCCAGCATACTCTCAACAGTGAGGGGATACTCCTGCCTCAGGCATCTTGTTTGGTCCAGACCCAGGGGCTACCTATGTCCAAAATAGTCTGTATGCTATGGTAGCAATGGAGGGCTGTCAGGAGACAGATTTACTCTCTATTCCCACAAATGCAATCAGAGCCTTGGGCCTGGAGGTGGGCCTGCTCTATTGAGCCTGATGCTTCCTTATTAGGGTGGGATCTGAAATGTCCCTAGAAGACTCAAGGGACACGTTATGGTAGGGCTTTAGAAAGTGACCTAAGGCTCTGACCTCATGCCCAGACATGTAAAAGCTTAGATGGTGGGGCCCACATAAAGGGAGCAGAGCCTTGGGGACAATCGCAGGCCTTCCTCTTTTAGTTACTGTGGGTGAATAGCTCTAAATATGGCCTAAGCCAAGACAGATCTTTTGTTTAAGTTGTCCTGTGAGCCTTTCCTCACCTTAATGGGAAGTTGACACAGACACCCTCTGGCCCCTGGGGTATCTATTTCACCACCTCAGCAACTAGTGCAGACTCCTGGTTGTGGCAGCACCCTTTCCTCAGAAGGCCTCCTTGGCTGTCCCTGAGGCCAGCCCCTGAAGCCTGTGACATTTTCTCCCTCACAGGGCTGAGTGTCATCCACCTGCTTTCATTCATCACTTCCTCTGCCCTAGGACTGTGACTTGCCTGAACCCCAAGCTCAGACAGTGGTACACCCTAAGCTATATCACTAGCAGCCAGCCAGGCCTGACCCTGTCTGTAGATCCTACGCAATCTCAGGGACACTCCTGCCTTTGGGCTCTAGGTCTCTGTCTATATCTTGGGGATGACAATTCCAACCCACAAGAGCTCTTGAAACGCCCTATGGTCAGCCCTAGGTGGTCCAGGGCCCACCTTGGAGCGGGAGATGAAGAGGAAGCAGCCGGCCAGCAGCAGCCCCTGCAGTGTGGCCTGGAAGTCACTGAACTTGACACCCTCCAGGTAGAGGACACTTTGGCTGTATGCCAGGATGAGGGCATTGAGGGCCAGGATCTTGAACATCTGCAGCGTCGTCACCAATGTGCACCGGCCCTGCTTGATCACGTGGCAGACTGTGGGGAAGTGGGGAGTGAGTGGGCAGGGTGGTGGGCAAGCAAGGCTCCAGGCAGGGCAGGGTGAGGAGCTAGGGACTCACTGCACTGGATGGAGGACAGCTTGGAGGTGAAGGGTGCTGCGATGCTGGCATCCCCCAGCTTCACGATGGGGGTGCTCTCCTCCTCCAGGTCCCGCAGCACCTGGCTCAGGCGGTCCTGTGGGGTGGACAACAGGGGTCAGCCCTGGTTAGCAAGGGTTGTGGGTATTTCCGATCTGAACACTCACCCTGTGGGAAGCTGGTGGCTCCTCAGGAGAGAGGAGTGCCGACTTCTGTTTGGTGGACCTGGAGACTCTGGGGCCACTGTTGCTCAGGACAGGGCTGTCCCTTGGCCGTCGCCGCCGTTCTACAACCCTCTCAGGGGCATTGGCCAGGAGTGCTACACCTGAGAACGCATTGGGAAGGAGTAATGGAAAGGGCACACGGTCTGGTACCAGTGTTCAGTTGCAGAGCCAGACAGACACCAGGCTGCCCACCTGCCCACCTGCCACCAGTTCCAAGGTACTCTCATTTCACCTGACTACCCTATGGGGCCCTCAGAGACTGGTCATCTTGTTTTGCTGGTGAATGGCTTGACAGATTAAAGCATTTGCCACACATGCCTGGCATTCATGTGAATGTGAAAAGAACCAATTCCATAAAGTTGTCCTCTGACCTTTACAAAAAAAAAAAAACAAAAAAAAAAAAACAAAAAAAACAAACCAAAAAACCAAAAAAAAAAAAAACCAAAAAAACAAAAAAAGAAAAAAAAGAAAACACCAGTTCTGATGTCAGATGTGTCAAAAACCATGCGGGTGGAGGCGCACCTGTTATCCCGACCCTCTGAAGTCTGAGGCAAGAGGATCTTGAGTTCTAGGCCATGCAACACAGAGATCCATGCCCAAAGGAGCACAAAAATCTCATCAGAACCTTAGACAGGCAGCAGTGGTGCACGCCTTTAATCACAGTGCTCGGGAGGCTGGGGCAGGTGGATCTCGAGTGCAAGGCCAGTCTAGTGTACAGAACAAGTTCTAGAGCAGCCAGAGCTACACAGAGAAACCTTTTCATGAAGGGGGGGGGGGTAGGGGAGCCTCAGACCCTAAACTGAAAATTGCTGGCCCCCAAAGAAACTTACTGGAGAGAAAAGTCTACGAGAGCGAGAACTTCAGACAATGCAGGGAAGATGGAAAAAAGCAAAAGGACTGTCAACACTTATCCTGACAGTGACCTGTGACAACCAAACCTAGTTGTGGGACTCGAAAAACAATGTCCCCAACCACCTCTTTCCTTCTACCTTCTGCTCCTCATGCCTATACCCTTCTCTTACCTTGAAGCGCCTCAAGAGTTCTTCTTTAAAGACAGGGGGTTCCATGTAACTAGTCTAGCCTTAAACTTACTGCACAGGCAAGAATAAACTTGAATCCTGGATTCTCTTGTGCTCTGGATGACAGACCCCGCCTGGGTGAGCACTGCTGCCTAGGAGGTTATGAACTAAATAACTTAACTTTTTCAGTGTTTGAGTGAAATCCAGGATTCTGTACATATAAGGAAGACATCTACTGCTAAGCCACACCCCCTGCCTCTCATTAAAGGATTCCAGGCAGAATTCACACACTAAGCCACACCACCAACTCCTTTCAAACCTGAATAGTATAGGCATGAGGAGCAGAAGGTAGGAGGAAAGAGGTAGTTGGGACATTGTTTTTCGAGTCCCAGGCCAGCAAGCAACAGGTGAGATGTTGCCACACTAGTCGTGAAAGAGACAAAGCCCCCTGCTACTGTAGCTTACCCACATCAGCGTGCTTCAGTGCGCCCACATCGTTGGTGCCATCTCCACACATAAGGGTCACATAACCCAGCTCCTTCAGGCTAGTGATGACAAATTCCTGCAAGGTAGACATGACACTGATGGGTCTGCAGCCATCCCCAAGACCCCCAGTGCCCCGCCCCAGGATCCTGCACATACCTTCTGCTTAGGGGCTACACGGGCAAACACCTGCACATGAGGGATGAGGCAGAGCAGCTGCTGGGGGTCCACAGCCTGCAGGTGAGCCAAGCCATCGCCTGTGAGGCATAGCGCGTGCTCCAGGGCCAGTGCCTTGGGGGAGCCCAGGGTGAGAGGCAGAACGATGCTGCTATCAATGGAGCGCCACTCACATGGCTGGCCTGTGGGTCACATCTTTGGTTAGGGTTGTGACTCCTGTGCCAACACCATAGTTCCATTCAGAATCTGGCCCTGCTTTGGACATTTCACAGGGAACACACACAAGACCCTCCAATACAAGTGAGGAACTTGAGCATCGCTCCAGTAGCTGCATGCAAACACAGAAGGCCTGGTCTCGGACCTCAAGCCGCCTTCTCCTGATGCTGGTCTCTCATCTAACAGATCTCTCCACTACCAGCCTAACCTCCAGCACTCTAGGAACCAGAGTCCTCCCATGTTAACCTCATGGGACCCGCTTTTATTTCTGAAGCTCAGATCCAGGAGCAGGCTGGGGGAGGTAGCTCATCAGTACACCCTATACCGACTCTGATGGAGGTTCGTTTCATCAACCTGCAGGGCCTGTCCATAAAGCAAGAGTTACGATCATCACTTTAAGGTCACCTATATAGAACCCTTAGGTCCAAGAACATGGTACACAAGGTTAGAATGGAGACCTGGGCCAACAATTTAGAGTGGTGACCAAGTTTTCTGAGAGGCAGTGGAAGGTTCTAGAAGCCTTTTTAGCTGAATGCACCTACTGCCCTGTGTGCATTCTGCCACCGTGTGTGCATTCTGCCACCCTGTGTTGGCATACCCACTGCTCCTCACATAGGTCCTGCTCTTAAAAACATCAAGAGACCTGAGCAAGAAGTGGATTCATTTACCTCTGCAGGAAGGGTCTAAGGCTGGTCTTAGAAGACATGTATGCAAAAATGGGCCTGGAAGCTACAGTGTAGCCTAGGCTGGTCTGGACTATCAGCACTCTTTTTCCTGGGCTAATAGGAGTGCACTCTCACATCTAGCTAAGTGGACTCAATTTTGAGTCCCCAGCCTCCTTACTTAAAGCAAGAAGCCAACAAGTTTAACAGTCAAGTCTTCTTCTACAGTGTTCATGGAAACTGCCTATGGTGCAGGGGTGGGCAGACAGATATGCAAACAACATGCCATGTACTACCCAGGATCTGGCACTTTCAGCACTGGGTAACTGGTGCCCTAAGCAGGTGTTGGGAACCTGGCACTTCCTGGATAATGGTACAGGAGTAACCTGCCCAGCACAAGGTGGGCATGAATGAGGCATGAGCCCTCTTCCTCAGTGTACATGAGGCCTGTTATAAACAAACATGGAAGACTCAGGAACCATGACTGTCCTCAGAACACCATACACCACACTGCCCATGTTCTGAGGCCTCCTCAAAGTGGGGTTGACATCAATTAGGATGAGCAGTGAATAGTGGCTAACACACTGGTTTGGGACTAGGGTCCTAGCTACCTGGCCTTACCTTTCTCCGAGGGAGGATGCAAGATGAGCGTGTGGGCTTTGTCAATGAAGTGCAGCTCCTGAGCTACATGGCATGCAGTGAGGGGGTTGTCTCCTGTGATCATGACCACCTACGGGACAGGAAACAGGGTGCAGGGCTTAGCAGGGAAGACCTGTTGGACAGAACTCTTACCTTGGACTCACAGCTCTTCCTAAGAAAGTATGAGGCAAAAGGCCACCTCTATGGGAAACCACATTCTACCAACCCAGGGAGTGCTATACAAGGCAGGGCTGTGCCAACCATGGAGCTGGGCTGGCATCTAGGGCTGCTTACACACCAAGCACATGCCGAGCCACAGTTCAGTCCTAGTGCATTGCGTCTTAAAATAATTTACTTTTTGATATGTATGCCTTTGAATATGAAGGCAGAAAAGATGTCAGGTCCCTCGCAGATGAGGTTATAAGTATTTTGTGGGTACTAGGATCCAAACTGTAGACTGAATGTCAAGTTCTCTCTTTCTCTTTTTTATTTTGGTTTTTCGAGACAGGATTTCTCTGTGTAGCTCTGGCTATCCTGGAACTCACTTTGTAGATCAGGCTGGCCTCAAACTCAGAAATCTGCCTGCCTCTGCCCCTGCCCCCCCCCCCCCCCCGTGCTGGGATCAAAGATGTGCGCCACCACGCCCAGCTTTTTTTTTTTTAATGGCAAGTTCTCTTAAGTTGCTTTTATTTAAAACACAAGTTAAAAATTAGCCCTTGACTGTCAGTGCCCAGGATCTGTACCTGTTTGTACAAAGAACATTCTAGGGCGAGGAAAGGGAGGAAGGTGGGATGTGACCTATGAGGACTCAGTAGGGACCAGTTGTTATCTGCCTCTTGCTGGGACTGCTCCCGAGGACAGGCATGGCCTCAAGATCTCTTACCTCAAGCTTCTACCTCCTTCTCATCAGTCTGAGGAGGTGATAGGTGATGCGTTTTGTGAGGCGCCATGCTAAAGAGCATTCTTACCTAACTCTGAGAGTGCCAGCTATACCCAATCCCATCTGAGAACCTGTGGTTTTCTCACTGCTGAGACCCAGAGGGTGGCACAGTCCTCTGTGGCCACCTCCCTGCCCCGACCTCTCGGTTTGCTCATACCCTGTGGGATGCATTCTGGATCTCTCGGATCACAGCCTTGGAGTCAGCTTTGAGGGGACAGGAGACCACGATGAAGCCCACAAACTTGAGGCTGCACTCCAGTGCCTCCCGCTTGATCTCCCGGGCCTGTTGACAGATGTGGGATAACTTTACTGTCTGCCCTTCCAACCAGCCTCTTCACATCTCCCAGAGTACAACACAGGGAGGAAGGCAGTTAAAGTGCCTCAGCAACCAGAGCCACTGTGCATGTGTGCTGGTGCCGGGAGGAAAGGCCCTGACCTCTAAGAGGAGACAGGTCAAGAGTCAGGAGGTGGGAGGCAAGGCAGGTGCAAAGTGGGGTGCAGCTACTGAAGATGGAGTCTAGACCTAAGTGTACCTGCTACACCTCATGACTATGGACACGGACCATGCAAGGCCACTACCCTTGGGGCAACCAAAAAGTACCAAGGAAAGCGGGTGAAGATCATAGGAGAGTGAAGTTGGGGCTCAGGGTGAACAGGTCCAGGAGGACAGACAGGCTTGGGACATACAGGGTTCTCCAGAACAGCAGCTAGGGAGGCACAACGCAGGAGGACAGAGGCCGAGTCCTGGCTCTAATGCCTCTATAGTCAAGGCTCTCAGCTGACATTACGTTCTAGAGGGAGGGCCGGCTGTAGGGGGTGAACAGACTAGACGAGGACCCAGAAGCAGGTTAGAAGGCAGTGGGGAAGAGATCGAGGTTAGAAGTGGATGGGTATGGATCCACTATGGCCTCTGACCACCAGGTGGCAAGGACAAGAATGGTGAGATCTGGGATGTCTCCGGCCTCCCCTTAAGAGGTGCCCAGGACATCCCACAGCAGAGGAAGAAGGTGCCATGAAAGGTGTGGTGGGCTAACAGGGCTGTTGAGTGTGGCAGGCCCTTACCTGCTGATGTGTGAGATGTCCTAGCTCCTTGTATCCCAGAGCCAGGACACGGGCTCCTTCCCGAGAGATCTCAGTGTGGATGTGGTGGTAGTCAGGTGGGCACTGAGAAAACTGCAGGGAACAGAGGAGGACGTCACTGCTTGATCCCTGCCTACCCCTTAACCCCAGGGCTGGGGCTGGCTCACCATAGAGTGCAGGGTTTCGGGGGCCCCCTTCACAGCCGCGATGTAGCAGAGGTCAGTGGAGCCAAGCTTCTCGTAGGAGGCGAGCACAGACATTCGCTTTAGGGCACTGGCAAAATGAAAGCGCTGGTGAATTTTCAGCCCCTGAGTTTTAATACTTCGGGGGAATACTTTCTCATCTGGAAACAAATAAGTACGAGTCCTGAGGGGCTTTGCTCCAGAGAGGTAGCCAAGCCCCCCCACCCCCCTGCCCAGTTTTCCCGTCCCAGCATCCCTAGATGCTGTGATCAGGATCATCCCAGTACAGTGAGTGGATCAGGCAGAGAAGGCTGGACAAGAGACCCAAGAAGATACCGATGTGAAGCCAGCCCGGGCACTAGCCTGGAGGAATGTCACTAACATGAGGCTGCCTGTCCAGGACACGAGGCCACCCATGCCAGACCTTGGATGCCAGTCCCTCACCTTTGGTCAGTGTCCAGTCCACAGCTGTCAGCATGGCCTTTTCCAGAGGGTCACCCACTAGGGTGCCGTCATCCAGCTGCATGAGCGAGTGGCAGGAGGCCAGGGCCCGGTGTGTTTCTATGGGAATGCTGGACACTGGGGTCACCTCTTTCCCATCTCTGCAAAGACGAGGACAGTTGGTTTCAAGGTGGATATAGGCGGGTGGGTGAACTGTACCTCTACCAAGGGACCTGGGATCCTTCAGTGAATACTACCAGAGACTACCTCAAGCTGCTAGTACTCAGTGTGCTATTTATTCACTAAGGGTACCTTGGTGAGACTACTGGCCTCAGGGATGACTCCTGAGCTCCCAACAGATGAGGTAACAGGTCTGTGGCCGACTGTTCTGGGACTGAACTAATTTCCTATCTATTTCTGATGCCACTCATATTGATCATCACATAGGATCTTCTGTAACGGAACCTCAGAGGCAGGACTTCAATGGAGGCTCACACCAAGCTTGGGTCTGTTTGCTGGGGGGTTTAGACAGAGTTCCTTTATGCTCACCTCAGCCCTGCCACGCCTCGCACCACCAGGCTGTCACTGGTCAAGGTACCCGTCTTGTCAAAGCAACACACTTCAACCTTGCCAGCGAAGGGGATCCGGAAAGGCTCTGTGCAGTACATGTCTGGGGGTGGAGGGTGGGACCTGGGGTCAGGGGATCCCTCCAGGCTCCTGCCTGTTCTATGCAATGCCCCACCAATCACTCAGCACTCACAGAGCTTGGCCAAGGCGATGAGGGAGGTGTTGACAGCCAGAGACAGTTCAATGGGCAGTTCAGGGGGTACAACAGAGGTGAGGATGAGGGTGCACTCCAGAAAGAGCTTGTAACGGTTCCGGCTGGGGTCCTTGGTCCCTGTGGAAACAGGGCCTGGCAGCCTGGGGCAGGGATGAGGCTTCAGAACAGGAGCTTTCAGGGCGCTTACCTTCAACCCACACATACGCAGCTGCAGCAATGGCGAAGACCAGGAGGAAGAGGATGAAGATAAAGGTCTCCAAGTTGTTTGCAGTGACCCTCTTTACCCCAAAGAGAATTGTACGCAGTAGTCTGCCCTGCAAGGATTGGCAGGACTTAGCCTTTCCTGAAAGCTCTGTGGGGGAGAGTGGCCTCTGCTCCCTGAAAGCATCGAGGTTGGCCTTTCTAATAAACAGCAATGCCTGCCTAAGACCACTGTAGGCTGACAAGGAATTAGACTTCCAAGAAGGCCAGCCACAGGGCCACAGGGAAGCCAGGCTTCCATCACCCCTTCAGGTAGAACCCTGAAGCATTTACCAGAGCACCTCACTTAACATCAAACTCCTGGGAATGGTAATAGCCAGACTACCTTGGTCATATCCACTGCTATCTCAGCCTAGGGAAAGCAGGCCTGCATTAGCCTTAGGGTGAGTTCTGGGAGGAGCTATCACACTTTGGGCCCTCCTACGTGGAATCCAGCACCATACCTGGGATGTGTTGAACCCAGTTCTCAGGACAAAGGCCACACATCCATTGTCGACCGCTGAGGGAACAAGGAGAGGCACCTGCTGTTAGCAACCCTGTCCCACCTCCTTCACACTATAGCAGGTGCAGGATACCCAAGACACCCTTCCTTGAGGCACCTACGCTTCAGGCCCGAGGTGGCCTTCTGCGGGGGAATGTGCTGTACCACCTTGGTGCCCCCAAAGATGACATGCAGCCGAGCATCGGCCTGCAGGTCTAGGACACGGTCTGGGCTCAGGTCTTCAATGGGCTCCTGCGAAAAGAAACATCAGGTTGGGATGACAGCCTCACTTTAGCCTCCCCCAAGGGCTTGCCTGATTCCCATGAGTGGCCCCTACCTAGCCAACAAGTTCCATTCACCTTAGCAGGTGCCTCCTCACCACAGTACTTGTGGAGTTAATGCCTTGTGATCTGCACTAGGCCTCCTCAATGATACAAAGAGAATCCTTCTACCCACTCCGATGGAATATCCTGGTTTCTTTCCACCTGGCTCCAGACTCCTATGGCAATGACTCCAGCCCACCTGCCTCTGCCACTTGTGTATGGCAGGGACCGCCTGACCACTGGCCTCTCCTGCCCTATGTCGTTCTTCATGAACTGGTAGTGTACTATGGATCCTATCCATCACCTTCATTTGTGGCACAGATTCCCCAGTGAGCATGGCCTCGTCTACAATGCAGCGGCCCCGTAGCAGCAGTACATCACAGGGCACCAAGTTCTCCTGGGGTGAGCGGCCTGCAAGGTGCAGGCAAGAGAGTCAACCACTGGCTAAGGTAAAGACTTCCACCTGAGAGGAATCCTGCCTCACCGATAGACACGATGTCCCCAGGAACAATGTCATCACTGGCGACAGGCCTCCACTTTCGGCTGCGGTAGACCTGGGAATATGAGCAGGGGGAGTCTGTCAGCATAGCACGTGCATGGTGTCCACTCGGGTGAGCAGGGCCACCACCCACCTGTCCCACCAGTCACACCTGTATCATATGGGGCTTGTTGCCCATCTTTCGGATCTCTGACATGTTCCTCATCTGCTGCTGCACTAGGGAAGCTTCGAAAGCCACCAGCATGGACAGAGTGAAGACACTGTAGTACCAATACTCGTCCAGGCACCAGAGCCCAACGCAGAATACCTGTGAATTAGCAGCCTGTCAGGTCTTGCCTACCTGTCCTGTGACCAGAAATTCTGGCAAATACCAATGATTCCCGAGGGCAGGGAGAGGCTCTGGGGTTTGGAAATGGCAGCCAGACACACTCTGGCTGTGACAGTCCCAAAGAAGGAGCTGGCACAAGGGCCAGAGCTGCTGTTACCTGAAACACGAAGAAAGGGGCTGTGGCTCTCTCCTTGAAAAGCTCAGAGAAGTCGGGCACTACCATCTCAGCCCTGCAAAAAACCATACCCAAATTCCTGGGTGAGCTGAAGATGTGGAGGCCCTGCCCCTGTCACCTCTAACAAGACACCCAAGGTGGGTGACCTTGTTCCTCCTCAACTGCTAGCAGGCAAGCCAGACTGGGTGGCAGGCAGTCCTTCCACACCGACACCCTACTCTACTCAGCCCTGTAACAGGCTCTGTACAATACCACCCACCCCAGGGCTAGATGAGAAGAGCAGGATGGGGTGGCTGGGAGAAGAGACCCTGGTGACAGAGCTCATTCCCCACTGGAACTGTATATTCTTTTTCTGAGACAGGTTTTCAAGTAGCCCAGGCTATCCTCAAACTCCTTACAGGGCCAAGGAGGAGCTCTGAACTGATATCCCTGGCTCTGTCTTCGAGTACTGGGAAGACAAAGTGTGCCACCATGGCCCATGGCCATGTGGTGGTAGGGATAGAACTCTGGATCTTGTCACTGCTAGGAGAACTCCAGCCCCCGCCCCTAGAACTGTAATTTTTTTTCCTCTTTTCTTTCCTGAAACAGGTTCCCACTATGATCATAAGCTGGCCTGTAAGTCACAGAGATCCAAATGTTTCTGCCTCCCAAGTACTGGGATTAAGGATGTACACTGCAATGCATGGCCCCACCTTTAAAAGATATTTTTCTTGTGTATGTTGGGGGGGCAGCATGCCTGTGACAGTGCATGTGTGGCGGTGTATGTGTGTATGTTGGGGGGGGCAGCATGCCTGTGACAGTGCATGTGTGGCGGTGTATGTGTGTATGTTGGGGGGGGGCAGCATGCCTGTGACAGTGCATGTGTGGTGGTCGGAGAAAAACTTGCAGGAGTTGGTTCTCTCCTTACATTGTGTGGATCCTGGGATCAAACTCATGTTGTCAGACTTGATGACGAGGGCCTGTACCCACTGAGCATCTTGCTGGCCTTGGGAATTTGTTATATTTTCTCTGAATAAGCCCTTGGCTTCAAGTAGCTTGTCCCTAGGGTGTCTCCTGCAGCAGCATGTGGCCACCTAGTCTGACTTGGCCTCCTCTGCTCTACTCTCAAAATTCCAGAATGCTCACAGGCTTCCCACAGTGGTGGGACCTGAGAAGAGGGAACCACGGAGTACCCTGGAGTTTAAAAACAAAAACACCCACAGTGATAGCATAAAATCTGTCCCAGGCCATTAATGCGGTCACTATCAGGGTTGCAGAGACCAACAAATGATGCTTCTCAGACTGGATATGGTAACATCTACATTTACTGAAAAGCAACAGAGTCATGAAAGAACCCCAGGGGTATGACTCAATGGCAGGGCCCCTATCTGACATGTTCCAGGCACCAGGTTCCATATACAGCTGCAGAGAGAGAAAAAACAATCTGCTAAGATCTCCCCAAGTTCCCTGACTGAGCACTGTCAAGGGTGAACACCATGTGGGCCATGATGCCAAATATCGGTGTTTGGTGCCCAGCGTTCAGCTGTCCTATTGCAGCTGCACATTGGCACCTCTGTGTTAGTAAAAGGTTAACGGAGAAAGCCTGTGTGGAGCATCTGCTGTCCTACGCAGCATAAAAGAGGCACCCATGTGTTTTGGTGTGTTTTCCTTTGCAGTGCTGGGTGAAAGCATTCTAGTCCATTAGGCAAGCACTCACCCGCTGAGCTGTGCCTCGCTGCATCACCATCATTTCTAATGTGCTGAGATGCACATAAGCATAAACATATGAATTAGAATCTAATTCTATGCTGGGTGGTGATAGTACACGCTTTTAATCTCAACAATCAGGAGGCAGAAGCAGAGGTATGTAGATCTCTGTGAGTTTGAGACAAACCTGGTCTACAGAATGAGTTCCAGAACAGCCAGGGCTACACAGAGAAATCCTGCCTCAAGGATTTCTCAAACTCATGTTGTCAGACTCAAGGGAAGGAAGGGAGAAAAATAAAGAAAAAAACCCTCTAATTCCATGATTGTGGGGGAGGGTGGGCCAAAGACATGGCTTATGGTGAAGTGCTTGCCTTAAAAGCATGGAGACTATGTTAAGTACCAGAATCCATGTAGAAAGGCAAGCATGGACTTAACAGCAGCCCCGGGGAGGGAGGAAGGGAGGGAGGGAGAGGGAGCACCACTGCTGCTGCCTGTTGTTTAGTGAGCTCCAGTTCAGACAGACCCTCTTAGAACACAAGGTGTATGGCTCCTGGCGATGACACCCGAAGCTGACCTCAGCCTCCACATCTATTTGCACACACATGCATAATCTCCTTTCCCCCAGTCAAGCTCCTGGCTTTCTGAGGGCCCTGTTGGCAAACAAGCTTGGAGGAAGGCAGAGCAGAGCAAGTTTTTCCAGTGGGGCCATAGTCACTTAGCATTCTGGGTTAAAAAGCAGAGCTCTCAGCCCTATTGCCAGGGCTCAGTGACCAGGAACACAGTAGGGCGGTAATGCACAGTGGGCTACAGGGAAGACAGGGACTCACTTGTTGCTTCCAAACTTCTTCTCTGCAGCTCGGATCTCTGAGTCTTCCTGGAAGCCTCTGTTGCTTTGATAGTAAGAGAAGGCATTCCCCACTGGGAAGGCCACCGGAAGGAACTGCTTTTTCTCCAGGGCATCATAGGAATATTTGATCTTCTGGAATTCAAATGACAGCACCTCCAGCCCATCTTCACCCTGGGGTGGAAGGTGTGTTTGTGGCAGAAGTCCCCTGACCTGGGGACACTGCCTGTCCCACCTACCCTGCAGGACATAGATCCCTTCCTACCTTGTCACGGTGCAGGGCCACAAGCTCAGTGGAGCCATTGTTGGGGGTTGGCACCACCTTCACAAAGGTTACTTTGTTGGGATCATACTCCTGTCAAAAACCAAAGACTGTTACGGAGCCCTTCTTACCTCTCAAGTACACGCCCCTCATAGGGTCAGAGTGCAGGCATGTCCCTAGGCTTGCCATACCTCACTTGACCACTACTTTGTATTATAAGGCTCAAGGCACAGGGCAAACTCCCCACCTAGGATTCTGGACCTGACTGAGCTCAAGTCCATACGGAACTTCTCCACTGCTCTCCATTCACAAGACCCACATCTTGCCACTTCCCACTTACCGCCACACTGGCTCTCTCTAGCTTGCTCACTGCTCCCCAGTATACTGAACACCAGCTTGCCTGAGTCCAAGCTAAGAGTCTTGGTATCTGAGCAAGTTCCACCTATAGCCTGTGAACTCATGCAGCCAAAGACAGCTAAGGACGTGGTGTAAAACCATAAGCAGACTTAAAACACCTCGAGATAATTTTTCTTGGAAAATGGATCCGCTCTCCTGATCCATTCAGGCTTTTGCTCAAGTGTCACCTACTCGGGAATCCTCCCCAGGTGGCTCCATCTGAAGTTCCCTGGGAATCTTACTGTTATCTGCCTTCTGCAGTAACAAATGATTCTACCTTCTTCCCCAGTGGTTTTATGCATGCTACTTTCGTGACACAAGAAACATTCCCCCATTCCTCCACCTCTGGTCAGCCTTGCAATGACTAGAGGTGGAGGTGGGACACAAGGTGGTGGCCCTGAAACTAACACTTGATGATGAACTAACACAGCGGAAGATGGGTAAAGGTGCCACGGAGGGTGCCCCCCCATTATAGGTTACCTTAGCTTTCCTCAGTGACCCCGGAGGGAGGTGTTTCAGCTTTCACTGTACAGTAGGGTGAAACTGAAACCCAGTGAAACCTAGAGAGAAGCAAAGCCTGATCTGCCTCCTCACCCAAGGCTGCTTAGCTCTTCCCTCTCCTCCTTTCTAGAAAAGGAAGTTCTCAGCTACAGTCCAAAGGACAGCTAGAATGCTAGGGACCGAATGTCTCACACATGAGCGCAAGCGCTTACACACACACACACCCATCTATTGACCCTGGGTGCCAAGCTCAGAAATTTGGGCCCCTCTTCAGGGATAAATATTAATGAAGGAAACAGGATGCCTTCTCTTGGTACTAAGAATTCAATGCGCACACATAGCCATTGAGGGTGTATATGAGGGTACTCAGGATTTCCTTCAGTCACTGACACTGCCTCCCTTTTCTAAAGACCTACCCAGAACAGATATTGGTGTGCCAGGCTTCAAATCTGGTGATCTGTAGTGTGCTCACTGGGTATTACCCTCAACCTAGAGTACCTTAAAGTCAGTGCTTCCTGTAGTGACACTATGTTTAGAGTTCTGAATTTAGAATCACTGCACCATTCTGACAAGCCCTCATCTTAACCATACCTTACCGATAACTTGAGACTCTACGCTATTTTAAGTCACTTACAAGTAGTTCCTGGCCATCTTCAGCACCAGAATGAATTACACTCTCTTTTGGGTCTAGCAAGGGACAGACAGAAGCTGAACACTGGGCCATAGGACTTGGCTTCATACATTTGGGGGTATTACCCCACAGGTCTAATCTAACACTTAAAAAAAAAAAAAAGAAAGAAAGACCAACACAAGAGTAGAAGCCAGAAATAGTGACACAGGCTTTTAACCCGAGAACTCTGGAGGCAGAGCTAGGCGGTTCTCAGTGAGTCCTAGACGACCCAAGGCTGCATAGTGAGATCCTATCTTACAGGAAAAAAAAAAAAAGAGTAAGAAAAGAAAACCAAAACCAAGGTAGGAGATGACGGAGAAGCAAGGCGGAACCGTTCCAAGAACAATACACCATATGGGAGCTAAGAGAACAATTCACACTAACAGTAGCATATGGATCCTGCTCTAAGTGTGTTCCAGGTGTTTCTTGTGAATCAAAATAACCAGCCACAACTGCATGGCGAGTCACAGCGGGGTCAGAAGTAGGCCTGAGCCATAGGACAGGGGGCGCCGCTGGAGAATCGAGCTGTTAAGATTGGAGACTCGCAAGCCCGCGGCAGCCCGGTACCCCCGCTAGGCCCCATTGTGCCTGGGTCCCGGTCCGGGTCGGGGTCGGGCGCGCGCGCGCACTTACCGGGGTGCAGGTGAGCGCGCAGTGCGCGTGCACAGACCAATGCCCCGACAGGACAGTGAGTGCGTGCGCGAGGCAGATGGTGGCGAGCGCCAGCAGCGCGGCCTCGGGTATCTGGGTCCAGCTGCTGCCCCATCCCCAGCAACCGCTGGCGGCGGCGCCCAGCCAGGCTGGGTACAGCAGCCCGGCAAACGGCAGCACGGTGAGGCGCCGCAGAAGCGCCAGCCGCCGGTACGGCCACACGGCGGCCACCAGTTCGTCGCCGTTCGCTATGAGTGCTGGCCCGGCAGCTAGGCCCGGCCGCAATCGCGACCCAGGCTGAGGAGACCCGTTGTCCCGGGCCCCGCCAGGCCGGGCTCCGCAAGGAACCGCGTTGCCCACCACCGCCATCTTTCCCAGCGCTGCGCTGGCTTCCGGCAGAGGCACCGCCCCACTTCCGGTCTATTACTTCCGGTAAGGTCTGAGCGCCACCTTGGAATAGGAAGCGCCTAGGTAAACCGTTAGGTGGGTTAACACAAGTGTCTGTTCAGGGCGCCGCCATGACAAAGAAGGTACCAAAGGTCCAAATCAGCTTGCTAAGGTCGGCCGTGGCGAACTAAGAACGCAAAAGATGTAGACGGGCAGGGCGGGATTGACATCAGCAAGAGACCCTGAAACGGAAGAGCCCGTCCCTTCTCAGCAACTTTTCCGGCATCTATCTAGGAAAGAGCCTCCGTTTGGGGAGGAGAAAAGCTTACCCTAAGATACAAACTTTAGGACTTGGGACCTTTTGAGGGCGGGTTTGGGAGGAGGCGGAGCTTTCGCAAGGTAGGGTTGAGGGTGCCTTTTCCATGCAAGCCATACGGTAATAAGTACACAAGGTCACATTAACATAAATGGAAAATTAGGTACTTATGAAATATACTATGATGCTTTATGCAACTATTCTGTACAAGTACTGTTATTTAAACACAGCCATAAGAAGGTTTTGAAGATTTAAAAATATATAAGTATGTATCTGTCTCTGTGTGTGTGTGTGTGTGTGTGTGCGCGCGCGCGCTGTGCAGTTCCTACGGGGCCCTAAGAATTCGTCTGAGGTGGGAGCGGGTAAAAAAAAAAAAAAAAGAATGTGTCTGAATCCTGGATTTGGAGTTACAGTTAGTTGTGAGTGTGAGTTCTGGGAATTAAATACAGATCCTCTGGAAGAGCAGCCAGTGCTGATAGTGGCCGCTGCCTTTGACTCGCGAGTGCTGGCCACCCTACCCAGATCCAATATAGATCATTTTTATTCTTTTTCAATGTTATTTTGCTTGGTAGTGCAGGGCATCTCATGTATAAGCAAAGCTGAAGTAGGAAGATGACAACTTCAAGGTCATCTGAGAACTTAAGGAGACTTTTTCCAGACTTAAAAAAAAAAATAAAAGTGTTGGCTAGTTCAGTGTTAGAGTGCTTGCCCAGCATTCTTGAAATCCTGGGTTTCATTCTTTGTAAAAACAAACAAATAGAAAAACTCACACAGCCCCCTGACTGCAGCCTGCTGTTGCATAGTGATTTTCTCTCAGTTGAAATGACTGGAGGAAAGTTTGATAAGAGGACTAAGGAAGTTCTAAAGGCAGGCCTTGTCTCCTCGCTTCTCTTCACTCTATCCCACCCCAGGGGATTAGTCTCCAGTCCTTGGGCTTGGCAGCAAATGCTCTTGCCCTCTGAGCCTGCTCTCTACAGAGAGGTCCGTTAAGACTCAGGAAATAATTCAGAGGCTGAAGAAATTCCTGAAACCTTAGCAGGTGCAGCAGGCTCACTTCTCCCCGAGGTTATTAGGCAGGCAAGTTCATTGCAAGTACGGCGGAGAACTCTAGGTTTGCAGTTTGGAGTGATCACCATTTGGGGGTGTGCCTTCACCCCCAAATGACCTCTCAGTCATCCTTGCCAGCCAAGTTTAAGCAGCCACTAAGCCATATTCCTGCGATAACTCCAGTAAGCTCTCTGATTCATTGACTTGAACTTCAGTGTTTTTTTGTTTTGTTTTGTTTTGTTTTTCGAGACAGGGTTTCTCTGTGTAGCCCTGGCTGTCCTGGAACTCACTTTGTAGATCAGGATGGCCTCGAACTCAGAAATCCACCTGCCTCTGCCTTCCGAGTGCTGAACTTAAAGGTGTGCGCCACTATGCCCTGCTAAACTTAAGTGTTTTTATTACATTCATCTGTCATCTCTGGGGTGAGTTGACGTTTGTCCACATCTCTGTAGGAATAGTGTCACACAGCATAAATGGTGCCTGCACAACTGGGACTGGTAGAACCAAATAAAGGGAGAGGTAAGTGCCTGCTCCCTTCCTGGGCGCTGAGGCTGGGCCTGAGGCTGGTTCGTGTGAGGGAGAACATCTGTGGGTGAATCCCGTTATGGCTAGTTCTCCCTGTGGTGGAGAGTGATATGCTTTCCTGCTGTAGTGGTGGCTGCACGCTTCCTGCCATAGATGATAGGACAAGCAATCATGCATGAGCCATCTGACATCTGTGGTGGGAATCCCAGGGTGACCATCTTGCTCTGCTTGGAAAAGGGTGTCCTGTCTTTTTGATGAACAAGATCTACCTCGTGTTTGGGGATGATGTAATAATGTATTACAACTCTTTTTTTTTCACAATATTTTAAGCATATTTTATTTACATTACTTATTGAAAATATCTGGTGTACTGGAAATGATAAGAATCTTTACATATTTTACTTTCCATTTTTTTCCCATTACTTTATATATAGTAAGACGGCTCTTATAAGTCTTTATAAGGGAACCGGAAGCCATAGTTCAAGGAGCCTAACTTTAAGTAAGACAATTAGTAAGGACTAGGATATAAACCTGTTTGTAGAAGACAATATATTACATTCAAAGACAACAGGCTTTGTAGCCGACAGAATAAACATTAGAAGCTCCAAGGGATGGTCCTCCATGTGTCTCATGATGCCTTTCCTTTGAGGCATCAGCAGTGCCTGACCATTCCACACCCAGGCCACTTTCCAGGGTTCAGTTTACAGTCAACCACCTTGAAAGATGAAGCCAGACATAAGCCAATGGATCCCCCATTTTCAGAATTCCTCTTCTATATTTTTGCTTCTTTGCATTGAATGGGCACTCAGAACATTTGCTGTGAGCAAACTCTTGAACTCTTCAGATACCATTGTGACCTTTATTCTAAGACTCAAAACCAAGTGTAATGGAAGCAGCTCATATTCCTTATCTCTGTATGCTCTGAATAGGTGGCTAATGCTCTGGTGATTTATAGCTAATAACAACACTTGAGACAGGTGACATTATCCTTAGGCCTAGACATGGTTAGTGGTGTTGCTGTAGACAGGAAGTAATGCAAACGGATTCCAACCTTCAGGTTCTTAGTCACCCCTCTAGAAGTTACCAGTGGTTTTTTTTTTTTTCTTTATATTACGTATTTTCTTCAATTACATTTCCACTGTTATCCCAAAAGTTCCCCCCCCCAACTCCCCTACCCACCCATTCCCATTTTTTGGCCCTGGCGTTCCCCTGTACTGGGGCATATAAAGTTTGCCTGACCAATGGCCCTCTCTTTCCAGTGATGGCCGACTAGGCCATCTTTTGATACATATGCAGCTAGAGTCAAGAGCTCTGGGGTACTGGTTAGTTCATAATGTTGTTCCACCGATAGGGTTGCAGATCTCTTTAGCTCCTTGGATACTTTCTCTAGCTCCTCCATTGGGAGCCCTGTGATCCATCGAATAGTTGACTGTGAGCATCCACTTCTGTGTTTGCTAGGCCCCGGCCTAGTCTCACAAGGGACAGCTATATCACGGTCCTTGCAACAAAGGCTTGCTAGTGTATGCAATGGTGTCATCGTTTGGAGACTAATTATGGGATGGATCCCTGGATATGACAGTCTCTAGATGGTCCATCCTTTTGTCTCAGCTCCAAACTTTGTCTCTGTAACTCTTTCCATGGGTGATTGTTTCCATTTCTAAGAAGGAGCAAAGTGTCCACACTTTGGTCTTTGTTCTTCTTCAGTTTCATATGTTTTGCATATTGTACCTTATATCTCGCTATACTAAGTTTCTGGGTTAATATCCACTTATCAGTGAGTACATTTCATTTGAGTTCTTTTGTGATTGGGTTACCTCACTCAGGATGATGCCCTCCAGGTCCAACCATTTGCCTAGGAATTTCGTAAATTCATTCTTTTTAATAGCTGAGTAGTACTCCATTGTGTAAATGTACCACATTTTTTGTATCCATTCCTCTGTTGAGGGGCATCTGGGTCCTTTCCAGCTTCTGGCTATTATAAATAAGGCTGCTATGAACATAGTGGAGCATGTGTCCTTCTTACCGGTTGGGACATCTTCTGGATATATGCCCAGGAGAGGTATTTCGGGATCCTCCAGTAGTACTATGTCCAATTTTCTGAGGAACCGCCACACTGATTTCCAGAGTGGTTGTACAAGCTTGTAATCCCACCAACAATGGAGGAGTGTTCCTTTCTCCACATCCTTGCCAGCATCTGCTGTCACCTGAATTTTTGATCTTAGCCATTCTGACTGGTGTAAGATGGAATCTCAGGGTTGTTTTGATTTGCATTTCTCTGATGATTAAGGATGTTGAACATTTTTTTCAGGTGTTTCGCAGCCTTTCGGTATTCCTCAGGTGAGAATTCTTTGTTCAGCTCTGAACCCCATCTTTTAAGGGGGTTATTTGGGAGGGCTGGTGAGATGGCTCAGTGGGTAAGAGCACCCGACTGTTCTTCCGAAGGTCCGAAGTTCAAATCCCAGCAACCACATGGTGGCTCACAACCATCCGTAAGGAGATCTGACTCCCTCTTCTGGAGTGCCTGAGGACAGCTACAGTGTACTTACATATAATAAATAAATAAATAAATATTAAAAAAAAAAAGGGGGTTATTTGATTTTCTGGAGTCCACCCTCTTAATTTCTTTATATATATTGGATATTAGTCCCCTATCTGATTTAAGATAGGTAAAGATCCTTTCCCGATCTGTTGGTGGTCTTTTTGTCTTATTGACGGTGTCTTTTGCCTTGCAGAAGCTTTGCAGTTTCATGAGGTCCCATTTGTCAATCCTCGATCTTACAGCACAAGCCATTGCTGTTCTATTCAGGAATTTTTTCCCTGTGCCCATATCTTCGAGACTTTTCCCCACTTTCTCCTCTATAAGTTTCAGTGTCTCTGGTTTTATGTGAAGTTTCTTGATCCACTTAGATTTGACCTTAGTACAAGGAGAGAGGAATGGGTCGATTCGCATTCTTCTACATGATAACAACCAGTTGTGCCAGCACCAATTGTTGAAAATGCTGTCTTTCTTCCACAGGATGGTTTTAGCTCCCTTGTGGAAGATCAAGTGACCATAGGTGTGTGGGCTCATTTCTGGGTCTTCAATTCTATTCCATTGGTCTACTTTTCTGTCACTATACCAGTACCATGCAGTTTTTATAACAATTGCTCTGTAGTAAAGTTTTAGGTCAGGCATGGTGATTCCACCAGAGGTACTTTTATCCTTGAGAAGAGCTTTTGCTATCCTAGGTTTTTTGTTATTCCAAATGAATTTGCAGATTGCTCTTTCTAATTCATTGAAGAATTGAGTTGGAATTTTGATGGGGATTGCATTGAATCTGTAGATTGCTTTTGGCAAGATAGCCATTTTTACAATGTTGATCCTGCCAATCCATGAGCATGGGAGATCTTTCCATCTTCTGAGATCTTCTTTAATTTCTTTCTTCAGGGACTTGAAGTTTTTATCATACAGATCTTTCACTTCCTTAGTTAGAGTCACGCCAAGATATTTTATATTATTTGTGACTATTGAGAAGGGTGTTGTTTCCTTAATTTCTTTCTCAGCCTGTTTATTCTTTGTATAGAGAAAGGCCATTGACTTGTTTGAGTTAATTTTATATCCAGCTACTTCACCGAAGCTGTTTATCAGGTTTAGGAGTTCTCTGTTGGAATTTTTAGGGTCACTTATATATACTATCATATCATCTGCAAAAAGTGATATTTTGACTTCATCTTTTCCAATTTGTATCCCCTTGATCTTCTTCTGTTGTCGAATTGCTCTGGCTAGGACTTCAAGTACTATGTTGAAGAGGTAGGGAGAAAGTGGGCAGCCTTGTCTAGTCCCTGATTTTAGTGGGATTGCTTCAAGCTTCTCACCATTTACTTTGATGTTGGCTACTGGTTTGCTGTAGATTGCTTTTATCATGTTTAGGTATGGGCCTTGAATTCCTGATCTTTCCAAGACTTTTTATCATGAATGGGTGTTGGATCTTGTCGAATGCTTTTTCCGCATCTAAGGAGATGATCATGTGGTTTTTGTCTTTGAGTTTGTTTATATAATGGATTACATTGATGGATTTTCGTATATTAAACCATCCCTGCATCCCTGGAATAAAACCTACTTGGTCAGGATGGATGATTGCTTTAATGTGTTCTTTGATTTGGTTAGGGAGAATTTTATTGAGGATTTTTGCATCGATATTCATAAGGGAAATTGGTCTGAAGTTCTCTATCTTTGTTGGATCTTTCTGTGGTTTAGGTATCAGAGTAATTGTGGCTTCATAGAATGAGTTGGGTAGAGTTCCCTCTACTTCTATTTTGTGGAATAGTTTGTGCAGAACTGGGATTAAATCTTCTTTGAAGGTCTGGTAGAACTCTGCACTAAACCCATCTGGTCCTGGGCTTTTTTTGGCTGGGAGACTATTAATGACTGCTTCTATTTCTTTAGGGGATATGGGACTGTTTAGATTGTTAACTTGATCCTGATTTAACTTTGGTACCTGGTATATGTCTAGAAATTTGTCCATTTCGTCCAGGTTTTCCAGTTTTGTTGAGTATAGCCTTTTGTAGAAGGATCTGATGGTGTTTTGGAGGGATGAAGTGTCCCTCCTTGTCTTTTTTGATAACTTTGGGTTGGAAGTCGATTTTATCCGATATTAGAATGGCTACTCCAGCTTGTTTCTTCAGACCACTTGCTTGGAAAATTGTTTTCCAGCCTTTCACTCTGAGGTAGTGTCTGTCTTTTTCCCTCAGATGGGTTTCCTGTAAGCAGCAGAATGTTGGAGTCTTTTTGTGTAGCCAGTCTGTTAGTCTATGTCTTTTTATTGGGGAATTGAGTCTATTGATATTAAGAGATATTAAGGAAAAGTAATTGTTGCTTCCTTTTATTTTTGTTGTTAGAGTTGGCATTCTGTTCTTGTGGCTGTCTTCTTTTTGGTTTGTTGAGGGATTACTTTCTTGCTTGTTCTAGGGCGTGATTTCCATCCTTGTATTGCTTCTTTTCTGTTATTATCCTTTGAAGGGCTGGATTCATGGAAAGATAATGTGTGAATTTGGTTTTGTCGTGGAATACTTTGGTTTTTCCGTCTATGGTAATTGAGAATTTGGCCGGGTATAGTAACCTGGGCTGGCATTTGTGTTCTCTTAGTGTCTGTATAACATCTGTCCAGGCTCTTCTGGCTTTCATAGTCTCTGGTGAAAAGTCTGGTGTAATTCTGATAGGTCTGCCTTTATATGTTACTTGACCTTTCTCCCTTACTGCTTTTAATATTTTCTCTTTATTTAGTGCATTTGTTGTTCTGATTATTATGTGTTGGGAGGAATTTCTTTTCTGGTCCAGTCTATTTGGAGTTCTGTAGGCTTCTTGTATGTTCATGGGCATGTCATTCTTTAGGTTTGGGAAGTTTTCTTCTATAATTTTGTTGAATATATTTGCTGGTCCTTTAAGTTGAAAATCTTCATTCTTATCAACTCCTATTTTCCGTAGGTTTGGTCTTCTCATTGTGTCCTGGATTTCCTGGATGTTTTGAGTTAGGATCTTTTTGCGTTTTGTATTATCTTTGATTGTTGTGCCGATGTTCTCTATGGAATCTTCTGCACCTGAGATTCTCTCTTCCATCTCTTGTATTCTGTTGCTGATGCTCGCGTCTATGGTTCCAGATTTCTTTCCTAGGGTTTCTATCTCCAGCGTTGCCTCGCTTTGGGTTTTCTTTATTGTGTCTACTTCCCTTTTTAGGTCTAGTATGGTTTTGTTCATTTCCATCACCTGTTTGGATGTGTTTTCCTGTTTTTCTATAAGGACTTCTACCTGTTTGGTTGTGTTTTCCTGTTTTTCTTTAAGGACTTGTAACTCTTTAGCAGTGTTCTCCTGTATTTCTTTAAGTGAGTTATTAAAGTTCTTCTTGATGTCCTCTACTATCATCATGAGATATGCTTTTAAATCCGGGTCTAGCTTTTCGGTTGTGTTGGGGTGCCCAGGACTAGGTGGCGTGGGAGTGCTGCGTTCTGATGATGGTGAGCGGTCTTGATTTCTGTTAGTAGGATTCTTTCGTTTGCCTTTTGCCATCTTGTATTCTCTGGATTAGTTGTTATAGTTGTCTCTGGTTAGAGCTTGTTCCTCAGGTGATTATGTTAGCCTCTATCAGCAGACCTGGGAGACTAGCTCTATCCTTAGTTTCCGTGGTCAGAGTACTCTCTGCATGCAAGCTCCCCTCTTGCAGGGATGGTTCCCAGATATATGATGTTTGAACCTGCCTCCTGACAGAAGTTGTGTTCCACTCACCAGAGGACTTAGGATCCCGTGGCGGATCCTGTGTGGGTCCTTGTGGGTGTCTGCAGACTCCCCCGGGCCAGGGACCACAGTGCTGGTGCTGCAGTGGGCCGGCCTGAAGGGACTTGAGCCCCGTATCAGGTAGGGTTACCTGCTTCCTTAATTAATGCAGTCTCAAGTACTGTGCGATTGGATTGGAGTAGGTGCTGTGTTCTACTCACCAGAGGTCTTAGGATTCCGTGGCGGATTCTGTGTGGGTCCTTGCGGGTGTCCGTAGACTCCCCCGGGCCAGGGACCACAGTGCTGGTGCTGCAGTGGGCCGGCCGGAAGGGACTTGAGCCATATTACAACTCTTAAAACAGAGGTGGTCATATGATCTCCACACACATGTGGCACGTGCATCTGTGGGCATATATTTTGAATATGCACATGACTATACATACACACAAACATATATATTGAAAAACAAAAAATAGGGTGTATTAGTTACTTTTCTATTTCTGACCAAGGCAACATAAAATAATGCATTTAATTGAGTCTATAGTTTGAACTCATGGTGATGGAATAAAGGCATGGCAGAAGGGATAGATAAGAGCTCCCATCTTGATCTGCAACTAGAAGACAGACAAAGGACACTGGAAATCTCATCTTTTGAAACCTCAAAGAACCCCCCATTACTAGTGACACATGTCCTCCAACAAGGCCACCTCTTCTAATCCATCTCAAACTATCCTACCAAGCCTTTGGGGACCATTCTCATACAAACAGCCACATAGGGGCCTGAGAGATGTCTAGTGGTTAAGAGCATATACTGCTCTTGCAGAGGACCTGGGTTCAGTTTGCAGGGGGAGGTAGGGTGCTCAGATCTTTATGAGCACCTGCATGGATGTGGTAAACTCACATAAAAGTGAATGAATATTTTTGAAAATTAAAAATAAAAGCTGAGGGCTGTCAAAATGGTTCAGCGGGTAAGATCACTGACTGCTCTTCCGAAGGTACTGAGTTCAAATCCCAGAACCACATGTAATGAGATCTGATGCCCTCTTCTGGTGTGTCAGAAGACAGCTACACTGTACTTATGTATAATAATAAATAAATCTTTAAAAAAAAATAAAAGGGCCGGCAAGTGGTGGTGTACACCTATACTCCCAGCACTTGGGAGGCAGAGGCAGGTGGATTTCTGAGTTCGAGGCCAGCCTGGTCTACAGAGTGAGTTCCAGGACAGCCAGGGCTACACAGAGAAACCCTGTCTCAAAAAAACAAAAAACAACAAAAAAAATTGAATGAATAAAAATAATATACAAAGTGAAAATCCAGGTGTGTGTCTGAACAAGCCAATTGTGACCCAGTGCTGTGAGAGGCAGAGACAGTGAGATACCCTCTGATGCTTGCTGGGTGGTTGCCTAGCTCCAGATTCTGCAGCAGGGAGTGATCCTGCCTCAAAGGTATAAGGTGAAGGGATACATATTTTAATACTGTATTCACCCCTTAAGTACAATGCATTGTTTCTCTTGTCAATCTGCAGCAAGGGTTCCTTTCTCTTCCTTCTTTTTTTCATTTTTGAGTTTAGAAAGGGCTTTTACTATAAGATTATGAGTGGAAGCTTAAGAAAAACACAGAAGTCAGAGCTTTTGTACAGCAGGAACAAGTTCCAAAAGTAGGGTACCTTTCTTTCTTATTTTAATCATAAAATTTTGTTTTAAGAGCTGGAAGGGTCGGGCTGGAAGATGGCTCAATGGTTAAGAACACTGATTGCTCTTCTGAAGGTCCTGAGTTCAAAGCACACCAACCACATGGTGGCTCACAACCATCTGTAGTGAGATCTGATGCCTTCTTCTAGGGTATTTGAAGACAGTTACAGTGTACCATATTAAAAAAAAAAAAGCTGGAGAGGTCTGGTAAGATGGCTCAGTGGGTAAGAGCACTGACTGCTCTTCTGAAGATCCTGAGTTCAAATCCCAGCAACTACACAGTGGCTCACCACCATCCATAATGAGATCTGACACCCTCTTCTGGTGTGTCTGAAGACAGCTACAATGTACTTTTATATATAATGATAAATCTTTGGGCCAGAGTGAGCAGGGCTGGAGTGAGCAGAGGTCCTGAGTTCAATTCCCAGCAACCACATGATGGCTCACAACCATCTGTACAGCTACAATGTACTCATATACATAAAATAAATAAATAAATCTTTAAAAAAAAGAGTTGGAGAGATGGCTTAGCAGTTAGGAGCACTTACTACTGTTACAAAGAACTTCTGGCTGAACAGTGGTAGCACATGCCTTGAATCCCAGCACTTGGGAGGCAGAGGCAGGCGGATTTCTGAGTTCCAGGCCAGCCTGGTCTACAGAGTGAGTGCCAGGGCTACATAGAGAAACCCTGTCTTGAAAAACAACAAAACAAAACAAAACAAAAACAAACAAACAAAAAACGACTTCTGTTCGCTTCCCAGCTACACTGTGCCTCATAAGTGTCTGTAATTCTAGTTCCAGAGGATCCCATGCCCTCTTCTAACCTCCAAAGGTACCAGGGACACATGTGGTACACAGACATACATGAGAGCAAAGCACTCATACAATACAACAAATAAATCTTTTGTTGGAGGAGGTGGGTTTTGAAACAGGGTTTCTCTATTTAGTGCTGGCTGTCTTTGAACTTACTCTGTAGACCAAGCTGGTCTCAAACTCAGAGATCCACCTACCTCTACCTCCCAGTGCCTCCTTAGACACTAGGCACACACGTGGTACACAACATGCAGTCAAAACAGTCATATATATATATGTATATGTATATATATATATATATATATGTATGTATAAAATGAAATAATAAATATTTTGACCATAGGACAATTTTTTTACTATACAAATTTCTTTTTGTTCTGTGTGAGAGCAACATAACAAAGTTATCAAACTGAGAAATAAATTTAAATTACACTGTATCATAATGTAACATCTAAGTTTACCTGTCAATATGCTGTTAAATATAATGTTCTTGTCTGTTGGTTGCAGACCCTAGCCATACTTTATGATTCTTCCTTAATTGCTTACACCTTTGTTGTTGTTGTTGAGACTGGTTCTGAGTACAGGACACACTGATTTGTTTAGATTACCAAGCCTAAGGAATTCTCCTGTCTCTACCTCCCCACTGATGGGATTCAAGTATGCTACCATTCTTTGATTAGGGCTAGACATCTAAACTCAAGTTCTAAGGATTGTATCACAATCACTTAATCCACTGAACCATCTCTCCTATTTTTAAACTTGATTTATTCATTTTATGACAGGTCACATTAATATTTCAGGATGGACTACAGCTTGCTATATAGACCAAACTGACCTTGAACTCACAGAGATCTACCATCTTCTGTCTCGTGAGTGCTGGAATTATAGGCATGCACCACCATGCTTTGCCTCTGCTTAGATTTCTTTTATATATATATTTTTTCTGCTTAGATTTCTTAAAGTTCGGGGCTGGTGAGATGGCTCAGTGGGTAAGAGCACCCGACTGCTCTTCTAAAAGGTCCGGAGTTCAAATCCCAGCAACCACATGGTGGCTCACAACCATCTGTAATGAGATCTGATGCCCTCTTCTGGAGTGTCTGAAGACAGCTACAGTGTACTTACATATAATAAATAAATAAAAAAACAAAAAACAAAAAACAAAGATTTCTTAAAGTTCTTATTTTCATTTGTGTGTGTGTGTGCGCGCGCGCGCGCATTTCTGTGTGCATGTATCCCAGATGTATTCAGGGGCCTGAAACGGCCAGAAGAGCGTAAGAATTCCACTGTAGTGTAGTTATGGGTCAGCAGCCTAAGGAGTGTGCTGGAACCTGGAATGGAAACTTCTGGTTTCTCTGGAAAGTCAGTTTTGTCAGGCGGTGTTTCGCTGGGGCAAACACATGAAGGGACTGTTTCCTGAATCAGACACAGGTGGAAGGAGGTTCTGCTAAAGCAGGCACATGAAAGGACACGTGATGAAGGACTCTTCGCTAATGACATGCATGTGTTGGTTCACCTCACGTGCGTTTTGAGTTCTATGTGTCCATAGAAACACACCAAAAAACTTCTTGTGATGTTCCACTGGCTTCTTGCAGTTTCCTTGGACTCAGGCTGTTTGGCAGAGTTATATCAGCTGATAAAGACTCATGTGGAATTTTGCTAAGACAGATTCATGTACTGAGGCAAGACGTGTGCTGAGGCGAGACCCATGGAGGACACGTGCTGTTTAATGTTGAAGGGAGTATAGAAAGGACTCAACTAACAGTGGCCAGGGCTTGGCTTGCTCACATAGCTAGCTCTGCAACGCTTCTTGGTCTCAAGTCTTCACTGTTCTATATTTTGTTGAGAGCACAGCAAATAACTTCTGGTGTCCCTGGTGGTCCTGGTAACTCTTGCTGACTCATGCCAATTCAGCTGAGACCTGACTATTTCTACTAGGTTGCCCACCACTGCTGATTCATGTTTGCTATACCAACACTACTGAACTGGACTGCTGGTATATTTATGAAGTGTTTGCTGCTCCTGACTTCTATGAACTGAACTGCTGATTTCCTGACAATACAGATGGGATTTGCTTCAAAGAAAAATTTCTAAACAGGTACACTTCCCTTATATCCTAATAACCTTTCTTTTCCACTACCTCTGGTGTGTTGCAGTGAGTTTCGCTTCACCACTTTGACTCCTGGCAGATTGTACATGCACACCCACCCAGGAACTATCTTTTGATCCTGGGATGAAACACACACACACACACACACACACACACACACACTAGCTTATTTTAAAAATGTCTTGGCTACCTCAAAGGCTGAACATTCCTAAACCTTCCCCTGCCACCCTAAAGGCCATTTACCTGAAATCTCATATGAGTCATTGGCTTTATCTCCTGTTGCTATTTCGCCCCATTCTTCTTCCTCCAGTCCTGGTGCACCTCTCTCTTTCCTCTCTGCATCTTCTCCCATGCTACTATAAGTGTCCTGCCCTGTGCCCAGCCTATGGCTGTTTGCATCTTTATCGATCAGGACCTTCAGTGTCTGGACATGAAGATTCAAAGCATTATAACCAATCTCCAACACTGGTTGGTTGGAAGGAGGTTAAAGCATTTAAGAACCGTTATTAAAGCCAGGCGTGGTGGCACACGCCTTTAATCCCAGCACTGGGGAGGCAGATTTCTGAGTTCGAGGCCAGCCTGGTCTACAAAGTGAGTTCCAGGACAGCCAGGGCTATACAGAGAAACCCTGTCTCGAAAAAACAAAAAAAAAACAAAAAAACAAAAAAACAAAAAAAAAAACAACAAAAAAAAACAAAAAACAACCCAAACCAAACAACAACAAACAAACAAATAAACAAACAAACAAACAAACAAACAAAATTAGGGTTGAGAAAAAATCTAAAGCTACAGGAATTCAAGTCCTCTGCAAGTTTGGAAAGTCCTCTTAATCACTGAGCCATCTATCCAGTACTCAGTTTTAAAACATTCTCTTTTAACATTTATTTAAAACATTCTCTTAAACGTTTTCCTTGATCTTGTGAGCCTGAGAGTTAAAAAACATTATATTCTGGACCTACATGCTGTAGGGTTAGCGGGGTCTCATGTCTTCTCTGATATAGGGCTTGGCCACGCAGGGAGGCAGGACACAGGAAGTTTGACTGTGCTTACCCCACGCCATTGCTGGGCAGGTGTCAGGCTGTAGGGAAGCCTCCGAACACCACTCTGGGGTTGGGGAAGCGCAGTCTGAAGTCCAGGGAGCTGGCTTGGGAGGCCGGGACTATCTGCTTCTCAGGCTCTCGGACCCCAGGTGCTGCTGGGAGCTTGGAAGAGCTGAGAACAGAGTGGGGGCCCATGGGCTGGATCTAGCCGGGGCCAAGGGGGAAAGAAAGAAGCTTCGGCTGGTTAGGGTGGGGGGGGCGGGGGGGGCGGGGGGGGGATAGGTACTTGGCTTGTTGGCGGTGGTGGTTTAGTCTTGGTGGTGGCTGGGAGTGCGGAGAGGCCTTCCACTGGAGAGTAGATGGCAGCTCTTTAGGTGAAAGCTTCTCCATTGCTCCCCACGGCAGATCCTGATGAAAAGAGGCAGTCCATGGTTTTAGGGCATTTATTGTCATAGCACAAAGTGGATGAGTAAAACCATACCCCACTTCTCAGGGCAGGCCTGGGGTTAAATACCTTTTGCAGGAGGGGTGTCTGGGAAGGGGAGTATCTGAAGACAGCAACAATGTACTCATATAAACATTAAAAAAAAAAAAAAGACAACAAGCATGGATTCACTTTTGTCAGCCAAACATAATTCAAAAGTTCCCAGACTAACTAAAGCCAAGAGGTTATAGAGACACGAGAGGCAGAGACCAGTGGTTTCCTGTGAGTTGGAGGCCAGCCTTGGGTACAGAGTGAGATCCTCTCTAAAAAATATGAAGAGGTTATAGAGAGCTGGTTCTCATGGATGGTTAGCTGGCGCTAACACGGAGTTTTAACTTTGGCTCCTAGGTATATTCTCTTTATTATATCTTGTCTTAGGAATAGTTATAATTCAGAGATATTTGAGATCTTAAACAGGGAGAATCGGAACCTTCATAGGAGGAGAAAAGATATTCTATAATGATAATTTAAAAACATTTTTTTTATTTACATGTATGGGTAATTCAGTATGCATGAGCCATGAAGGCGCTCAGAAGAAGGAATTTCATCCCCTGGAGCTGGATTTACAGGAAGTTAAGAGCCAACGGGTGTGTGTGTGTGTGTGTGTGTGTGTGTGTGTGTGTGTGTGTGTGTAAACCAAACAAGTTCTCTACAAGAGCAGAAGGTACAGAGAGTGCTCCCATCCCCTCACCTCCTTCCCTCTTTTCAGTCGGTCCTTGATTGTGGTCTAGGTAATGATACTGCCCACTTTTAGGAAGAGCCTTCCTATCTCAACTACCCTATTTAGAAACACCCTTACATACATGCTGGAGGGTTGCTCCTATCACTTTGACAATCAAGACTAATCATTACACGACTGAACACCACTCACTGATCTGTTCATTGACTCCATTAGCTTTGCTGGGTTTTTCCTTCTTATTGTTTCTACTGCCAGTACTCCCCCACTTCTTCTTTAGTAAAAATGGGTGAACGCCTTTTTCCCAGCACCCGTGAAGCATAGGCAGGTAGACCTCTGTGTTTGAGATTAGCCTGGTCTACAGAGTGAGTTCTAGGATAGCCAGGGCTATACAGAGAAACCCTGTCTTGGAAAAAAACAAAAAAACAAAAAACAAAAACAAAAACACCAGGATAGCTAGGGCTACACAGAGAAACTCTAACTCAAAAAACCAAAAATTAAATAATAAAATGTTCTGATGATTTAGTGGCTATGTACGTGTGTGTGTGTCTGTGTATATTTATGTGTGTGTGAAGAACACACTTGTGGAGGCCAGAGGACAACTTTCCTGAGTTGGTCTTCTTCTACTATGTTCATGCTTAACCTACTAAGTCATTTCCTTGACCCACGTCTTCAATTTTCTTTTTCTTTTTCTTTTTGCTTTTGTTTAAATTAGAATGTCTGTAGAGGCCTGGAGAGGAGAAACGGGGGTGAGATGGAAGGATAGAGAGGTTTTTGGTTTTTGTTTGTTTGTTTGTTTTGGTTTTTTCAAGACAGGGTTTCTGGTGTAGCCTTGGCTGTCCTCACTCTGTAGACCACTCTGGCCTCGAACTCAGGAATCTGCCTGCCTCTGCCTCCCAAGTGCTGGAATTAAAGGTGTGTGCCACCACTGCCTGCACTGCCCGGCTGGATAGAGATCTTAACTGGAAGAACACACATGCTATGAAAATAGAGGAAATGAATACTTGTGTTAATGTGCAACCTGGGACAGATGTATAAACCATAGATGTTCCTTACTCAAATTCCTGATGCCTGGAGAACATCATGTCCAGTTATAATTTGACCTTCTAATTAAAACTGACCTGAGCACCTTTCTAATTGTGAGGCAGCAGGATTGCTGCAATGAGCACTCGGTGTGCACAGTGACGACTTGGTGATGGAGTACTGCTTTACCAGGGAGAAGCTAGTTCTGCTTAGAAGCAAGGAGGGCGGGGCTATGGCTGTCATTTGAATCCCACACTTCGGCTTTGGAAGCTAGTGTCACTCAGGCTTTGGTAGCCAATCAGGTTCTAGAACCGTGCCGTCTAATCAGGACTACTGGAGAGCGGCAAGAGGCGGGTTCTTCACGGCCGCCATATTGTGGCTCGGCTCTGCGGCACAGGGAGGTGCGGTGTGTTGTGCTGTGAGCGCTGCTGCCGGGACCAGTGAGGAGAGCGCGGGCGAGTTCGGAAGCCGCGCCATGGTGAGCAAGGGCCGCTGTCCCTGCCCGCTGTGGTGGATCCTCCCCGAGGCTGGGGCGGGGCGGCAGCGGCATTCAGTGCTGTGTGGCGCTGGGCCCTGTGTCCTCTTCGCCGTGGTCCGCGCCTGCGCAGAGCGCGGAGCCTCCCTGCGGAGGCTCCGCCTCGCGCAGGAAAGAGTCGGTGCTCTGTCTGGGGCAGGCGTTTTATACAGTCCTGCTTTGGGTATCTCATCAGAAGGTTGTAAAACAATAGGTCATCTAGTTTCTGCTACTTTCTAGAAGTTCTGAATTTTCATGTAACATTTAGGTCAAAGCAATCAACTTGAGTTAATACTGTGAATTTTAAACTTTAAAAAAATTATTATTTTTTGTGCATTGGTATTTTGCCAAAATGTATGTATGTCTTTGTGAGGATGTCAGATCCTCTGGAACTGTTGTTGAGCTGCCATGTTGGTACTAGGAATTGAACTCAGGTCCTCTGGAAGAGCAGCCGGTTTTCCCAACCATTAAACCATCTCTCCAGCCCCAACATTGTGAAACTCTATTTAATTTCTTGTCTATAGACATCGGTTCTGCTAATAACCTTTTGCTATTCTGCCCTTTGTTGAGTTTCCTTTGCTACTTTGTCAAAAAAAGGTACACACACACACACACCCCATATATATATGTGTGTGTATATAACATGTGTATATATAATATCTATAACTATATATATACACTTTAAGTCTGTGTGCTGTTTCTTTGGAATTGTGTGGACCATTTTCGTTTTTTTCCACTCTCCACATAAACTTGAGAATCAGTTTCTTAATTTTTCATAAGTTGTTAGGATTTATATTGTGATTATTTAAATCTTAGTGCAGATTGAGGAAACATGACGTTCAGTTCTGAAGCTTCCTATCGCCATATTTATGGGGTATCACTATTTTGTGTTTGCTTTTTGTTTGGTTGGGGTTTTGTTGTTGTCTTTTTTGCTTATTTTGTTTTTTGTTAGGTCTGCTTTGGCCTAAAACTCACTCTGTAGAGGCTGGCCTTGAAATCATAGCCATACACCTGCTTCTCTCTGCCTTCCATGTGCCAAGATTCAAGGCATTGTCTCCCACTGCCCTGCATGGTTTTGTTTTGTTTTGTTTTTTGTTGTTAAAAATTATAGTTCTTGCTGGGTTGGTTGGTCAGTCTACTTTTAACCCAGCACTTGGGAGGAAGAGGTTGGCAGATTGAGGCTAGCCTGGTTTACATAGCTGCAGAGTTCCAGGTTAGCCAGGGTTACATCATGAGACCCTGTCAAAAAGATGAGGTGGATGGTCTGTAATGATGGTTCAGTGCTTAAGAGGGTATTGCTCTTGTAAAGACTCCAGTTTGATTTCCAGCATCCACCTCTGTGACTCACAACTGCCTATAACTCCAGTACCAGAGCATCCCATCTCCACTTCTGGCCTCTGAGGGCACCTCCTTCAAATGCACGAACCCCTACACACACACACACTCTTAAAACTTTAAAAGTGGCTTAGCAGTGAAAAGCCCTGGTTGTTTTTTGCAGAGGATGCTGCCTGATTCAGTTCCCAGTGCTCAGGTGGCCATTTACAACCTCCTGTAACTAGTCTCCAGGCCTCCTCTGATCTCCACAGGCACCGCATATGTGCTGGCAAAACACTGATCTTCATAAAAAAGTGTGAAAAAAACAAAGTAAGGCCCCTTGGCATTCTCTCACTCAAAGAGGCCCATTGCCTTTCTTGGAAATGTCTATAATTTGTATCTCCTCTTTGCTCCTAATAAAACTTTTTGAAAGTTTTAAAACAGTTAAAATCTTTTTAAAAAAATTGTAGTTCTTACCTAGAGGACTTTATTGAATTGGTATATATTTCATTGTCTCTTCTTACCTGCATTGCCA
Source organism: Mus musculus (assembly GCF_000001635.26). Classification (NCBI taxonomy): domain Eukaryota; kingdom Metazoa; phylum Chordata; class Mammalia; order Rodentia; family Muridae; genus Mus; species Mus musculus. The sequence goes on along the minus strand of NC_000074.6, from coordinate 69,772,904 downwards.
TACTGGGTATTGTTATCCAGCTGCTCACTGTTGGCTTACAGGACGCTGATGGATATTATACTCATCTTTAAACATTTTGATAATTTGTTAAGAGTTACTGGTTATAATCTTGTTGGTTCAATGAGTTTTGTTGATTCTTGGAATTTATTTTGAGGAAACAGTTTATTTTTTTCTTTTCAATGCTAATAGCATCCTTAATCCCCTTTCTTGCTGTGTGTGTGTGTGTATGAGAGAAAGAGCGGGAGAGAGAGGGCAAGAGAAAAGAAACTCATTCTAAGCCACACCATGGTGGTGCATGCCTTTATTCCCACTACCAGTAAAGGAAGACAAATCTCTGGGCTCGAAGCTAGCCTGGTCTATAGGTCTAGTTCCAAGACAGCCATCGCTACACAGAGAAACCTTGTCTTAAAACCAAACCAAACATCCCTTCCCCCCTTTTTTATGTTCTGTGTTTTACAAAGTCTTGCTATGTAGCTTTGGGTGGCCTAGAACTTGCTATGTAGATGAGGCTAGCCTCAAACTCAGAGATCTGTCAGTGATTGCCTTCATAGTGCTAGGATTAAAGGTCTCTGGCAGCATGTTCTGCTTATCCATTCTCCTATTATGTAGCTCTGGCTGTCCTGGAACTCTGTAGACCAGTCTGACCTTGAATTCACAGAGATCTGCCTGTCCGTGTCTTCAGAGTGCTAGGATCAAAAGCATGCTCCACCACTCCTGGCCCTCAACCCAATCATTTTTAAAAGATTTATTTTACTTCATGTGCATGAGTGTTTTGCCTCCATATAAGCGTACTGTAAGTGCACTGTGTCTGTAGCTGGTGCCTGTGGAGACCAGAAGGGCACACTAGATCTCACGCAACAAGTTACTGTTGATTGTAGGCTGCCATGTGGGTCCCAGAACTCAAACAGGGTCCTGCAAGAGCAGCAAGTGCTCTCCTGAGACATCCCTCCACCTCTTCCTGCCATATATATTCCAGTTACTGGCAGAATCATATTTTTTCTACTTCATTGTTAATGGTATATTGTATTAGATTGAGCATGTTTTTCTTTTAGGGCACTGGAAAGTGAGTCCAGGCTTTTGTACATTCAAGCATATGGTTTAGCTTAGTTTCCTCAGCTTCAATCAGAATTGTTCGTTACTGTTTATTTGTGTGTGTGTGTGTGTGTGTGTGTGTGTGTGTGTGTGTGTGTGTGTGTCTAAGGAAGTCAGAGGGTGTCAGGACCTCTAGAGCTTCAGGTTGCTATGGTCGCTGGGAGCCAAGTCAGCTTCTTTTTAAGAACAGTGTATGTTAACTGCTGAGCCTTCTCTCCAGCTCTTACAGCTTCGTAGGCTTCTGCGTTTGCACATGTCACCAGCAAGGTTATGACATCGTTAGGTTGTGCAGTAAATGAAGAATCTCATAGAAGATTGATCTCAAGCCGTTCTCCCTCCCCAATGTTTGAGCCACATGTTTGTCTTTCTCTGCATTCTTTGTGATTTCATAACATTAGAAAGTGAACATTTGCCTTTAATCTCAGCACTGGGGAGGCAGAGGCAGGTAGACACCGGGAGATTGACGCCAGCATGGTCTAAATCATTGGTTCCACTCCAGCTATGGCTACGTAGTGAGACGTTGTCTCAGAAACAACATTTGACGTTGCAGTGAGTACCTCTGGAAATGAGTCTGTCTTCTCCAGGGTTACTGTTCCTTTCTTGCAGGCTCAGTTTGCCATTTGTTTAGTGTCTCCAAAGTATTTGTTACCAAGATTCTATTACCTGTGTATTGGCAATCTGACTCCAGAATGCACTTCGTATTTAGTTGTTATTTTTCACAGATTTCTTTGTATATGAAGAGCTAAACAGAAAGGCTGAAAAGGCTACCTGTGAGGGATTTATGGATGGCTGAGTTAGGGTCCGCCTTCCTCCTGCTGTTTCACCCTTATGTCCCCCTCACTGGAGCCTAGAGAGAAGTCAAGGCTCAAGATGAGGGTCTTCTCAAGTGTTTTCTGAAACTGACTTTTCAATATGCCTTGATTTTGAAGACCCCAGTTCCTAAGAGAGATTTTTTTTTTCCGAGACAGGGTTTCTCTGTATAGCTCTGGCTGTCCTGGAACTCACTCTATAGACCAGGCTGGCCTCGAACTCAGAAATCTACCTGCTTCTGCCTCCCAAGTACTGGGATTACAGGCATACGCCACCACTGCCCAGAGAGAGAATTTTTTAAAACTTGCCTTTTCATAGTATGTTCTTGAACTATTTTAGCTAAGACAGCCCACTCTTGTTGAGAAGATTCTTCACACTTGCTAAATAGCTGTCAATCTAGAAGCTCTTAGTCAATCTAGAAGGATAAGCTCACAGAAAAGGCCAGCACTGCACTTCTGCCAGCCTCCCTTCCCTCCCATGATGGGCATCTCACGGTTTGGCAGGGTCTGCCTGGGATCGCTGACACCAGGTCATCCTGTTTCTTCCCCAAAGCAGCTACAACAGCTACGTTGAATGTATTCTAAAAGGATAGACCATCTTTCTCTTAATTTTCTCACGCTGCAGCATTGCTCAATTAGAATCCAAGTACTATGTTCAGGAATAATGAGGTGGCTTAGAGAGTAGATGCCTGCTGCTGCTAAGTCTAACACCCTGTGTTCTCCTCAGACCCAGACATGGAGGGAGAAATCCCACTCTTCCAGATTGTCCTCTGAATTCCACATCACACCCCTGTCCCGTAAAGGAATGTAATTACCCCTCGCTACACACACACACACACACACACACACACACACACACTTTGTTTTGAGAAAGGGTTTCACTTTGTAGTCCTGATTGGCCTAGAACTCACTGTTATACTTGGGTGGCCTCACACTCTGAGATCCTCTTGCCTTTGTCTGCTGAACACTGAGATCAAAGTCTAGGGCTGCCATGCTCAGGTAATTTTTTTTTTTGCTATATAAAGTGTAACCTTATTTAATCTTTCCCAGATGTCTTTACATCTGTCCTTATGAAGCTAGCTCTTTACATGGCTTTCTTGGTGGTCACAGGGCAGCAGCAGTGAATTTAAATCGTGGTGGGTGTGTTTGATCCTTCCAGGCTTCATGATCAACTCCTGACTGCCTGGCTTTGAGTGACACCACTCATGCAGTAGTGCAGCCAGACATAGATGCTGGAAGCCTATGGCTCAGCTCCCCTTTCAAGTAGTGACAGCATTGTGAGGTAGCGCTGGTCAAGAAGCTTGCTACACACATTGTCTGCTGTCTTTGGAGATTAGGTCTGATCGTCAAGGTTTGTCTGAGTTTGTAACAGACGAGACCATAACTCTGTCATTATGGACTTACTGACATTCTTCACTTGTGAGCTCTTCCCGTTATCTTGTTCTCTCCACCCCGAAAAGCTTACACTCTGTGCACAGACGTGTAAGGACAGACAGCTCTGTTTTGTGTACAGGTGTCCGGACTGTCTAGGACAAGAATGAGAATTGGAGGAGGAACTGTGCCTCCTCCTCCCCAGGGCACTCAGTGAGAGGAGTGTTTTTACATCACATGCTGTTTCTGTTCAGTAATGTTTGCATTAGTGTGTCTCTGTCATGGAACACGTGTGGAAACTGTAGACACATGTGAACATCTTATCAACTAGGCATCCCTTTGCAGTCCTGGCACTTCTTTTATACACACATTTGGGATGTTTTAGGATTTGGTGAGCTTTGAGGACGTGGCTGTGCACTTCACCCAGGACGAGTGGGATTTGCTGGACCCTTTCCAGAAGAGTCTGTACAGAGATGTGATGCTGGAGACCTGCAGGAACCTCGCTGCGATAGGTAAGGCTCTTCTTTCTTTCCCTTGGTTAAATTAGTTTTCCTGTTAGGAATGGTCTTCTGCAATTTGGATGTAGAAAGGGAAGGATCTGGTGAATATGTGACATCATAGTGGAGATGAGATGGCTCACTACGTCAAAGGCACTCATTCTGCAGGCCTGCTGGAACCATGGTGGAGGAGGGGAGAGCCAGCTCCCACAGTTGTTCTCTCATCTATGTGTGCTCTGTGGCATGTGCACCCCCATACCACACACACACTGAAAATCTCTGCTTTTGCAGGGCTTATGTTTTAAGAAAAATGACATGATTACAATGTATATTGAGACTAGAAACTACTTCTCAGTGATTTCTTTTTTTAAAGGTTTATTTATTTATATGACACTGTAGCTGTCGTCAGACACACCAGAAGAGGGCATCAGATCCCATTACAGATGGTTGTGAGCCACCATGTGGTTGCTAGGAATTAAACTCAGGACCTCTAGAAGAGCAGTCCACTGACTCTTAACCACTGAGCCATCTCTCCAGCCCCCAGTGCTTTTATATTATTTTATTTTAAGATCTATTTATTTATTTTATGTATATGAGTACACCATTGCTCTCTTCAGACACACCAGAAGAAGGCATCTGATCCCATTACAGATGGTTGTGAGCCACCATGTGGTTGCTGGGAATTGAACTTGGGACCTCTGGAAGAGCAGTCGGTGCTCTTAACTGCTGAGCCATCTCATAAATTAAAAAATAATTTTATTATTTGTGTGTGCACCTTTGTGAGTATATGTGCACCATATGTGTGTAGGAGCCTCAGAAGCCAGAATAGGGCATCAGATTGTCTTGAACTAGACTTACAGGTAGCTTTTATTGCCATGCAAGTATTAGAAACCAAACCTAGGTTCTCTACAAGAACAGTAAATATTCTTAACCCCTGAACCATTTCTCCAGCCCCTTTCTTCCTTTAAGAAATGATTTATTTTAAATTATCTGTGTGTATAGGGGCAGTCTTGGGGCATGTGTGTATATGAGCGCAGGTGGCGTGACTAACGCTGTGTGGTTTGGAGCATGTACATGTATGTGAGCGTAGGTGCCATGGAGGGCAGTGTGGCAGTGTGTGGGGCATGTGTGTATATGAGGGCAGAGGGCAGAGGCCTCAGGCGCCTCTGGAGCTGGAGCTTCAGGTGGTTGTGAGCTGCCCAGTGTGAGAAGTGGGAACCAAAGTTATATTTCTTTGAGAACAGTAAGAACCCCTCCTGGTTTTCAGGAACTTCTGACCTTTTTTTTTCTAGCTGGGGTCTCAGTGTGTAAACCAGCAGACCTTGAAGATACCACTTGCCTCTGCCTTCTGAGTGCTGAGGTTGACAGCATATGCCTCCACATCCAGTTTTATTTTTATTAATTTCTAATAATTTATCATAAATTTTGGGACTGCCTTTTAGGGTATATATGGGAAGAACAGAATGTTGAAGATGACTGCAAAAATTTTGGAAGAATTCAAAGGTAATTTTCATGTATAAGTGGAAGGAACTGTCTCTTGTAGAAACCTTAATGTGCCATATAAATTTAACAATAAGCAAAAGAACTTTAAGTTTATTCATCATTAGAAATTTGTCAGCAAAACTATGTGCTTGAGTGTAAGAATGCTATTCACTGTTTGCAGCACACTTTACTTGGACCCAGTGTTAAATCATGAGATTTAACAGTATTAGATTATTGCTCTGGGGAGGCATATTGTAAAAATATCGATCCATGTAGTTTCACACCATTCAGACGTGGCAGAGAGTGTACACTTGACCTCATCTTGAGAGCAGTGTCTGACCTACACCTTGATAATAAGCAGTCAATGAATCTAATTTGGTTGTTTTTGTTTTTGAGAAAGGGTCTCACCATATAACTCTGGACCAGACTGGCCTCTAGTTCACAAATATCCACCTGCCTTTGCCTCTTGAGTACTGGGATCAAAGACATGTACCACCAAGCTTGTCTTTTTTTTTTTTTTTTTTTTTGATTTTTCGAGACAGGGTTTCTCTGTGTAGCTCTGGCTGTCCTGGAACTCACTCTGTAGATCAGGCTGGCCTCGAACTCAGAAATCCACCTGCCTCTGCCTCCCAAGTGCTGGGATTAAAGGCGTGCGCCACCACGCCCGGCCGTCTTTTTTTTTTTTATTATTTTTTATTTATAGAAGTCGCATATTATAGACTATGAAGGTATGGTCTTAGGGTGAAGGTAGTCAGGGTCACACAAACTTCAACCCTATGCCGAACCTCAATAGAAGCATCAGGTTTTCTACTAAAATTAAGCTCTGTGAATATAGTGTTTGTGAGAAGGTTTTACATCTCATTCATCCTTTAATAGGCATGTCATATCTGATTCTGAATACTTACTGGATGAGCAGGAGGGATATGGAAACAAGCCATACGATTCTAGTTCTCTCACAAGTATTCAAGGACACATGGGAGCGCACACTGTGAATGGACCTTGTGAATGTGAGGTATGTTTAAAATCCTTTGGTTTTCCAAGTGCATTTGGAATGTGTCACCAGCCCCACAGTGGACAAAACGTTTGTGACTACAAGGAATTCGGAAAGGCTTCTGGTTACCACAGTTCACTTTACACACATGGAGGGACTGACACTGTAAGAAAATGTTACTCGTGTAACCAGTGTGGGAAAGCTCTGAGTTCTTCCAGTTCCCTTCAAAGGCATGAGAGAATTCACACAGGAGAGAGACCCTATAAATGTCAGCAGTGTGGGAAAGCTCTGAGTTCTTCCACTTCACTTCAAAGGCATGAGAGAATTCACACAGGAGAGAGACCCTATAAATGTCAGCAGTGTGGGAAAGCCTTTAGATGTCACAGTGCCCTTCAGTTACACGAAAGAATTCATACTGGTGAAAAACCCTATGAATGTCAGCAGTGTGGGAAAGCCTTCACATGTCACAGTTACCTTCGATTACATGAGAGGACTCATACCGGAGAGAAACCTTATGAATGTAAGCAGTGTGGGAAAGCCTTCAGATGTCAAACGTCCTATCATAGACATAAAATTATTCATGGTGGAGAAACATTCTATGAATGTAAGCAATGTAGTAGGCTCTTCATTTATCCCTCTTTACTTCAAATGCATGAACGAACTCACACGAGTGAAAGACCATATAAATGTAAGGAGTGTGGAAAGTCCTTCCTTTATCCCTCTTTACTTCAAATGCATGAACGAACTCACACAGGTGAAAAGCCCTATGAATGTAAGCAATGTGGTACAGCCTTTAGACATCACTCTTCCCTTCGGTTGCACGAAAGAACTCACACAGGAGAGAAGCCCTATGAATGCCAGCAGTGTGGGAAAGCCTTCACGCGTCACACTTCCCTTCGGTTACATGAGATAACTCACACTGGAGAGAAACCTTACAAATGTAAAGAATGTGGGAAAGCCTTCAGACATCATTCTTCTCTTCGATTGCATGGAAGAAATCATAGTGGAGAGAAACCCTATGAATGTAAGCAATGTGATAAAGCCTTTATACGGTACAGTTACCTTCGATTACACGAGCGCACACACACGGGAGAAAAACCTTACGAATGCAAACAATGTGGGAAAGCCTTCAGCCGCCACAGTTCCTTTCAGAGACATAAATCTATTCATGCTGTGGAAAACCCCTATGAGTGTCAGCAGTATCTAATTCCTTTACCCTTATTTCCTCCAAATACATCAGACAGCTCATACTGGTGAGAAACACTATGAATGTGAACAGTGCTACAGTGTATTCTTATCCAGTGAAAGCATGTGAGAACAGAAGCTGTCACAAGATAAGCCTTCTCCACATAAATGATACAGTTACAAAGGAATGCATGCCAGGCACAGTGTCTACAAATGTAAGCAGTGTGTGGCGGGCCCTTTATTGGTCTTTACTTGCCTTTCAAGGAAGGAAGTTAATTCATGTTGGGGAAATGCCTTATGAATGGAAGCAATATGGTGAGTCTTAGCCCTGTTTGCTTCAAACACATGAAACACTTAAGGTGCAAAATGCTGTGACTGTCAACAGCTGCAGCCTTCCAGAGTTGCAGGTCCCTTTGGTGTCGTGAAGGACATCTTACTGGAGGAAAAAACCCTTGCTGTTTAGATGTCATTGCTCCCATAGATTCCATGAACAACTTCTGTTGGAAACAATGTCTGTGAGTGGCAACAAAGTTGTAACACCTTCAAGCTCAGCTCCTTTCAAAGATGTACAAATACTAATGGTGGGACAAAGCCTATCCAAAGAAAAATGGTGTTGGTTTTGGTTGTCAGTAGATGGACAGACATTTCTGTCAATAGTGCAGCTGCCTGTAAGTTGCCCGTGCTCAATAAGCCCAATTAAAGTCAGTGGCTCCCCAGGCTGCACTTGGGTGGAATAATTTCTTTGCTTTTAGCCTTGGTGCCCTGTCTAGGGTGAATAGACATTTGTACACATGTGGCCAGAAAATGTTCACACAGCACTTGGCGTCTGAATGAGAGGCACAGTGGAACCAGAGTCGAGTTTGAGAGGAGCATGGGCTTTGCCTCTGTGTGGGTGATGAGACATGGCCTCTGAAGGGAAGCTTTCTGTGGGCGCAGCAGCACGTCTTCCAAAACGTCTGTCCTTTGCAGTGTGCCATGGAACGATGAGCCTTCATGTTGCAGTACCAGTTGCATGGTCTGTACCTTGCAGCTCCTTTGTAGTATGGAGTGGCACTTCTGTGACAGATGAGTTTGCCACATGAGTGGATGGATGTCCACATACAGCTGTCAGGTTAAAGAGTATATTACAGGTAATTAGCACAGGTGAACAGATTAAGTAGGCCTCAGGTGCATGGCCCTTGCTTTGGGTAATAAGACATGCCAATAGGGCTTAGCTGTCTGCCAACATGAACTTCCCCTCTAATGGAAGAATTACTTTGAGGAAAAGATGCACTGTGTTGGCCTCTGAACTGGCAGGAAAAGAAAGAAGAGGGCAAGTGGGAGGGAGGGAGGATGGGCGTGGATGGGATGCAGCTGCTGGCTCCCAGTTTCTTACAGCTGGAATGTCATAAGGGAAACAGAGGTTCTGTCTGCTCAGTAGTCCCACTGGGACCCTAAGACTTGAGGCTTTTGTGTAAAATCCTGCAGGGTGAGAGTGAGGACACTTTTTTCAAAGGGAGTGCTGGGTGTGGTGGCACACGCCTTTGATCCCAGCACTTGGGAGGCAGAGGCAGGTGGATTTCTGAGTTTGAGGCCAGCCTGTTCTACACAGTGAGTTCCAGGACAGTCAGGGCTACACAGAGAAACCCTGTCTCGAAAACAAAAACAAAAACAACAACAACAACAAAAACCAAAAATCAAAGGGAGTGAGTAGAAGAGACCCAGCACACCCTGTAGTCCTGACCTCTACTGCAGAGAAGTGGGAAATGACGGGTACACCTAGGGTTGGAGTCCTAAATAGTAGCCCAGCAAAGGAGCTTGTGATGATTAGCAAATATTCTGCCTCTGGAGGGCTGGAAGGCTTGAGGAAAACATGAATGAAGGAAGATAAGAGAAAGCAGTGCAGCTAAAACGTCTGAGCTTTTCCTGGGTCATTTCCCACAGAAGGGGTGTACTCTCCTGCAGGAAAGGATGTTTGTGTATAAATTGTTTGTTCAACCCAGAGACCTCTCAGTAGCCAGGAGCATCCACTGAAGAGGCAGCAGTATGCTACAGCTTGAGCCCAGAGACTGTCAGACCCTGCCAGTCCATGGGATACAGCAGGTGAGCATGTCTGGGTTTCCCCTTGGCCCTACACCCACTGGAGAACAGGAGCCAGCTCCTTCCCCAGCAGATCAGCTGGGGGTGAGGAGATCCATAGGCCCAAGCTACACTCAGGGTGAGGTTGCAAGATGGCTCATGAGGAATGACAGATCAGGTGCAGGATAAGGTGCAACCTCCCGTCTCCTCTACTGTGTCCACACTGGCTTGAATTTATTCTTTGTTTTCTTGAGGAAAATTCTTATATAGCCTGGGCTGCTCTTAAATGCACTGTATAGACGACAATGATCTTGAAAGTCCTGATCCTCCTGCCTCCTCTTCCCAAATCCTGGGGTTGCGTGCATGGGCCACCCCATCTGGTCTCCTGTGCTTCAGAACGAACCCAGGCTCCATGCACACACTCTTAGCTGTGCTATGTCCTCAGGTCAACCCTGAGAAGACACTTGGTACAAGTCTTTTCATGCCGTTGGATCTTGTTAATAGTTTATTGCCCCCTTAGCTGCTGACTGCTGAGTTCAGCTGGCACTTGTTTAGGATGGTGGGTTTAAAGCCTTCCGTGATCCTGAGACCCCGTCTCCTCCCAGTCCTCTGTGTAATAAGGAAGAGGATCTTGCATCATGCTGATAAAATGCTAGCCTGTGATGCTCCACAGATCTAGAAAACAATCCAGGTGAGCTGAGGGATGATCAGGACAGGAATATGCACAGGACAGGCACATGGCAATTTCCAAACAAGGTGAATAGGGGAAATCCTTCACAGCCTGTGGCTAGCATTAAACATTAAAAGGTGAGTTGAAGAGCTTGGATGAAGGCACCCTGTGTGAAAGATACATTCAAAAGATAGGCTATTTAGTTCAGATGCAGTGTCAGAGGTAGACTACTTCCCCAGGAGCTGTTAGCCAGGGATGCTCCTGAAGTCCCCTAAACAGTACAGACTATTGCCAATTCTGTTAGTTATCCCCAGAACTTCATGTAAGTCTTCCTGAAGACACCACATGCTTTGGTTGCTGACTGTAGAGAAACCCATCTGAGACTGAGCTGGAAGCTTTGTCCTTGCTGGCCAGCATGCATAGGACCTGTAGGTGCAGGCGGCTGTGCGGCACAGCACCACTTCTCTGGACCCTGCATGGTACTGTGTCAAGCAAGATGTGCCTACTAGGGCTGGTGAGATGGCTCAGCTGTTGAGGGTGCTTGCTGCCAAGGCTGCCAGCTTGAGTTAGATCTCAGAACCTACATGATGGAAACAAATCCTGCAAATTGTCTTGTGATCCCTTCACTCATGCTGTGACATGTACCTTCCCTGCACAATACACAGATAAATGTAGTAAGATCCAGTACTGTAGCCACCCGACTCAATGAGAGTAATCAGCTGCTTTTTGGTTGCATTAAGGCTTGCTCTCCAGGGGTCAATTTACATGTATAAGACCCAATCACCACCCACAGCTAGACAGTCCTAAGGCCCTAGTATTTTGCTAGATGGGTATATTTCTGTGAAATGACTGTCTCACATTCTGTGTTTATGCCTGTAGATTATTGTTTCGGTCATTTTTGAGCAGAGCAGCTTCTTTTTGCAGTAGGCAGTAGTTACTGATGAGACTTCTCACCCCCTCCTAGGTTTGGCACATTCTAGAAAGGGGTGGCACGCCCTGGAGGAAGGGGTGGTGTGTTTTGGAATGCCGTCTTCTGAGTGTGCTGTTGCCTATCTTTTTGACATCTGGGTACCTGTGATGGCCTACAGGAAGCCCACACAAAATCTAAACCTTTAGTGTCCTTATAGAGGCATCGGCATGGAGCCCTGGAACCTTCCCTGATGATCTATCTATCCATTTGCTTCTGAGTGCTGAGATTAAAGGTGTGCACCACCATGTCCAGCCTACTCCCTGAATACCTTTAGGTGGTTAATGGTACTTAGACAGGAGGGCGTCATAAGATCTCCCCCTCCTTTGAATATAAAACCAGATAGTTGTTGCTGGTAGGGGGATGTGGATTACCTATCCATAAGTTTCCCATGTTTTTGTCAGTACCCCTCACCCATGCTCTTGTAAGTAACCCTAATTAAAATAATTGGTTCATCAAGCTGCACTTGTGTCAAATCCTTTCCTTGTGTCTGTGTTTGGTGTCCTTGTCTGAGATGAACGGACATTCAGACCTCAGAAAAGTTCCACACAGCTGTATTGTAATAAGCATTATACTGACAAGCTGTCATGTTGCTTAAGTTTGTTGAGAGCAGACACTGTGAGAGAGTACACCCTCCTTGTTCTTTTCAGAAACCTGTTAATCTCAAGTTTTCTCTGTTACTTCCTATCCTGGGGTAGGCTGGCTGTAACAGGGAGAAAGTTGTTCAGCAGTAGCTATGGGTATTGAAAAGCATGGTAAGAGATAGAAGGCAAACTGTTTCAAGATTGCAGTGGAAATAAAAAGCCAGATGCTTTTTATTGGCCTCAACAATGCTTCCCCAGTGTACTCCTGCTGGGTTTCTTTCTTTCGTCTGTCCTTCTGTCCTTCCACCCTGCCTTCCTTTCCTCCCTCCTTTCTCCTTCCCTCCGTCCCTCTCCCCTTCCTCCCTCCCTTCCTTCCATCCATCCACTTATCCATCCATCTACCCACCCATCTATTTATCTATTATTTGTTTTTTGTTTTTGGTTTTTCGAGACAGGGTTTCTCTGTGTAGCCCTGGCTGTCCTGGAACTCAACTCTGTAGACCAGGCTGGCCTCAGAAATCCACCTGCCTCTACCTCTCAAGTGCTGAGATTAAACGTGCGCCACCACCACCACTCAGCTATTATTTGTTACTTATTGATTTTTATAAAAATGTACATGTTTAGGTGTTTTGCCTATATGTAGGTCTGTGTACCATGTGTGTGCCTGGTGCCCAGGGAGGTCAGAAGAGGGTATTGGAGTCCCAGGAACTGGAGTTAGAAATGATTGTGAGCTGCCATGTATATGCTAGGACTCAAAGCCAGGTCCTGTGGAAGAGCAGTCAGTTCTTTTAAGTGCTGAACCATTTCCCTAGCCCCTGCCTACCCTCCCCCTCCCCCATTTGCTCTGTGACTATGCTGCTTTCAGTTTTCTGCTGGATGTTGTCAGTGTCTCATGTTTTGCTATCCACCTATCAATTCTATCTGCAGCTTGCTGTTTATTCTTGTTTGTTTATTTGATACAGAGTCCCAATATGTTACATAGTCCTGGCTGGCATAGAACATATGATGTGTATCAGCCTAGCCTGGAACTCACTGACATCCACCTGTCTGTAGATGTTTTGATTTTGTATTAAATCTTAATTTTTTGTGCATGTGTTTGTGTGTATGTGCATACCTCAGTGTGCAGAGATCATTTAGGTCCTGGGGACCAAGCTCAGGCTCTGTGCCATCTTAGCATCCCCTATTGTTTTCATGTTTTTGCTCTATAAGTGTACTTCATGGAGAGTGAAAGTGTGGTATTGCCCCTGGTAACCCAGAGTGTACTGAGCGAGTGGGGGAGGGGAGCTTGATGAAGGGGAGGGAGGTGGCAAGCCTTCACTTGTCCATGTCTCTCTCCTGTGTCTGTAGGTACTCACATGGCAAAACAAATCTCCAAATAAAAGCTGATGATGTTGGGAGAGGGTGGCTTTCTTTGAAAACAATAAAAACAAACAGGAAACAAACAAAATGCTGGAGGAAAAATGGTTTGAATTTTCATACATTGTGAAAAAAATTCAGACTTCCTAATTCCCTTCAAATATACGGGGGGAAACGCATGGGTGAAAATTTAATGAATATAGATTTAATGAACATAAAAGAATGAATAAAAAAGGCCTTTGGGTTTTTTTCCCTTTTTGACATCACAAAAGGACTTACCCTGAAGAAAATTCCTGTGTATATTAGAAATGAATTAAAGCCTTAAGTATCCTTTATTTCATTTTATATTTTTTTGCGGCAGGGTGTCTGCTACGTTGCTCTGGCTGTTCTAGAACCTGCTTTGTAAGCCAGGATGACCTCCAACTCACAGACTTCCACCTGCCTCTGTGTGTAAAGTTCTGGGTTTAAAGGTGTTTGCCATCTATCTATGTATTTATTTGGGTTTTTCAAGATGGGGTTTCCCTGGGTAGCCCTGGCTGTCCTGGAACTTGCTAAGTATACAGGAAGGCTTCTAACTCACAGAGATCCCCTGTCTCTGCTTTCCACGTGCTGGGAATTAAAGGTGTACTCCATCACAGCTCAGCTCAAACACTTGTTAAATTCATTCAGGCACACATCGGTGCTCTTAAGCCAGTGCTTAAGAGCGCTGTAATTGTCATTGAGAGCAGATCAGTAGCTCCATGGATTTAATACCATCAGTGTTCTAAACTACGACCTTAGGAAGTTTAATATATATCATCTCGAAGTCTCATCTTTTAAATATCTTTTTAAAATATGTCTTTATTTTATGTGCCTGGGTGTTTTGCTTGCATGGATGTATGAGGGTGTCAGATCCCCTGGGACTGGTATTACAGACAGTGTTGAGCTGGGATCTGAACTTGGATTCTCTAAGAAAGCAGACAGTGCTCTTATCTGCTGAGCCATCTCTCCAATCCTTTTTTTTTTTTTTTCTTTTTTTTTTGAGACAGGGTTTCTCTGTGTAGCCCTGGCTGTCCTGGAACTCACTCTGTAGACCAGGCTGGCCTCGAACTCAAAAATCCACCTGCCTCTGCCTCCCGAGTGCTAGGATTAAAGGCGTGTGCCACCACGCCCGGCTTTCCAATCCATTTTTATAGATCTTAAATAATTTATTCAGACCGTCATATCTTATGTAAGCCAACTATTCAGGAAACATTCAGCTATGTTAATGTTCTTACACAAATTCTTTATTAAAGCAACCACATGGTGGCTCATAACCATCTATAATGTGATCTGATGCCCTCTTCTGGCATGCAGGTGTACATAGAGCACTCATAAATACAAAATAAATAAATCTTAAAAAAAAAAACAATTCCAATGACAAACTAAAGTTCTGTATCATCAACTTTTACCCTGAGCGAGCAGTGGGTTTATTGGACTTAGAATAGGTGAGAGACTGCTGATTGCTGATAGCAGCATGTGTGACCCCAAAGCTGCCATACTGGAAGTCTTGGCAATATGGATGATGGCTTCCCCATAGCTGCAGAGGTAGTACCCCCTCTCTGGATACTCAAATGAGGGTCCAATGACTCTACCCATCTTCCCTCCATACACACCTTTTTAAATATGGGGTCTCAATGTGTGGCTCTGGCTGGCCTGTAATTCACTATGTAGACCAAGCTGGCCGTAAATGCATAGAGATCTAGCTGCCTTTGTCTTCTGAATGTTGGCATTAGCGGTAAATACCACCACGCCTGACTATTATACAAGTCATTGTAACTGAAAGGTAGAAGCAAAAGCAAGATGGGTAGCTGGAGCTTGGAGAAGCAGAAATAGAAGCAGATAAGCATGAAGCAATGGGAACAAAGAGTCTTGGGAAAGGAGAGAACACCTTTTTGGCTCATCCAATGTAACTGCATTTATTGAGATAGTGGTGAATTTTCATGGTTTCCTCAGTCTTGATGAGGGCATTAGGCAAGCTGGTGATGTAGCTGCATGGTTGTTTTTGGTTATGTTAAGCATAGCTCCATGCAAAATGAGCCTGTGCACCATCAGCGCAACAAGTCCCCTCGGGATTCATGCATCTCACAGATTAAATGTGGAGAGGCAGTCACCTCTTTCCTTTAAGAAGATATCTTAACTAGATTTTAGCCTGTATGTGTCGGAGACAGTATGTGTGGGCTAGGCATGTAGTCCCCAAAATAGCAAAGCAATATAGGAAAAAATCCTTAAAGCAATTTGAGTCCCTATATCCTACAACACAAATTATAAGCAGCATTTTGATTGATAGATACTAGATTGTGTCTGTAGTTGTTTTTGGTAGGACGGCTGTCTTGACAATATTAATTCGTGCAATTCGTGAGCATGAGGGGTCTTTTCAAATCTAATGTCTTCCTCCATTTCTTTCTTTGGAGGCTTAAAGGTTTTATTATAGAAGACTTGTTTTCTTCTCTTGGTCAGGTTTGTTGTTGTTCATATTGTAAATGGATTTCCTTTAGACTGTGTGTTGTTAGTCTTTAGGGAGGGTGCTGAGTTTGTATTTTGGCACTTTGCTGAACATGTTTGTGAGCTCAGAGTTTTGTGGTGGAGGGCTTAGCTAGGGTCTGTTGTGGAAGAACCATGTCATCCGTAGTCAGGATTTTGTTTTTACTTCTTTCCTTTGTCTTAGTTAGGGTTCCATTGCAGAAAAGAGACACCATGACCAAGGTAACTCTTTTTTTAAAAGATTTATTTATTTTATGTATGTGAGTACACTGTAGCTGTCTTCAGACACACCAGAAGAAGGCATCAGATCCCATTACAGATGGTTGTGAGCCAGCATGTGATCACTGGGAATTGAACTCAGGGCCTCTGGAAGAACAGCAGCCAGTGCTCTTAACCATTGAGCCATCAATGTAACCATTCAGCCCCCAAGGTAACTCTTAGAAGGGCAAACAGTTAATTGTGGCTGGCTTACAGGTTCAGAGGTTCAGTCCAGTATCATTATGGTGGGAATCATGGCAGGGTACTGGCCAACATGGCAATGGAGAAAGAGAATTCTGCATCTTGATTTGAAGGAGCCAAAAGGAGACTGTCTTCATGGGCAGCCAAGAGGTGAGTCTCTTCCACACTGGCGGAACTTCACACTAGGAGATCTCAAAGCCCGTTTGCACTTTCTCCAACAAGTTGGAGAATGGGAATGCTACCCTATTCCAACAAGATGGAGAACTGGGCACCACTGAAATGCTTTGAGTTTTTCTTTTTTTTTTATTTTATTTATTTTTTGTTTTTTTAGAAACAGGATTTCTTTGTGTAACCCTGGCTATCCCGGAACTCGCTTTTAGACTAGTCTAGCTTTAAATTCACAGAGATCTGCCTGCCTCTACTTCTCCAGTGCTGGAATCAAAGGTTTGTACCACCACTGCTTGGTAATTTTATTTATTTTTTTAATGAATGAGGCAATTTATTAACCCAGCATCCTTTGTTCTAATGCTTCTTGTTGGCAGCTGCCACCTGTCCAGCGATCCTGTCCAGATCTCTCTGTCCCTGAGGTGTTAGCTTGCGGCCCTCATCTTGGGCCTTTTCCACCATTTTCAGCCCCTCCAGGGCTTGGAGGATCCAGCGGGCCACACTCTTAGAGTCTCTGCTGAAGTGGCTGGGCCTGACACCATTTCTCTGCTGTCCTCTGTAGCCAACCCCTGCACCACCATGGAGGTACAGGTGCCGAGCTGTAGAAGCAGTTCATGTGTAGAACCAGTTCTCATCATTTGGGGCAAGCTCTTTATGTTTGGCTAGCCATTAGGGGACTTTCAGCGTCCCCGGACTTTTTGAGGAAGGCTGCCAGAGCTCTGACTCAGAACTCCTGCTGGTTAACATCTTTTACAGTAACTCCAGACATCATGTGGTGCCAGTAGACCCTCTGGGTCCCTTTGTCTGCATGGAACGGGTCTCTAGTCTCAGGTGGGCAAGGTGTCGGCAGGTGACAGACAGACCAACACGTGAGATTGTGTAGAATCTGAATGTATTGTCACAAAGTGAACACCAATCTTATATAGTACAGAAAATACAAGGGGTAGCAGGCGAAGTACATTGAAGTTACCTGACACAAAACAAAGGAATGACAACAAAGGGACTTACAGGAACCAGGTAGATGTTTACAGTAAAGATAAAGCAGTCCTGCTTAGGGTCAGCTTAGTGACAGGTGAGGATTTCACACTCTAGTGCTATACCTTTGATCCTTGTGAAGGCTAGCACCAGGGGGTTCTGCTCTTAGCAGACCTCATGAATAATGCAATATCACAACCCCCCTATTTCCTAGGCCTTGCTAAATTCTTATATGAGTGTAACTTTTTTTTTTCCATTTTTATTAGGTATTTAGCTCATTTACATTTCCAATGCTATACCAAAAGTCCCCCATACCCACCCACCCCCACTCCCCTACCCATCCACTCCCCCTATTTGGCCCTGGAGTTCCCCTGTACTGGGGCATATAAAGTTTGCGTGTCCCATGGGCCTCTCTTTCCAGTGATGGCCGACTAGGCCATCTTTTGATACATATGCAGTTAGAGTCAAGAGCTCCGGGGTACTGGTTAGTTCATAATGTTGTTCCACCTATAGGGTTGCAGATCCCTTTAGCTCCTTGGGTACTTTCTCTAGCTCCTCCATTGGGAGCCCTGTGATCCATCCATTAGCTGACTGTGAGCATCCACTTCTGTGTTTGCTAGGCCCCGGAATAGTCTCACAAGAGACAGCTACATCTGGGTCCTTTCGATAAAATCTTGCTATGAGTGTAACTTTTAAGTATTTGGAGAATCTCCATTTGTCAGGAGAATTCACCAACTTGCTTCTAATATATAATGCAGCCTGTACTGAAGATTTCTATCTCAGTGGGATTCCCTTGCTCTATTATGGTATTTCCTTGTTTGGGTGAGATTTGCTACTGTCCTTAGTAAATATTTTGCAGACTAGCTCTGAGCTACTGGCTCCGTCTTTTGTAATGCTTACTTAGTTACTGAATAGATAACTTCCTTACTGTATTCCTATTGGATTCCAAGCTCATTGGCTTCTGGGACCTTGGAACACTGGGGAGACTTAACTATATCAGAATTTAATCTTAAAAGGCATTTATAATAAAATATTAAAAGAGAGCTCGTAGTTCCATACACCAGACTAACGTGGGAATAGAGTATGAGTATGTGGGTAAATGAGAACGCCAAAGCTCCAGGAGGTGAGTTTCCAAGAAACTCTTCCTCATGAGTGCTTCCAGACTTTTCAGCCTGTCAAGCAGACTTGACCGGAATGCGTGACAGTGTGGCCTCTGCGCTGCCAGCCAGGGGAAAGGGAGATTTTTAATTTTTATGTTTTAGCTCAATAACAGTCCTTCTTTTTAGGACATTGTCACCAGCACTGCCATTTTGAAACCTGCTTTGGATTTAACAAAATGGACTTGCTGTTGATTTATAGTTCAGAGGTTCAATAGATTATCAGGGTGGGAAGCATGGCAGCATTTAGGCAGCCATGGTACTGTAGGAGTTCTGAGTTCTGCATCTTGACCCACAGTCAGCAGAAGGAGACTATGTTGTCACACTGAGCATAGTGAGAACATTTAAGACCTCAGAGCCCCTGGCCAGAGCTCCCAGGGATGGATTACCAACCAGTGAGTACCCATGGCGCTGACTGCATATGCGGCAGAGGATGGCCTTGTTGGACATCAGTGGGAAGAGCGCCCTTTGGCCTGAGGGTGTTCAGTGCACCAGTGTAGGGGAATGCCAGGGCATGAAGGCTAGAGTGGGCAGATAAGGGAGCACCCTCCTAGAGGCAGGGAGAGATGGGTGGGATAGGGGATTTCTGAAGGAGAGACCTGGAAAGGGGAAAACATTTGAAATGTAAATAAAGAAAATATCCAAGGAAAAAAAAAGTGATCTGAAGAGTACATAGGAGAACGAAAAGTTCTAATTAGGGAACGAGGAGAAAGACAAATATAGAGAGAAGAAAGAGGTTAATATTACAATAAGGAAACAAAAAAGTCATAAGAAATTATACTATTAACTATCTACCTAAAGTACCTACAGTGCATGTAATTTGGTGTATGAATATATAAACTTTTTACAAAGAAAAAAGACCTCAAAGCCCTGCCTCCACAGTGACACAATTCCTTGAACAAAGCCACACCTCCTCCAGATAAGGCCATACCTCCTAATATGCCACTACCTATATCTATGTCCAAGCATTCAAACATATGAATCTGTGGGGGCCATACCTACTCAAACCTTCACAGTGGGCTTTGAGATTTCAAAAGACTCAAGTCGGGGCTGGTGAGATGGCTCAGTGGACTGCTCTTCCGAAGGTCCAGAGTTCAAATCCCAGCAACCACATGGTGGCTCACAACCATCCGCAACAAGATCTGACTCCCTCTTCTGGAGTGTCTGAAGACAGCTACAGTGTACTTACATATATTAATAAAATAAATCTTAAAAAGAAAGTGCTCTGTCCCCATGAATAACTTGCTTTACTACTAAAAAAAAAAAAGACTCAAGTCATTCCCTCTCCACCTTCAGCTTGCAGGTCAAGGTGTGAACTTCCGGCTGCTGCTCCAACTCCCTGTGCACTTGCTCCCCATCATAGATTCCAAACCTCTGAAACCCTGAGCCCAGTTAAATGTTTCCTTTATAGATTGTCAGCCTTGGTAATGGTGTTTTGTCACGGTAGTAGAAAAGGAACTGAAATTTGGTACCAAAATGTATATAATATAATACTACTGTGACAGACAACCCTGACCATGCTGGTTTTTGGAGGAATGGAGAAGACTGGGACTTTGGCATAGGAAAGTAGTTGTACTTTGTAAGCAGGTCTTAACAGGATGCAAAACAGCAGTGCTGAGAGCTCTGTAGACTGTGGAGGCAGAACTTAAGAAGTTTCAATATTGGCAAAACTGGGCTAGAGACCATTCTTGGCAAAAGAATGTGGCTGCTTTCTGCCCTTGTATGAATTTGCCTGAGACTAACTTTAAACTAAATTGGTTATTAGATCTTATGCAGAACTGTAATAATACACACACACACACACACACACACACACACACACACACACACACACACACACGCTTCAGTCAGTGTTTCTCTGAGTCCTGGCTATCCTGAAACTCACACTTTAGAATCGTCTGGCTTTAAATTCTAAGATCTGCTTGCATCTGCCTTTCAAATGCTCAGATAAAAGGAGTGCAACCATGCCTGGCCCAAAAAAGATAATAAACATTAATTCTGTTGTGTGGTTATTATCTATCTTAATACAGGTCTACAGTGAAAAAGAACAAGTGGGGCCAAAAAAAATATGGAATATATAGCTTCAAGAAAAAAAGAATGTCAGAACAATTAGTGTTGGAAACAAGGTTTGTGCTGAAAGAGAAAAGGAGACCAAGGCTGGGGAGATGACCCAGAGGTTGAAAGCACTGGCTGCCCCTACGGAGGACTTAGGTGTCATTCCCACATGCTGCTAGTACTCAGCCTTTCTCCATCTCGCAGGTTCCATGTTGCCAAAACTAATACCACACATAGGAGATGCTTACATATTACTAAGTCAAGCACCTATAGGGCAGCTCTGTTTCTTCAGTTCCAGGAGATTATGCCCTCTTCTGGCCTCTCTAGACACCTGACACACATGTGGTACACAGACATACATGTAGGCAAAACACTCACACACAACATGAAAATAAATCCTTAAAAAACAGCAGTGGTGCACACCTTTAACCCTAGCACTTAGGAGGCAGAGGCAGGTGAATCTCTGAATCCCAGACCAGCCTGGTCTACAGCGTGAGTTCCAGGACAGCTAAAGCTACACAGAGAAACCCTGCCTAACAACCAAGAGAGGGCAGGGATGGGAAGAGATCAAGGCAAGACCTAATTTGTATTGGGATAAAGACCTCATTGTCTTGTTCTAATCTATGTAAGGAAATAGTTATATTAGTCCATAGAACAGAGGTTGCTGTTCTCTTTCTGTGAATAGACAACCATGACAATGGCAACTTATAGAAGAAAGCATTTAATTCAGACATTATATATAGTTCAAAGGGTTAGAGTCTGTGGTCATTGTGGCAAGAAGCATGGTAACAGGCAGGTGTGGTGCTGGAGTAGTAGCTGTTAGCTTGTATTCCACCTCAAGCCACCAAGCAGGCTGGCAGGCAGACACACCCACATCCACACCCAGAGAGAGAGTTGGGTCAGACAGACAGACAGACTGGGCCAGGTGCTGGCTTTTGAAACCCAAAGCCCACCCTGAGCAACATGCTTCCTCTAATGAGGCCACACTTATCCTTCCTAAACAATCCATCAACTGGGAACCAAACATTCAAGTATATGAACATATGGGGGCCTGCCACTCAAACTACCACAGGTGCCTCTGGACAAGACCCTACCCAGCTAAGCTTCTAACATGTAAAAAGGAAAAGCCCAAGTAATTTTCTATTCCCCAAAACCATGACAAAGGAAAACGGCTGCAAATGTGATTCAGTGGGGCCAGGCTCCATCCCAAGAAGGCAGCAGAATTTGGCCATGATGTCTGTGTGGTTCTGACTTTAGAGTCAAGTCTGTAACTATGGAGAGTGTATGGCAGTGTAGTCCCTGCATGGAAGGTACTGAGAAGCTATTGTGAGTCATTTTGGAATTCAAACCTGGATTTCAGTGGAGATCCTAGAGCCATGAGACATCCGCCAAGGAGAGAATTGTCTTGAGCCTTAGAAGATATTTGGACCTTTAAATAATGTTGAGACTGTGAAAGTCTATGGGGACTTTTGACGGAGAACCAAATGCATTTTGCATTATAGTATGGTCTATGGGGGCCAGGGAGTGGAAGGAGGTGGTTTGAATGAGAATGGCTTCCATAGGCCATGTTTCAGTGTTTGGTCCCCAGTGATGGAACTGTTTGGGAAGAATTGGGTGCAGCCTTGGTGGTGGAGGTGGTCTTCGAGGTTTTAAAAGACTTGTGCCATTCTCAGTGGATTAAGGTGTGAGTCCTCAGCCTGTGGCCAAGCCTTAACAATACCAGCATGGACTGTTACACACTGCACCTCTAAGCCTGGTTAAACTGTTTTATAAGTCACTTCAATCATGAAGTTTTATCATAGCAACAGAAATGTAACTATGTCAGGCAAGTGCCCTTAATCACTGAGCGATCTCTCCAGCTCCTGTTTTTTTTTTTATCAACTCTAATTTTGTCTGTTTGTTTGCATTGGGTATGTTTATTTGTGCAGGCTAGTTTTATGTCAATTTGACACAAGCTTGAGTCATCAGAGTGGGGAGCCTCAATTGAAAATGTCTCCATGAGCTTGGGCTGTAAGCAAGCCTGTGAGGTCATTTTTAAAAATTAGAGATTAATGGGGGGAAAGCCCATTGTGGCTGGGGCCATCCCTGGACTGGTGGTCCTGGGTTCTCTAAGCAGCCGTATTTGCAGACAGTTTGGAGTCACCCGATGTGGGTTCTGGAAATTGAACTTGGGTCCTCTGAAGAGCAGCATGTGCTCTCAACCTCTCAGTATCAACTGGAACCAGAGTGGTCTGACTGGCCTCCTAGGTCTGAGGCACAGGGGCCATTGTATTAGACACTGAGTTGGTAACTGGACTGCTTACGAGAACCATCTGGTACCCTGTTAGACTAGGAAGTGCTTGCCGAGTTCACTGAGACAGCAGGGCCCAGCTCTCCAAGAACAAGAACAAGTTCTGCGTCAATGTAAATTCTCCTGACCATATGCTGGAGTAAAAGGCAGGCAGTCCAGGGCAGAGACTGCCTGGTCATCACTTCAGCTCCTGCTGTCAATCAGCAGTCGCTGGGCGGACCTAGCCAATCAGGGCCTTCAAGCTTACACCACTCAATCAAGAGCGAGGTAGGGCAGTGGGAGGCGGATTTTCTCTGTCCGCCGTGTTGTAGACTGAACTCCGTGGCTCAGGGAGGCCCCGTGGGTGCGTGTGCTGCGCTGTGGCCGCCGCTGTGAGGGGAGCACGGGCAGCTCGGAAGCCGCGACATGGTGAGCGCAGGGCCGCTGTCCCAGGTGGAGAGGAGTGGCAGCTATCGGTAGCTCTTCGCTTGTGCGGCGTTAGGCCCGCTGCGGTTGGCGGCGACTAGGTCGCTGCGGCTGTGTCGCTCCGCCCTTCGGCCGCGTCTGCGCAGAGCTCAGGGCGCCGCAGGGGAGGCCCCGCCCTCCGTGTCGGTGACGTCACGGCCACGAAGTGGTTTTTGTGTTGTACCCTGAGGCTGTTTGCTGAACTCAAGGTCCTGCCGGTTCCCCTGAGTTGTCTTCACATATTGGTGGAGAGTCCACTTTGAAATACTTTTGTGGGAGTTGTAAACTCTTAAGTTTTTGCTTATTTATGCCTATGTTGGATAGTATTTGTGAAGACAATTACTCTCCTGAGTTTAATTTGCTCTTTTAAAAGAACATTGACTATTTTGTGAGGTTCTTTTTTTATACTGTTTTGTAGATAAATTAGTTTCCAAATATTCGTACACTATTATGATCATTAAATTTCTTTGTAAAGATAAAATCTTTTATTTGTGTACTATTTATTTAGAATTGTCTGGAACGTTGAGGGTTTTTTTTCCCCCTTTACATATAAACCTTAGAACGGCTTTCTGCTGTTACACAAGATGTTAGCATTCTTGTTGGGATTGTGTTTTGAATTTATAGTGTAAATTGAGGAAAGCAACATCTTGGTGTTGTCTTCTATTTACTAGGCCAGTGCATATTCTTATTTGATTTTTTTTTTCTTTTTTCTGGACACTGGATCTCTCTGTGTCAGTGGTTCTTTACCTTTCGGTTAAGACAATCAGAAAACACTAATTCCCAATGGCTTTAGGAACTGAGATACTGCTCAGTTACAACATTACAATTATAACATAGCAACAAAAATAATTTTTTGGTTGGGAGTCACCTCAACATGAGGAAATGTATCAAAGGGCCGCAGCGTTAGGAAGGTTTAGAGTGACTGCTCTATGTATTCCTGGCTGTATGGGAATTTGCCATGTAGCTCAGGCTGGCCTTGAGTTCACAGAGATCCCTCGTCTCTGACTCCCAAGTGCTGGAATTAAAGACCTGTGCCACCGTGCCTGGCTTGATTCATTTTTGAAAAAGAAATTTATCTTCATCCAAGGATCTTTGTGAAATTTAGTATATGCTTCTCTTTGTGTCTCCTTTGAGCTGTGGTGCTACATACTCGGGGAAATTGCTAACCATTCAGTTGCTCATTGCTATTATACTGGAAGATGGACTTCTTGTGTTAATCTTGTATTCAAGAAGATTTTTTTAAAAAAGATTTATTTATTATTATAAATAAGCACACTGTTGCTGTCTTCAGACTCACCAGAACACATCCCAGTGGTTGCTGGGATTTGAACTCAGGATCTTCAGAAGAGCAGTTAGTGGTCTTACCCGCTGAGCTATCTCCCCAGCCCCAAGAAGTTTTCTTATTATTTCCTTGAGTTTTTGTTGGTCTTGGAATTTCCTATTTGAAAAGACTTGTATTTTATGTGTTATACTTAACAATTTTATTTTGAGATTCTAATACAATTAAACATTTCTCCCTTCATTTTTCTCCCTCCAAACCTCCTTCCATAATCCTCCCTGCTCTTCTTCACATTCGTGGCTGCTTCTTATTCCATTAATTGTTGTTGCATGCTTGTAACATCTATATTCCTAACTATAACCTGCTCAGTCCATGGAATGTTACCCGTGTGTATGTTTTCAGGGCTGACTGTCAAGCATTGGACAAGCAAGCAGTGTGCTCGTCCCTGGGGAAGAGTATCTCTCCTACTCCCAGATTTCCTTAGTTACCTGTAGTTCTTTGTGTACGATTGAGGCATTGTGGGCTTGTCCCTACCCAGTTTTTCATGTCCATTGGTGTTATCTTTGCTCAGCTCATTCTGAATAGACTTTATGAGTAAGTGAGATATTATTTCTAGGAGACCCAGTCTCACAGGAAATCTCCCTGATTCTCTGGCTGCTACACCTTTTCTACCCTAGACTCTTACTTTTTAAAGTCTCAGTGGCTCCCCTGTCCTGTTCTCTTTCCAGTTGTAGCATCTTCATCTGGCCTTCATGCCTTTCCTAACCCCCATGACTTGGTATGGCTGGCTCAAGCTTACTGGCTTTCCCCAGGGCTACCCACTAGGCTGTGCTTCTCGAGGCTCTGGTAGACACACACAGCCACTTCCACTGTCTCTCCCTCAGTCCTGCCTGGCTTCTGTGAACCTCTGGAAGGTGAGCAGCTTGCACTCTGGGCTTACTTCCATGCTGGAGAGAAAAACCCAGAGCTCATCGCAGCCACTGGACCGACTTAGTTTTTTCCATTTGCACTGTCTTGCCATTTTTGCTTCCTGTGAGCCATTCTTAAGGTTTTACAGGGGGCTGGAGCGATGTCTCAGTGGGTAAAAGCACTGACTGCTCTTCTGAAGGTCCTGAGTTCAAATCCTAGCAACCACATGGTGGCTCACAACCACCCGTATGATGCCACCTTCTCTAGTATGTTTGAAGACAGCTACAGTATACTTATTTATAATAATATCTTTGGGCCTGAGGGAGTGAGGCTGACTGGAGCAAGCAGAGGTCCTAGATCCAATTCCCAACAAGGAATTGAAGGCTCACAGCTACATTGTACTCATATACATAAAACAAATAAGTGTAAACAAAAGGCTTTCCAGCCTTGTGGGAGTTCCCTAGCTTTGCACTTGCCCTTCTGTCCACTTTCTTTAAGAACTTCAGCTTCACATAAGTCTTGCCTCATTTACTTCTGGTGATGTGGGTAGACCATGTTCTTATCTCTGTCCTTCTTTCAGCTCCTTTACAGACCCACTTTAGCCCATCTCTGAGATCCTTCAATGCTTTTCCTGCATCCTAAGTATGGAGTCCTTCTAAGTAGCTCAGCAAAGCCACTAAAGCTCTGCACCATGGTCAGGGTTGTTCCTGAATTAGCATCTTTCTTTAGTTCTCCAGTGAACTTTGGCGTCTTGTCTGGAGCTGGGCATCCTGAGGCACCGCTCTCATTCCGATGCTTACATTACAACGTTCTCCCCTCATGTTTTCTCTTTACTGACTGAAGTCTCTTGGGTTTTAAGGTTTTGGGTACCAGAAAGAGCTTTTAAGCTTAGATCTAACTTGCATGCTTTTTTTCCTCATAAAGAGGTGTTGGTTAGCCAGGCAGTGGTGGCGCACACCTTTAATCCCAGCACTTGGGAGGCAGAGGCAGGTGGATTTCTGAGTTTGAGGCCAGCCTGGTCTACAGAGTGAGTTCTAGGACAGCCAGGGCTGCACAGAGAAACCCTGTCTCGAAAACCTCCCCCTCAAAAAAAAAAAAAAAAAAAAAAAAAAGAGGTGTTGGCTAGTCCATATTCTCTGTCTTTCCTGCTTTCTTTTCCAGATTGGGCTAATATAGAGGCTAGCAAACACATGTTAGAATTCCTCCTCCAACAGCCATCTCAGCCGCAGACACATTTCTTATTACACAAAGCAGGGTTGCTTCCTAGGCAGCTTGCTGGCAATTTGCTCATACGTGCTGCTCTGCAGGGCTTGCAGTATTTGTGCTGGCAGCCAGCTCTTCCTAGAGAGCATTCACATGGCAGAGCCCAGTCATGAAGCAAGCATGCCATTTCCTCCACATAGGAGAAGACTGACAGCGTGGAATTCTCTGCCCCCTACCCCTACCCCCCAGAAGGGAACCCACCTTTTTAAAATGTTTCCCCCCCCTTTTTTTAGATTTATTTATTTATGTATATGAGTACACTGTAGATGTCTTCAGACACACCAGAAGAGGGCATTGGATCCCATTACAGATGGTTGTGAGCCACCATGTGGTTGCTGGGAGTTGAACTCAGGACCTCTGGAAGACCAGTCAGTGCTCTTAACTGCTGAGCCATCTCTCCAGCCCCAGGGGTTCCATCTTACACTACCTATCCCATGACATGTGCAATGTCTACCATAGTAAGACAGCACACTACCATTAACACATAGGGAAGGGCAGCCCTATCAGAATTTCCTTCACCCTCAGCCTGGTCAGCCTTGGTTGCAGGCCTTGTTACCAAGACCATGAAATCACTCCTCCCACACTCACCGAATCTGTCATTTCCTGTTCTGTTGCCAAGTATGTTGTGTGAGTCTTCCCTGCAGAGACATAACACAAATTCTTCTCACCTCCACATGGGGAACAAGGAAAAACCAAAGCAACAGTTCCACCAGTGTCCATCTCGGTGACCCAGCGGCTCTGTTGGGTTTCCTTAGAGGCTGAGGAGCTTCCTAGAGGAGCGGGATGAGGAAGGTCACCAGTGTCATGGGAAGGCCTGTCCTGACACAGGACTCAGGAAAGCTGCATCCCGGAGCACTGTGCAGGACGTACTGTGCAGGGCTTGCAGGCCACTCTACCACTGGACAGGTCTCCTGGAAGTCATTTGCCACTTCTATACATTTAGATCTAGAGCGGCCTGTGGATCTTGTAAATTCCTGCTTTCCCAAAGATGTGTAATCACTTTCCAACTCTCCTGAATTTCGGCTTCCATCCAGGAAGGAATGTTTCCAGTTGGACAGAATTGCTATGTTACAGCCTGTAGATAACTTCATCTTTTTTAAAAAATTAATTTATCTTAACTTTTATTTGAAGCCATGGCTGTCTTGGAACTTGCTCTGTAGACCAGGCTGGCTACAAACTCATACAGATCTACCTGCCTCTGCCTCCTGAGTGCTGGGATTAAAGGTGTGAGCCACCATGCTCAGTCTTATTTACCTGTTTAACTGTTGTGATACCACACATGAAGTGTCCACTAGAGTAGCTCATTAGACTCATGAGCCACAATTTTCTTGCTGAAGGATAATGGGAGCTTAGGAAGTTTCCTAGTATTGGCACAAATCGTTTGTGTTGAGTGATTTATCCTTTATATTCATGTGAACCCTATCAAAATGCTACGTTCCCTCATGCCATCAAACTTTAAATGTTGTGAGGAGGAATTTCTAAGAACAAGCAGGCTCTTGAGTGCTAATGTTAACACTGTTCCGGACCCCAGGGGGAGGACCGTGAGACAGGAAGTAGAAATCACTGTACACAGAGGACTGGGGCAGAGCTGCAGCACATCCTATGCCCTGAACCCAGTAATGAGAGAGTGCTGCTACAGTGCTGCCCTTCTGCATCCCTCAGTGCTTGCTTGCATGACGACTTCTGTGTGCTAGAGGACATGTGTGTGTCCACACAGTGGCTGAACCTGTTGTCAATCAAGTATGTGCAATGTTTAGGCCTCAGTGAGCTTTGAGGACGTGGCTGTGCACTTCACCCAGGACGAGTGGGCTTTGCTGGATTCTTCCCAGAAGAGTCTGTACAGAGATGTGATGCTGGAGATCTGCAGGAGCCTCGCTACGATAGGTAATGATATCACCCTACCTTCACTCTGTAAATTAGGGAGCAAGTGTCCCTTGGTATCTATCAATGCTCTTCCGGAATTGGGGCTATATTGAAAGGGAAGAATATGGTGAACAAATCAGCCATGTTTTTTGTGGATATTGAAGGTAGAAACTAATTCTTTCAATGATCTCTAATAATTTATACCAAATTTTCTGGGAATGCCTTATAGGAAACAGATGGGAAGAGGAGAATGTTGAAGACCATTATAAAAATCCCTGGAGAAATATGAGGTAATTTCTATCAAAAGTTGAAGCAAAGGAACTTGAAGGAATTTTAATATTCCATGAACATTTAAGAAAACAAAAAACAGGGCTGGAGGGATGGCTCAGTGGTTAAGAGCACTGACTGCTCTTCCGAAGGTCCTGAGTTCAAATCACAGCAACCACATGGTAGCTCATAACCATCCATAATGAGATCTGACGCCCTCTTCTGGGGTGTCTGAAGACAGCTACAGTGTACTTACATATAATAATAAATAATAAAAAAACAAAATCAGCTTTCAGTTGTTTCATCATTAGAAAAATCATACCTATATTACAACACTAAAAATGTGTGCTGAGTATAAGAGCACATCAGGGTTTGCAGAGGGTTTCTCTTGGAAACGCTCCTAGGACTTTGTATCGGTGAATGCTCCTGTTCTGATTACTGTTCTGTGGGAGCCATGCTATAAAGCCATCAACCTATTTGGTGTCACACTGTTCGAATGGGCCAGAAAGCACATACTTGGCCTGATTTTGGGAGCAGTGTATGACATAAATCTAATAAGCAGTAAGGAGTAAAGCACCTCTCTAACAAACTTGTCCTTTTTCAGTGGTTCCATGTCAGAGACCCCCTGTGAGAGGACAGAAGATGATCAGGTCGAAGAAACTCTGACATGGATCTCAAACCTTCATGCAAGCATGACAGTTTTTCCAGGACTAGCACCATATGAATCCCATATATGTGGGAAGGCTTCGACGAGTCACTCATCCTCTGATAGGCATGCCACATTTCTCCCCTGTTATAAACCACGTGAGCGTGAGGACTGTGGGGCCGAGCAATATGACTTGAACTCTCTTACCAGCTTTCAAAGGTGTACGGAAGCCCACACTGGGAATGGGCCTTGTGAGTGTGAGGTATGCTTAAGATCTTCCTGTTTTCCAAATCCACTAGGAACACATCAAGAGGCTCACAGTGGAAAAACACCCTATCAATACAAGGAGTGTGGAAAGAACTCTGTTTGTGCACATGGAGGAAGCCCCACTATGGGAAAGTTTTATGAATGTAATATATGTGGTAAAGCCTTGAGCTCCTCTACTGCCCTTCAAAGACATGAACTAATTCACACCGAAAGATTCTACGAATGCACGTATTGTGGTAAAGCTTTTAGATATCCCAAATACCTTCGATTACATGAAAGAATTCATACTGGAGAGAAACCCTATGAATGTAAACAATGTGGGAAAGCCTTTAGATTTCCTGGTGCCCTGCCATTACATGAAAAAATTCACACTGGAGAAAAACCCTATAAGTGTAAACAGTGTGGAAAAGCCTTTAGATTTCCTGGTTCCTTGCCATTACATGAAAAAATACACACTGGAGAAAAACCTTATGAGTGTAAGCAGTGTGGGAAAGCCTTTAGGCGTCATTATCATCTTCAGTTACATGAAAAAATTCATACTGGAGAGAAACCCTATGAGTGTAAACAGTGTGGGAAAGCCTTCAGGCGGCACAGTCATCTTCAGAGACATGAACGGACCCATGGTGGAGAGAAACCCTTTGAATGTGAATAACATGCTAAAGCCTTTACACTTCTTAGTTATCTTCTGTTACGTGAAAAATTTATACTGGAGAAAAAAATGTTGTCAGTGTAAACAATGTTGGGAGACCTTGCACTTCCATGACATCACTCTTATTAGATGCAAACCCTATGAAGTAGACACTGTGATGAAGTCTTTAGATGTGCTTGTCATCTTCAGTTTCTTAGAAAATACAGGAGAAAGCTGTGTGACTATGGACATTGTGGTGGAGCTCTTAGGTATTACACTGGACAGTGACCACTCATGCTGGAAGGAAACCCTCTGGATGGAAATAGCGTGGCCAAAAGGCCACACCTCGCACTGTTCTGTTGTCGAAAGGATTTCAATCCTAACCCGGAGTTTCTACCCCACCTTTGCTATTCCCGGATGAAAGATACATACAACCTTTATATTTATAGTAAGCCTTAAGCAACACAAGAGCTGGGCAGATACTACTCTCTATATTGTTGGAATCTACTTTCCTAGCTATAAGCCAGAGTTATTGCTTACTACTTACTATGTTTCATCTGGGCTGTTCTTAACTCCAATCGGCCAGCCCTCAGGGCTACATTCTTCTGACTCCTAACCCGTGGCGGCTTCTCCTTCCTTCTCCTGCACCCTTATTTCTCCTCATGGTCCCTCTCTAATCTTAAGCCCACAAAACCAATGTCTCTTTTGTCCAACTGTTAACTGTTAACATCTTTATTTACCAATAAAAAATATCTTGGAGACAAAGTCACTCTGTCGTCTCTGAGACAACCAATCTTAAGGACCCCAAATTAATATTAAAATACAAACAATACTAGGCCGACACACGACAGTGTTCTTCAGATATGGTATACCTCATATGTGAGAAAAACTCTACTCCCTCTCTGTATGTATGTGTGTGTGTGTGTGTGTATATATATATATATATATATATATATATATATATATATATATTCTCATTTGTGTAGAACAGATATCTTCAGTTCTTTCATACTCAATAAAACTCTAAGAATACAGACAATTTGGAAAAGGTATCATCTGTCACACTTTCAGCAACAGTGTCATGTTGGGCTTTTAACTGGGGAGATGTGAAATAATATTTACTTACCTCAGATGGGAACTAAAATGGTCTTCTAAGGCCTAGCTTGGTAAGCAGTGATTCTATTGAGGTTACTTACAGGACCACGGACAGCTCACAAGCATGTGCATCAGCAGACCACCCATGCCAACTTGAGTTTTGACTACACCCCTAGACTAGTTGACTACAACTTGGAGGGAACCCTGCTGGTCAGAGTCTCTTCTGTCAGCAGTTGTTTACTGGTCCATAACCTCGAGGAGTCCTCTGAATGTTTTAGCCTTAGCTTTCTGGGACTTACAAGATAATTCATTCAATTCCTGGGTCTGATGAGCCTTTCTCCTTCCTCCTTGGAGAATGTTTCAATTTAGAGGATATAGCTGGACAATAATCCATTCTTTCCTGTGATGGACTCCTACCTATTTTTTTCAAGTTACCTTTTGAGTCTTGGAAGGGTGACGCCGATATCAGAAGTTTCACTAGTGATTATGAATCTCTGAGGTACACCATCATTGTAAACTTTGCTCCCAGGACAAACTGCAGATAACAATCATCGTGACCCATGTGCATATATGTAGACGTTTATGAGGCACTTGGTCAGACACATCACTTCCATCAGTTAAAACAGTGACAGTTATTTTATAGCTGGGGCCTATGGTTTGTCTAGCTACAGGACTTTGACCTGGCATATGGTAGCAGACACGAATTTCCTCCTGTAGAGTTGCCTTAAATCTGAGAAAGCTTGTTTTACTCACGGTAATCATGCCTCTGTCATGCCACAAGCCTAGCTTTTTGGTACCATACCACACAGGGTCTACCTGAGCAACACTGTTAGTGAAAATTCTCTCTCTGCAACCTGCATAACACCAGTCACTGGGGAAGCTAGCAAGTATGAAGGAAACCTCTGGCTTACTTCCATGAGTTTTCCATGTCCTGTTGCCAAAGAGCTTGTCTTCAGCATTGAGGTCTCATCCTCTGTTTCTGGCATGTGGGCTCAGGATTGGCCTTGACCAACAATTCATATTGAGGCGACCTGCCCTTGACTGTGAGGTACTCACTTAACAGCCTTATGGGCTTTGTGTCATTAGGGCGCATCCTGTACTTAAACAGCTAAAAAGCTGTTGGGTTTTTTTTTAAAGCTGTTGTTTTAATATCCCATTAAAAAATTAATCTGGGGATGGAGAGATGGCTTAGCAGTTAAGAGCACTGGCTATTCTTCCAAAGATCCCTGGTTCAATTCCCAGCACACACATGGCAGCTCACAAGTGTCTGTTAACTCCACTTCCAAGGGATCTAACATTCTCACACTGTCATACGTACAGACAGAACACCAACACTCTTAAAAGTAAATTATATAAAAAATTGAACCTAGGGGTTGGAGAGATGGCTCAGTGGTTAAGAGCACTGACTGCTCTTTCAGAGGTCCTGAGTTCAATTCCCAGCAACCACATGGTGGCTCATAACCATCTATAATTAAACCTGGTTCTCTCTTCTGGGCTGCAGGCATATATGCAGGCAGAAGGCTGTATACATAAATAAATCTTAAAAATTAAAAAAAAAATTGAACCTAATCCCAGTATCTTTTCAAGATAGGTGAAAGTACCATTGCTTCTGGTTGTCTTTATCCAGGTCTGTGCATTCGTGTTTGTGAATGACTACCTCATTCGAGGACAATTTTCTGAGTTGGGTGATACCCTGATGGTGGCGTCATGTGTTCCTTTCTCGTATGGAAATGCTTGTAAGATGTCCTGGGCAGCTTCTACTCAGGTGAGGGCATATTTGCATCCTTCACTCATAGGCTTAGGTCCTATATGGCTTGCTGGCCATTCCTTTATGGGATAAGTTAGCTTATGTATATGTTCTGTCAGAGCCTTTATCTACAAAGACCTCAATTGGGAAGAAACCTCACATGCAGTAGCACCTTCTGCTTTGTAGCCTAGATGTTGGTATTCTGTCTCAACTCCACTCTCACTATTACCTATCAACAGCCAGGTATGTTCCTCCCCATAGTTACCTGGCAACAGCCAGTTAGGCCTGGCCCACTATAAAAGGGGCTTGTCTTAGTCAGGGTTTCTATTCCTGCACAAACATCATGACGAAGAAGCAAGTTGGGGAGGAAGTTTATTCGGCTTACACTTCCATACCAAAGGAAGTCAGGACTGGAACTCAAGCAGGTCAGAAAGTAGGAGCTGATGCAGAGGCCATGGAGGGATGTTCATTACTGGCTTGCTTCCCCTGGCTTGCTCAGCTTGCTTTCTTATAAAACCCAAGACTACCAGCCCAGAGATGGTCCCACCCACAAAGGGGCCCTCCCTCCTTGATCACTAATTGAGAAAATGCCGTACTGTTGGATCTCATGGAGGCATTTCCTCAACTAAAGCTCCTTTCTCTGTGATAACTCCAGCTGTGTCAAGTTGACACAAAACTAGCCAGTACAGGGCTGTTTGCCCCCTCCTCCCTCTCTTGCTGTCTTACTCCTGCTTTTCTCTCTTGCCTCTTGCCTTCTTGCTCCCCCTCCCTCTTGCTCCCCCTCTCTCCCTCTTGCTCCCCATCTCTCCCCATTGCCTTCCCCTCTCTCTCCACGTGGTCATGGCTGGCCTTTACTTTTCTACTCTCATCTCTCTGCCTTTCTCTGCCTCTACTACCCTCTTAACTCCCATCCCATGCCCGGAATAAATTCTATTCTATGCTATATTGTTGTGTGACTGGTCTCTCAGGGGGAAGGCATGCTTTGGCATGGGCTCGCTGAGGCACCCCCTTCATCCATACCTCACCATGCCCCCACAGGACATATATTAATACCCTTTATCTTTTTATAATCACAACATTGGTGCCCTGTGACTCGGATCTAGAAACTCTGCAGGTTTGCATCCCACCTCAGCTACCACAAGAGTTCGATGCTCACTAGCCCAGATCTGGTAAGCCCCCCGTACCCCCACTGGGCAGAGCAACCGACGGACGGACCGTCTGCATGGTCCCAGGGATTTCTTGAGCTCAGAGCTGCCCTGACCCTTGTTTCAGAACTCTTTCCCTTGGGTGAGATTTCCCTCTCCTTGGAGACAGTTTCTCTCTGTGACTTCCAGGCTGGGCCTGGACCACTGCTCTCTGGCTCAGCAGCACCAGCTCTGAGCGTTACAGTTGTGATTATAAAAAGATAAAAGGTATGTTCTATTCCCTGTAGGCCTATGTTTTTTTTTTTTTTTTTTTTTTTTTTTGAGACAGGGTTTCTCTGTATAGCTCTGGCTGTCCGGGAACTCACTCTGTAGACCAGGCTGGCCTCAAACTCAGAAATCCACCTGCCTATGCCTCCTGAGTGCTGGGATTAAAGGCATGTGCCACCACACCAGCGGGGGGCGAATTTTTATTAAGCCATCACAGATGGATTAAGTCTTTGTTTTAGTTTTGGCAGGTGGTGCTGTCTATGTACTAAGTTTTATTGCCAGAATGGAACTTCCATCATGGAGTCAGTTGTGCTAAGGTCTCAGGTCCTACTCAGGTCTGGGGCTCTGTTACATTCCCCAGTGGTCCTAGTGAATGAGTCAAATTATGGACTCATCCTGCTCTAAAGAGGTGTAGTTGGTCCTAAGAACCACCCAGTCAGTGCTGATAGCAGTGTAGTTAGCTATCAGGGACCAAGAGAACAGAGATGGTATCAGTTATTTGATTTATGTCTTTGTCTCTTGTTTTTCTTTCTCAACCATGGCAAGCTTTTTTAAATTACTTCTGAATAATTCACATAGAAACAACAGGTTTTTTCAAAAGCTGAACATAGTTTCATTTATCGCTTGAGAAGTCTAAGCCTCTTCAATTTGATAGGACTATTTTTGCAAGGGCATATAACGGTTGTTATAATACCTCTAGATATTAATCTGTTTACTTAGTTTAGAAAGCATCAGAAGAGGCATATTTAGTCAAACCGTTGGTACATGCCCACCAGGTGGTCTCAACAGTAATATTTCTGTTACCCAAATGAATTAATTCATTAGGCAGAATAGTAGGCATCAAAATAGGGGAAGTGCCTAGGTTAAAGGTTTTGGATGTTAGACAAGTTTTAGCCCCTTATAAGTTGTCTAATGTCTAATGTTTTTTAAGGCTATCCCCGGTCACAGTTTTGTTAGTAAATGGGCTGACCATCTGTTTAGTTCCTGTCCCTATGCAGTATGGGGGCCAGGTGTCTAAGTCTAACCAGCAACCCTGGCCAATTTCTGGCTGGAAATTATTAACTCTATGTACAGGGTCCCTTCCTGTGGCATAGAGTCTGATTGCCCAGGTTTTCCCTATTTCTCAAAGGTCAGAATCTTTTTTAAAAGATTTCTTTAAAGAAAGCCTTGGTTTTCCAACCCCAATTTTTGAAATGGAAACTCCCTTGATTTTGACAATCGGGGGTCCAGTCATAGGACATGTGTAGAAATGTAAACTTTGTGTTCCTGTCTCAAAAGATATATCCTACATCTTTCTTTTTTTCCATACAACCAGACAAAGAGAGCATTAACAAGTAAAGTCCAAGAGGGAATATGGGTTGCTGGATGGTAGTCACACTAATTAAAGCCTTGTCTGTATCTGTCTTTCTCAGTTTCCAGTCCAGGCCAGTGGAGGGGGTTAGATCATAATACTAAACTCATACCAGACATAAATCTCAGAAGGTGGTAGAGGGGCAGGTATCAGAAGGGCCTGGGACCTAGTGAAAGCTTATTTTCAATGGGTCCATAGTCCAGGGACAGTCCATTTGACAGCATCTGTGCCTCCCCATTTCTTCACCTGGGTGTGGTGGATCTATTGTGTAATGCTAGTTACTTTCACAGCCACAAGAGCGTAGAGAATCACTCTGTAGAGTCCTGTCCGAGTCAATGGCAGGGCCCCCGTGGTCACCTGTCTGGTGCAGACAGAGCCAGGGGAAACTAGTGGTGGATTGGGAGGTCGGCTGGGTTTCTCAGTTCAGTGAGAAGTCTTTATGGAGGATGGGAGTGTCTGTAGTGACTTGAGAAAGGAGTGCTTAAGAGAGTTTTACCAGGGGGTTGGAGAGATGGTGATATCAGGCTCAGTAGTGAGGAGCACTGGCTGCTCTTCCAGAGGACCCAAGTTCAATTTCCAGCACCCACATGGCATCTCACAACTGTAACTCTAGTTCCAGTGGGATCCAACACAGATACACATGCAGGCAAAACACCAACACAGAGAGAGAGAGAGAGAGAGAGAGAGAGAGAGAGAGAGAGAGAGAGAGAGAGAGAGAGAGAGAGAGAGAGAGAAGAAAGAGAAGAAAGAGAGGAGAGAGAGATTTACTTAGTTCTGCGAATTGCTGGTCTCTGAGCCTCCAGAAGCAGTTGGGGAGGTCTTCCAAACATAATCTCATAGGAGGGTATATCTCTCGCAATATGGGGTGTGGCAGACTGAAGCAAAGGAGGGAGGCCTATCCATCCTTTGGTAGACTTGTATGAGAGTTTTGTTAAAGTTTCTTTTAATGTCTTGTTTATTCTTTTTATCTGTCCAGAACTCTGAGGTGTATATGCACAATGATGCTTTCAATCTGTTTCTAAAGTTTTAGCTGTTGAGAGATTTTTGTCTATAAAAGCTAGGTTATTGCTAGACCCCATTGCAAGGAGGCAATCAAATCAGGGGATCAACTCCTGAAGGAGCTTTTTAGCCAATATTTGAGCAGTTTCAGCCTGGGTAGGGAATACTTCTACCCAACCTGAAAAGATATCTGTAAAAAGTAGCAAAGACTTATATTCTTTCCCAGCAGACCAGATCTTGGTGAAGTCAGTTTGTCTGGACTTTGCCTGGGTGTTTTTCTCTCATTTGGACCCGTCCTGGGTAAGTGCTCTCTGTTTTGGATTCACTTGAGCACAAACCTTGCCTGTCATCCAGCTGAGTCATCCTGCACCAAGATGTCCTGTCTAGTTATCTTGATTTGGGCAGCTCAGAATGTTTTGTGGATCCCAGCTGAGTAGCCTGGTGAAAGGTTAGTTACAGAGTCCTGCCAGTTGTTTCAGCCTGGTAGTGGAGGATAGCAATTTGTAGGAGAAGACAAATAGCCTCTAGAAGGGCCAAGATTTTTTTTTTAAGATTTATTTATTTTTATTATATGTAAGTATGCTGTAGCTGTCTTCAGACACTCCAGAAGAGGGAGTCAGATTTCATTAAGGATGGTTGTGAGCCACCATGTGGTTGCTGGGATTTGAACTTCCGTCCTTCGGAAGAGCAGTCGGGTGCTCTTACCCACTGAGCCATCTCAGCCCCCCAAGATTTTTTTAATGTCCCCTTTTTTTCCAGCAGCAAGAAGCCCTCTTTCTTTGTAGAATATACCATGGACATGACTGGTAGTGAAACATACCAACTGATGGACCATGTATATGGTGGTGGGCTTTCCTCCTCCCCATCTGAGAGTCTGGGTCAGATCAAGCAAGTCTGCTCTCTGGCTGAGGTGTAAATTGTTTTAGTTAAACTAAGCATTCAGCTCCCATGTGTCTGGTATCATCTTCCATCCTGTTATAGTCACCCAAGTCATCAGGCAAGAGGGCTGATGGCGGCTGGTTTCTCAACAGTTGTTAAGGTGGGCCAGAAGTAAGGCTGCCACAGAGTTAATTTGTTTGCTTTTTTTTTTTTAAAGATTTATTTATTTATTTATTATATGTAAGTACACTGTAGCTGTCTTCAGACACTCCAGAAGAGGGAGTCAGATCTTGTTACGGATGGTTGTGAGCCACCATGTGGTTGCTGGGATTTGAACTCCGGACCTTTGGAAGAGCAGTCGGGTGCTCTTACCCACTGAGCCATCTCACCAGCCCCTTGTTTGCTTTTTTAAAATTAAAATTAGCAGTAGCTACCACAGCTCTTAGACAAGTAGACATCCTGTGGCCTCAGGGTCCACTCATCACAGGGGGTTTCCATGGCCCCAAGGTTTGAGTTAAAATTCCTTTTGCTTGGAAGTTCTAAGGCTGGAGCAGGAGTCAGAACTGTTTCTTTTCTTATTTTCCTTCCTTCCTTCCTTCCTTCCTTCCTTCCTTCCTTCCTTCCTTCCTTTCTTCCTTCCTTCCTTCCTCCCTCCCTCCCTCCCTCCCTCCCTTGCTCCCTCCCTCCCTTCCTTCCTTCCTCCTTCCCTTCCTTTCTTTTTTGTAAATATATATATATATATACATACATACACACACACACACATATATATATACATATATATATATATATGTATTTGCTTTCCTCAGACACACCAGAAGAGGGCATTGGATCCCATTATGGATAGCTACCATGTCATTGTTGCGAATTGAATTCAGGACCTCTGGAAGAGCTCTTAACCACTGAGCCATCTCTCCAACCCCCAGAGCTGTTTCTTAAAGCCTCAAATGCTTTTGTTTAGTTTTAGTTCAGATTAGGGCTCAGTGCCTTGTTACAGAATATTTGATCACATTGTGAACCCCAGATTTGTGTTATTTACTGAAAAAAGCTTTTTCTAGTTTTGGTGTGGCTCAGCCACACCTTTAATCCCTCTGGCTGCAGTATAGACATGCCTTTAATACACACTTTAAATCTGAAACAATGAACATAACATTAGCTTGTAGAAGGAAGCACCCATGTTTGAAAGTGATGTCTAACTGAGTGACAAAGTGCTGAATCAGAGACAGAATCGGATATGCCCAGTTGTCATGAGAGCAGAGAGAGACGAGAGACTTACTTAAGAGAGAACAGCACAGAGAGAAAACAAGAATGACACAGGACAGTTATACAGAGACAGGGTGTAGAGAGAGAACAAGGTAGATACAGGTGAAAACCAAAAAAGCTGGAGAATAAAAAAGAGCTAGAAGATTAGAACATATTGCCAAAGTTAGTATGAGGCCAAGCAGGGCAATCAATTCAGGAGAAGCCAAGAGAAGCCAGATTGAATCAGTCAGCGTGGGGAGGAGCTTGAGGCAGAACAGAATGAATGAGCCAGCAGGGGTCAGAAAGAGCAGGAAAGGGTAAGCTTATTGAGAAGTAAGTGTCAGAAGCTGAAAACATTTTAGGCCTAGGTTAGAGTGTACGGAGGAGGCAAGAAGCTCCCAGAATTAGGTCGAGGTTAGCAGACTGAGGCAGTAAGCCTCGAAGACAATAATTACAACAGGCACATAAAAGTTTCTTTTACAGTGCCCCTTTTTGTGTTGGTGTATAGGAACCTTGCTATTTCCATAAACTCTGGAATCCAGAGGCAGCAATATGGATATTGGCTGCACCTAGGAAGTCTTGAACCTTGGCTTAGTCTTTGGCATTGGAATCTGAAAGACAGTGGCAATTCTACTTTGAGACAGGCTCCTCTGCCTCCACTCAGCTGTAGCCAAGATAGGTAGTCTTCTATGAAGGTTTAGATTCTTCAAAACCTACTTTAATAAGGGTCCTTAGATAATTTATCCTCCCTTCTAGCCCACCAGAGGTAGTGGGGATGAAAGGTTGGGCAAAGGGGAATGTGGATCTGTTTAGGAAGAATTCTTTTGGGCAATTCCAATCTTCGTTGTCAGGATATCAGCAGTTCAGTTTACATGAATCAGCAGTGGTAGCTCCTTGTATCCACTTGTAAACACTCTTAGTGAATCAGCACTGGCAGTTCAATCTAGGAGAAACTGGCCCATTGGCCCAAGCTGGAATATCATGAGAAGTTCTTTGGTTCATTTTTTCTCTAAAAGTCAGGACAGTGGTGATCAGTGAAGAGGGCAAGGCCAACCAATGCCACAGTGTTGACAGGGAAGACCAGCAAAGAGTGGCAAGACCAACCAATGCTACACAGCATGGTCCACTGTCTGTTGGGTTATGCTTATATCCTTTCCAAACATCATGTGTCCTCTCAAACGTCCACTCCAGCAAAACATCACATGCCCTTTTCCCAGGAAACTTCAAGAAAAACACCACATGCCTGTTCTCAGGAAAACACCCTCCCATGTCCCTGCTTCAGCAAAACATCCTTTTACAAGACAATCTCCAGAAAAACACTGCGTGATACAATTGAGTCTCCAAAGAAACCGGGAGTTTCCACTTCATATCCTCCTTTCTGTTTAAAAAATTGTCTTTTTCTCTAACATTAACAATCTACGGGCTGGAGAGATGACTCAGCGGTTAAGAGCACTGGCTGCTCTTCCAGAGGTCCTGAGTTCAATTCCCAGCAACCACATGGTTGTGGCTTACAACCATCTGTAATGGGATCTGATGCCCTCTTCTGGTGTGCAGGTGTATGTGCAGATAGAGCACTCATGCATAAAATAAATAAATAGATCTTTAAAAAAAGAATAAAACCGAAACAATCTACACACAATAGAAACAATTATAAGAACCACAAAACTAGAACATTAAATCACAGCTTAAATAAACAGCTTATGTACAAGATAGTCAAACAACAGTCTAACAAAACCACCTTAAATTTATATCAATATATAATATGTCAAACAAAACAACTTTACATTTCTATCAGTATGCAATAATTAAACAAAACAACTTTAAATTTCTATAAATATACAACAATTAAGCAAAGCAACATTAAGATCCTATCAAGAAACCATCACTAAACAAAACAACCCTAGATTTCTATTAATATACCATCATTAAACAAAACATTAAATTTCTATCAATATATAAAATTATACAAAACAACCTACCACCCTAAATAATAACAACCATAACACATCAAAGAATCAAAACCACCCACCCCAACTTAAGGGAGAAGAATGACGGTTGCCTTATAATGGCTTCCTGCTGAATTGG
Organism: Mus musculus; assembly: GCF_000001635.26. Taxonomy (NCBI): domain Eukaryota; kingdom Metazoa; phylum Chordata; class Mammalia; order Rodentia; family Muridae; genus Mus; species Mus musculus. The sequence continues at coordinate 69,731,863 of NC_000074.6, read as the reverse complement.
GGTGAGGAATTCCTAACTGGGACCCAAGGGGAAAAACGGTTAATATGAAAAGAGCTAGGCGTAGCATTTGTTTTCTAGTCTTTGTGTCTATCCAGTCTGTGTTGTCTGTCTAGTCCATGTATTGTCCAGTCTTTGTGTGATCAATCATTTGGGCTAGCCCTTTTGAAGTTGATTTTCATGCCTGCTTTGGAGAAATCAGTAACAGACAGTCTGTGAATCGCTTGGGCTATTTGCTTTGTGAAGACATCACTGTTCCAGGTGATAAGAGGTTTTCTCTGGTCAGATCTAATTTTTATAAGTTTTATTGGTAACCATATTTTTTCATTCCCTGTAGTTGCATAAGCATAACCGCTTCCCTATCTTAAAACTATTGCAGGTTTCCATTCTAATATCAACACATACTTATAGGATATCGGTTGGCTTAGTTCTTCAGGTTTTTTTAATAACCCAGTGTCTCTCAGCTGCTGTTTTTCCTTTTTTACCATTATCAAGAAATTTTAGAGTTAATGAAGCATTATTTAGTCTGTCCCTAAATAACGAACATTATTTAGTCTGTTAATGAGCAGTATCTACTCTCCATTTTTGTTTTGTAAGCATCTATCTTTTTTTTTTTTTTTTTGTCCGAGACAGGGTTTCTCTGTATAGCCCTGGCTGTCCTGGAGCTCACTTTGTAGACCAGGCAGGCCTCAAACTCAGAAATCCGCCTGCCTCTGCCTCCCGAGTGCTGGGATTAAAGGCGTGTGCCACCACGCCCGGCTTCTTTTTGTTTTTTTAAAGATTTATTTATTGTTATATGTAAGTACACTGTAGCTGTCCTCAGACATACCAGGAGAGGAGAAGGTGTCAGGTCTCATTATGGATTGTGAGCCACTATGTAGTTGCTGGGATTTGAACTCAGGACCTCTGGAAGAGCAGTCAGTGCTCTTAACCACTGAGCCAACTCACCAGCTCAGTAAGCATCTATCTTAAGGCATGATTGGCTCTTTATATAACTGCTTGTCCTGTGGGATTGTGTGGTATACCAGTAACATGCTTTATATTATAATATGCAAAGAATTGTTTCATCTTATTGAATACATATATGGGATCATTGTCAGTTTTAATTTGTGTAAGTATCCATATAATTGCCATTATTTCCAATAAGTGTGTAATTACACAACTAGCCTTTTTAAACTTAAAGCAGTTGCCCATTGAAACTCTGAGTACATGTCAATGGTATGCTGTATATACCTTTGTTTTCCAAGGTCTGCAAAATGGAACACACCCATCTACCAGATGTCATTTTTTGGTACCCTTAGGGTTATTAAAAGTAGGTAACAGAGTTTGGTTGAACAGAGAACATATTGGATTATTTTAAAATTATTTCTTTGGTTTGTCACCAAGTGGTGGGAAAAAAATTTAAACCTTTCCCTTTAGCATGATGTTTCTCATGAAATTTTGAGGCTTCGAACACATTTCCTATTAGTAATTGGTCAATTTCCTCATTTCCTTGAGCTGATGGATCAGGCAAACCTGTATGGACTGAATATGAGTAATACATAATGGATGGTGTCTACTTCTGAGGGCCTGTTGCCATGGCAATCATATAACAGTTAATTCTGAGTTATCAGGCACAAATTCAGCAGCCTCTATATGTAAAACAACTCTTTCTGCATATAAAGAATCAGTAATCATGTTAAGAGATTCAGGATAATTTAATCCATAGGATTGCATACAATTATGATTTTTGAACTGATGTATACTGACTTTTGATCACCTTGCTTATTTTATCTGACTTGTAATCTGCCATCTCATCTTGTTTGCATCAGTATAAAATGTTGGTGCCTCTGGAATTGGTGTTCTTTTTACTGTACGTGGAAGAATACAATTAGATCTTTCTATAAGCTCTTTGTGCTTGCTTTTTGGACATTTGTTATTAATTTCACCCAAGTAGTTATGACAAGCTCTTTGTCAATCTTCATTGATCACTCATAATGACATAATCTCAGCATTTGTAAGAAGAACTACAATTTTGGCCACATTTGTTCCTGAAAATTGAGATAGTCTTATTCCTCCTTTTATACTTAATTCAGAAACCTTTTCTATAGGTCTTCAATTTTTTACTTTGTTTATGAGCTAAGAAAGTCCATTTCATAATATTATCTTCTCTTTGCATAATGAGCCCAGTAGGAGAATGAGTTGAAGGCAAAATGACTAAGATACAATCAAGTTTAGGATCAATTTGATCCATATGTACATTTTTCAGTCTTTGTTCTACAAAAATTAACTTTCTTTGCTTCAGCTGCTAGACATCTTGGACTGTTTAAATTGGAATCTCCTTGTAATGTTTGAAACAAATTGCTCAACTTATACTACAACTTATTCCAGTTGTAGACCTTAGTTAATATCTCCCATATTAATTTTTTAAAAGCGTTATGAGTTTGCAATTGGTCCCTATGCAGCTGTACCTTTTGTGGTTGAATTTTTGTTGACAGATTTTATAACCCAAATTCACTAAGTGAATCTCCTCTTTGTATTTTTTTTTCTGGAACATTAATTTGAGTACCCCAGCATCTAAGAATTCTCTATGTTACTTTAAACATATTCTCTAAAACATCTTTGTTAGAATCAACCAACAAAATATCATTCATAAATGATAAATGATAGATCAAGGAATTGCTTACAAAATTATTTCTAATGGTTGTTGTACAAAATACTAATATAAAGTTGGACTATTTAACATTTCCTGTGGAAGTACCTTCCAGTGGCATCTCTATAGTGGATGGCTATGGTTCAGATTAGGTACTGAGAAAGCAAACCTTTCCCTACCTTTCTCATGCAAGAGAACTGAGAAAAAGAAACAATATTTCAAATTAATTATTATTATAGGCCATGATTTTGGTAACAAAGAAGATAAAGGAAGTCCAGCTAGTAAAGGACCCATTGGTTGAATTACCTTATTAATTGCTCTTAAATTCATTATCATCCTCTCTTACACGCGTTCTCGCGACCGGCCAGGAAGAACGCAGCAAACCAGAATCTTCTGCGGCAAAACTTTATTGCTTACATCTTTAGGAGCCAGAGCGCAAGAGAGCAAGAGAGATGGCAAGAGCACAAGAGCTTTATTGCTTACATCTTCAGGAGCAAGAAGCAAGAGCCAGAGCAAGAGAGCAAGAGCTCTATTGCTTACATCTTTAGGAGCCAGAGTGCAAGAGCGCTAGAGTGCAAGAGCCAGAGCAAGAGCAAAAGCAAGAGCGCAAGAGCGCAAGAGCTTTATTGCTTACATCTTCAGGAGCAAGAAGCAAGAGCCAGAGCAAGAGAGCAAGAGAGCAAGAGAGCAAGAGAGCAAGAGAGCAAATGACGAAACCCCGTCCCTTTTTAAGGAGAATTATTCTCCGCCTAGGACGTATTACTCCCTGATTGGCTGCAGCCCATCGGCCGAGTTGTCGTCACGGGGAAGGCAGAGCACATGGGGTGGAAAACTACCCTTGGCACATGCGCAGATTATTTGTTTACCACTTAGAACACAGGATGTCAGCGCCATCTTGCAACGGCGAATGTGAGGGCGGCTCCCCACAGATCCTCCATTTTCCTGATTTCATTTTTACAACAAACATGGAGGAATTCCATGGGCTGGTAGACTTTTCTATATGTTGAACCTCCAACTGCTCTTGTACCAGTTGTTCAAGTGCCTGCAATTTTTCTTTTGTTCTGGGCCACTGCTCTTACCAGACAGGCCAGATTAATAGTCACTTTAGGGGCAAGGCTGTTGGTAACCTGTCAACAGTGGCTTCTTTTATAAATTTGTAAACTCAATCTCTGCTGCGATGTCCTGCATGTGGATAAGAGGCTCTGCTTGTAGTAGTTCTTGATCACCTGTATCGATATCTTCTCCAGGCGCATCTACCATATCACCCCTAATTTCCTCATTTGCTGTCCCTGAAATTGTAGGAATATTAATTTGAGTACCCCACATTTGTAAAAGATCCCTCCCTATAAATGTATGGGTATACCAGCCACATAAGGTCTCAACTTCCCTGTTTGTCTTTCTGGTCCCGCACAGGTAATCCATCGGACACTTTGTCTTATTTGTGATAATTTACCAATTCCTATAAATTGTGTGTAAACCTTCTGAAGTGGCCAATCTGGATTCCAAGAGTTTTGGGAAAGTATACTAAGATCATCTCCTCTATCCACCAAACTTTCTAGGTCTACACTATTCATTCATACTATTAATTTGGTTCTCTGATCATTTAACCACTGTTTGCCAGAGCACACATTTTCCAGTACTCCCAAATGCCCCTGTCCCTTCTACTGGAGTGGCTTTGCCCTTGATGTAAGGAAACAACAACAGTTGAACAATTCTGTCCCCTGCATCAATTTGCATCTCGTTTTTCATATTTGCCATGATTTTTTTTCTTCCTTGCTATCTCCATCTACTATATCTGGATGCACAATAAATCCTTGAGAAGTAAACCCATTTCTTCCCATGAATATTTCCACTGTCCCTGAGGGTAAACCAGTGGTAAACCATAAATACTAGTGGTTAACTTGTAACATTCAACGTTTGGGGATAATGTTAGAGGGTTGTCTGTGGCCAGCTCCAAAGTTGTACTTCCTTCCGTAGCATGTGTAATATCAGAAATACTCCATTTTGATTTTCTTGACTACTTGGTACTACCTGACTGACCAAAGGAAAATGGCTCATATTGTTTGCTGCAGGACCGTGAGCTGACAAGCCCCTTGGTTTGTTTCCTGGTGGCAAGAGATTACTTCTTATGCCTCTCTTGGACTGGCAATCCTTAGACCAAAGTTTGCCCTTTGCACAGCAGCTACAATACACTGGAAGCCTTTGTGACTCTTAGCAACCATACCTTACTTGTTCTATTCTATGAATACCTTATTCTCTAGCGCTAACATACCTGCTATTTTAAGCTCTGAATCTTCTAGCCTTACAATTTCTTTGGAAATGACCAAACTCATTACAATTAAAGCATTGAGCATTTTGATCCCTGAAATTGCTAGCTATGATTTGGCCTATGATATTGCTTTTGAGAACCAATACCAGTGTCTCCTTTGTCCATTTGTCTATCAGGGCTCCTCCTCTTTAACATGCTTTAGATCTAGCATTTCTGTCTGACACCAGGTCAACTCATTATAAGCATGGCCACCATCGTTAGCAGGCATATGTTGAACTAAGACTGAGAAAGGTGAAGATGCCTGTGTAACCCCAAGCAAATCCTCTGGTGGTGCACTTGGCAGAACCTGTTGACACTGCACTGTATTCCTGCTCTTCCTCACCCCGTCTCCCTGAGATGCCCTGGGCGCATGGCAGTGAAAGTGTATGGAGCATGGTGGGGTGGCAGTTTACCTTCCACCATAGTTTGCTTTCCCACTTTCATTGTGTGGTAAATTCCCAGTCTCAGACATCAGGCCTGAACCCTGCTGTTCTCCCTCTGGCTCCTTTGCTTCCCAAGCACTTCTACCTCTGTTTGCAAACTCTCTCATAGAAGAGGGTTGTCAGCTTTCCCCATACACCTTTTCAAAATAGTATACATGAAAACTAGGACGCAAAACCAAACAGCTTCCCCTAAAGCAAGGCAAGAAACCCGCCCAGCAGCAGTTGCTGCTCTCTTGGCAACCTCCTTAAATAACGTTGCTAACCCATCAAAACCTGCCTTTTCCTCTAGTACATTAGAAGCAGAGTTACCTATAATGCCTGTCCTGGCTGGTTTTGTGTCAACCTGACACAGCTGGGGTTATCACAGAGAAAGGAGCTTCAGTTAAGGAAATGCCTCCATGAGATACAACTGTAAGGCATTTTCTCAATTAGTAATCAAAGGGGAAAGGCCCCTTGTGGGTGGGACCATCTCTGGGCTGGTAGTCTTGGTTCTATAAGAGAACAGGCTGAGCAAGCCAGTAAAGAACATCCCTCCATGGCCTCTGCATCAGCTCCTGCTTCCTGACCTGCTTGAGTTCCAGTCCAGACTTCCTTGGTGATGAACAGCAGTATGGAAATGTAAGCTGAATAAACCCTTTCCTCCCCAACTTGCTTCTTGGTCATGATGTTTGTGCGGGAATAGAAACCCTGACTAAGACAAATTGGTACCAGCATAGTGGGGTATTCCTGTGACAACCTGACCATGTTTTGGGGAGGACTATAGAAGAACTTTGGAACTTTGGGCTTGAAGATCCATTCGTTGTTAAGAGCTCTGTCAGATGTTGTGTAGGAGCTTGGAAGATAATGTTGAGAACAGTGCAGAAGATGGAGGTCTGGCTTGTGAAATTTCAGAGGGAAAATTAAAGACTTATTTTCAGGGCCATTGCTGTTTTGATTGTGAAGATTCTATAGTTCTGGTTAGCTGGGGCTGAAGAATCAGCTTTGATTAACAAGATACCAGAACTACTAAAGCAAAAACTTTGCATTACTGGGACTATTGATGCTGGTTAGCTGGAGCTAAGAAATTAGCGGTGATTAAGAAGAGACCAGCATTGTTGAGGTGACATCTTCTGGGAAGTGTTTTCTGAAAGCACAAAGAGGCTGTGTTCCAGAGATAGCCGAGGTTGTACTCCTGCTGAAGCGGGACTTGGTAATGTGTAAGGGTCACCCAGGTGGTACTGGTTTGAAGGCATGAAGGGGTCACACATTGCAGCTGAGGCTCGGCACTGTGAGAGGCCATGGAAGGCCATTGGTGAAGGTGCAGCCTCAGTTGCAATTGATGGCCCAGGACTGAAGGGGTCATGCAGTGTTTTGGAGATGCCAGTATCATGAGATGACCACCAAGAGCAGCAGCAGCAGCAGTGGAGTACAGGCATCTGGAGCCTAGAGGACGACACATGTGCTACAAAGGGCATGGCTGGAGAAGTGATCCAAGCCCTTGGAGGAGCCCAGAAGACCGTGAGTTGGATCCCAGACATTGGATGGTTGGAAATTGATTTTTGCTTTTGATTGTGACTGTGCCCTGATATTTTCCCTCTTGAAGGAAGAAACTATTTTAGTGGAGCTCACAGTTAAGAGACTTTTAATTGTAAAAAGACTTTGGATTTTAAAAGAGATGGATTTTTTTTTTTTTTTTTTTTGAGATAGGGTTTCTCTGTATAGCCCTGGATGTCCTGGAACTCACTTTGTAGACCAGGCTGGCCTCAAACTCAGAAATCCGCCTGCCTCTGCCTCCTGAGAGCTGGGATTAAAGGTGTGCGCCACCACGCTCGGACAGAGATGGATATTTTAAAGAGATTGAAAATTTAAGAATATGTAAAGACTGTTGGACGTTTAAAGTTATTTAGACCTTGGGGATGAATAAGAATGTAAGGGTTGAGGCTTACTAGTGATGTGTTTGTGTGTCAAGTTGACAAGGGGTCAATTGTACTGGCTAGTTTTGTGTCAAGTTGACACAGCTGGAGTTATCATAGAGAAAGGAGCTTCAGTTGAGGAAATGCCTCCATGAGATACAACTGTAAGGCATTTTCTCAATTAGTGATCAAAGGGGAAAGGCCCCTTGTGGGTGGGACCATCTCTGGGCTGGTAGTCTTGGTTCTATAAGAGAACAGGCTGAGCAAGCCAGTAAAGAACATCCCTCCATGGCCTCTGCATCAGCTCCTGCTTCCTGACCTGTTTGAGTTCCAGTCCTGTCTTCCTTGGTGATGAACAGCAGTATGGAAGTGTAAGCTGAATAAACCCTTTCCTTCCCAACTTGCTTCTTGGTCCTGATGTTTGTGCAGGAATAGAAACCCTGACTAAGACAATGCCTAAGCCATGCATTGGGATTCACCTGTAAGCTTAGATTTCTCTTTCTTTTTCTTGTTTTTTTCCTGATTTTTTTTTGTTAGATATTTTCTTTTCTTTTTTGTCATAGAAATTGCTGTCTTTACAGTTGAAAACACTGCAGGCACTCTGTATATTTATTAAGTACAATCTTAAAACACACCACCAAGCCGGGCAGTGGTGGCTCACGCCTTTAATCCCAGCACTTGGGAGGCAGAGGCAGGCAGATTTCTGAGTTTGAGGTCAGCCTGGTCTACAGAGTGAGTTTCAGGACAGCCAGGGCTACACAGAGAAACTCTGTCTCGAAAAACCAAAAACCAACCAACCAACCAAAAAACAAAAAACAAAAAACACCACCAGTTCTAGGAAATGTTGCAAGCTAACCGTAGCTGACATGTCTTGAGATTTGTAGTTTATGAAAAGGTTTGATCCAGCGTTGAAGGGAGAAAGTGTATTCCAAATCTTCTGCTTTACCTTCATTAGATATTCTATTCATGTGAAGGAACTACATGCTGCTTGATATGTGTCTTTAGACACCTCATCTCCAAGCCATAAATCAATCAATCAATCAATCAATCAATCAAATCAAATCAATCTGTAGTTGGCTTACACAGCCTGTTGGACTCCTTCTGGAATGAGGCTTGTAGACTCTTCTTTGTTGATATTTAGTGTCACCAGTGGTTACCTGGGTCCTCAGGTAGAACTACTTTGTATTTTCTGGGGAACCACCAGATTGTTGTCCATAGGGTTGTACCAGCTTGCAATTCCATCTGCAATGGAGGAGTTGTTCCTGTTTTTCCACATCCTAACCAGCATCTGATTTCCCCTGAATATTTTATCTTGGCCGTCCTGATTCTTGTGAGCAGGAATCTCAGGGTCCTTTTGATTTACATGTTCCTAATGACAAAGGATGTGGAACATTTCTTTTTTAAAAAAATTACACTTTAAATGTTATCCCCTTTCCTAGTTTCCTCTCTGAAAATCCCCTATCCCCTTCCCACTCCTCTTGCTCCCCAACCTATACACTCCCATTCCTGGCCCTGGCATTCCTCTATACTGGGGCATAGAACCTTCACAGGACCAAGGGCCTCTCCTCCCATTGATGAACGACTAGGCCATCCTTTGCTACATATGCAGCTAGAGACACCAGTAGATTGGTGGTTTAGTCCCAGGGAGCTCTGGAGGTACTGGTTAGTTTATATTGTTATTCCTCCTATGGAGTTGCAAACCCCTTCAGCTCCTTGGGTACTTTCTCTAGCTCCTTCACTGGGGACCCTGTGCTTTGTCCAATGGATGGCTGTGAGCACCCTCTTCTGTATTTGTCAAGCACTGGCAGAGCCTCTTAGGAGACAGCTTTTTCTTTCTTTTTTTTTTCTTTTTTACATTTTAAAAAAAGTTTTATTTAAGTACACTGTAGCTGTCTTCAGACACACCAGAAGAGGGTGTCAGGTCTCATTATGGGTGGTTGTGAGCCACCATGTGGTTGTTGGGATTTGAACTCAGGATCTTCAGAAGAGCAGTCAGTGCTCTTACCCCCTGAGCCATCTTGCCAGCCCAGGAGACAGCTTTATCAGGCTCCTGCCAGCAAAATCTTGTTGGCATCTGCAATAGTGTCTGGGTTTGGTGGTTGTTTATGGGATGGATCTCCAGGTGGGGCACTCTCTGAATGGTCCTTCCTTCAGTCTCTGCTCTGAACTTTGTAACTCCTTCCATGGGTGTTTTGCTCCCCCTTCTAAGAAGGATCATGTATCCACACTTTGATCTTCCTTCTTCTTGAGTTTCATGTGTTTTGCAAATTGTATCTCGTGTATTCTGAGCTTCTGGCTTAGATTTTTCAAAACCTACTTTAATAAGCATTCTCCAATGCTTTAAGCTTCCTTCTAGCCCACCACCCACCAGAGGTAGTGGAAAGGAAAGGCTAATAGGGCAAAGGGGGATGCCAACCTGTTTAGAAATCGTTCTTTTGGGCGATTCCAATCTTCTACAAAGTTGGGCTTTCTTAGCCAACATTTTGTAGCCTAGGGTGTAACTCTTAAAACAGTCACTCAGTGGCCCTTTTAGGATGTATTTTCTCAGGAAACCTCTAATGGAAGGACTGGAAGTCTGTATTTAGTGTCTTTAAATCCTGGGACAACCTATTCCAGGTATGTTGCCTGCTGAAGCCTCCCACTGGGTCTGTCCATTTAAGAGTAAAGATGGGTTGACTCGTCTCTGACAAGTGGAGGCTAAAGAAAGCATCGTTCAGGTCCAAGACAGTGTTCGTGTTTCTCTGGAAGAGTCAGACTCATGAGGATCTAAGGTCTCACGTTTCTTTGCAGGCACGAGAGGTAGATTCCAGGATGACTGGCATGGCACCAGGATGCCTGTCTCTTCAAGCCAGGAAATATAGCCTGCAAATTCCCCATTTGTTTCCAGGGTCACTGCGTATTGTTTAATCTGGATGGAGGAAGCTGAACTGGTTAGTTGAACAGTTATAGGTGCTTGGTGTTGGGCCAACCCTGGGGCATCTATTTCTGACAGAGGGTAAGAAATTTTGCTGGATATCTATAAGTCTATGTCTCATCATAAGAGAAGGTAATGGTGGATTTCAGTTTATGCAAAAGTTCTTGTCCCAACCAATCTTTTGATATTAAATACCCTTTAAGCTGCTTCCGTCAACTGGGACCTCCTCATACCTTCAAACATTTCCAAAATTTTTAACTTTTTCTAATAACTGGGGCTGACTGGGTGACAAAGAAAGTCTTTCTTTTAGTTTTGTTTTTTTTCTTCAAGCCAGGGTGTAGCCCTGGCTGTCATGGAACTTGCTCTGTAGAACAGGCTGGCCTCAAACTCACAGAGATCTATCTGCCTGCCTCTGTCTCCTTAGTGCTGGGATTAAAGGCATGCACCACCACCACCTGGCAAAGGAAATCTTTTTAGAAGCTATCTTTAATCCTTTAAAAAGAACCTATTGAAATGTTTTCTAACATTTCCTTCCTTGGTCAGTGTTGGACAGAAGGGAAAATCCCATTCTGTCTAGGTTGTGTTGTCTGGCAGCGTTCCTCTTTCCCAGGCCTGGAGCACATTAAAAAGAAAAATCTTCTAAGAGAATGGTGGTTTTTATGGTCATTGGTTAAAAAGGAGACATAAATCATAAAAGAGAAAGGAGTGGAACATTTTCTTTTCCTGCTCTGCATAGATCTGAGCAGAGGAAATGGTTCCCTGATGGAAGTATATATAATTCACACATATATATGAATTCATACTCTGTGTATGAATGCATTGTCTGCATATATGTATGCACACCATATTTGTGTCTAGCGTCTCTGGAGGTCAGAAGAGGGAGTAACATCCCCTGGAACTGGAGTTATGGCGGGCTGTAAACCACAATGTGGGTGCTGGGAACCAAACTTTGGTCCCTCTGGAGGAGTAGCCAGTGTTCTTAACCACTGACCCGTCTTTCCAGCTCCGTACTTCTCAACTTTTGATATTTATATTTGATGTTTTTGTTGTTGTTGTTGTTGTTGTTGTTGTTGTTGTTTTGGCTTGATCACCTGCCTTGTTCCAAATGTATTGTATTGACACTGTTATTGGGTTGCAGTTTATTTGTACCTCTACAGCCCATTAGTTTTTTTTTTTGTTGTTGTTGTTGTTTTTTGTTTTTGTTTTTTGAGACAGGGTTTCTCTATGTAGCTGGCTGTCCTGGAACTCACTTTGTAGACCAGGCTGGCCTCAAACTCGGAAATCCGCTTGCCTCTGCCTCCCGAGCTGGGATTAAAGGTGTGTGCCACCACACCCGGCTAGTATTTCTTTTATTAAATTAAGTGTGCAGAATCCCAGTTTTCTCTTGAGAGACTGTTTTCTTTAATCACCACAATATGACTGTGTTTGTCTCTTCTAATGAATTCTCCTTAGAAGCCTTTCATCAGACCGTGTCTGCTTTCTCAGGAGTGTCTCCAGTGTCCTTTAAGCCCTTCTTCTGTATGCTGATGATTGTATCAGTTATGCCTGTGGTTTCAGAGGTGTGGTTTTGTTTGTTTGTTTTTGAGACAGTGTCTCACCATACAACCCTGACTGTCTGGATATTGCTATGTAGACCATAGAACTCAGAAATATGTAGACCATAGCCTCAAACTCAGAAAAATGCCTGCCCCTGCCACCAGAATGCTGGGATTAAACGTGTGTGACACCAAGCCTGGCTTGTGTAATTACTTCTTAGCTATTGCTTGCCTTTTTGCTACTGTTTCCTGCAAGCTCTCTTTCCACCCCTTGGTTTCTCTATTCAGTGAAGAATTAATGTAGTGACAACTTCAGAATTTTGGTTTCTTTAAAAACACAGAAATATTATAAGAATGTGTTTTCATTTTAAACCAAGGAGTGGAGATATGGGACACTTCAGACTGTCCAAAGCAGCTGACTACGATTTGCCTCATGCTCTAGCAGAGGTATGGTATTGCCAGCCGCAGATAGTTTCTGCGATATTGTGTGATACTGTGATGTCTCTGTGACATTCGGAATTCTGAGAACTTTTCGGAGGGTACATGAATGCTAGCTCCCCAGGAGCTGGAGCAGGTGCTCGTTGGCCATTTAGGGAGGTTGGTTTGTAATTGCTGTGGTCAAAGAAGAAACAAAAGGAAAGACATTAGATTTAGGAATTCATTCTCTCTCTCTCTCTCTCTCTCTCTCTCTCTCTCTCTCTCTCTCTCTCTCTCTCCCTCCCTCCCTCCCTCCCTCCCTCTTTCCTATTTAGTGATGGGGTGAAATGGGGTGGGGTGCGGGGGTAAAGGGTGGGAAAAGAAGAATCCACAAAGTAGCAAAGACCAGCTACAAATTACAGAATGAAAAGTTTGCAGTCTACATGCAGAAGATTATTATTATTAAGATTATTATTGCTCCAGATTGCCCAAAGCTATTTAGGGAGACCCTGTTTAAAAAACAAAAAAGCAAAACAAAAAAAAAAAAACCAAACCAAGCCAAAAATCTTCCCTCAAAAAGCACATATTCACACAAAGCCACAGTCTCCTGTACAACAGGTGGGTGTGGTGTTCAGAGAGGGCGCACTGTGGCCCTTTATGAATTTCATGTGATTGGTTTTTCTGCATGTATGTATGTGCACCGTGCATGCCTCTTCCAGGGAGGTCAGAAGAGGATGTTGGATCCTGTAGGGCTAGAGTTACTGTGAGCCATTATGTGGGTGTTGGAAATTGAACCCAGATGCTATGGAAGAGCAGTCAGTGCTCTTAACTTTGGAACTATCTTTCCAGCCACCTCCCCCAAGTATACTTTATTCATACATATAGATTGTGGAGCAAAACTGCACAACTGCAAGAGTGCATTTATCCTTCTAGAAATGGACCAGCCAGCATACATTTAGCTGATTGGTTCATATTAAATGATATTAAAGAATAAAATCTTTGAAGTTTCTATGAAGAAGGCTCTCAGATCCTACCTGGCCTTGTTAGTAGTGGCCTACAGCACAGAGGGCAAGAGGGAGTTAGCTCAGTCAAGCCTACCAGGTGGGTTGTGAGTGACCCTCAGTGGAATGGGGCTAGTGAACGTGCATGTGTGCATGTGTGGTATATGTGTGAAGTTAGCCGTGTAGGTGCATTTACACAATGGAGTACTACTCAGCTATTAAAAAAGAATGAACTTATGAAATTCCTAGGCAAATGGATGGACCATGAGGCAGCTTCTCTTGGGCAAGAATCTGGAGTAAATCCTTGGATCCCAAGTGGATGAACTCCTAATCAGTTTGATTTGATCCAGAGCCACTCTCCTTAGCTATCTGCTTATTTAAAAATTAGCTATCTCCTGTCTTCCTTCACTATTCTAGTGTGGTTTGGTCATTTCTGTGGCCTCGTGGATACAGGCATCTTCAATGTGTAAGGCTCCTTCAAATACTGAAAGATCCTGGCAGAATGTAAAAGGACACAGAAGCCCTGAAATTGGCAAGATAGACGTCAGTGTTAGCAGAACTAGCTTCACTGATTTAGAAAAATAGAGGTGCACAATGCTCTGGCCACTTCTTGAACCTGTGTGTCTGCCAAAGTTCTGACCAGGTGTGTGCCCATTGCTGCACCTTCATTAGACTCTTTCCTTGTACCCCTCCCATACCCATTTCTTGAGAATAGACATTGTTTAGATCTGGAAATCCCCTAATCTCCCCCTTCTCCTTTCCCCCCTGAGGGCCTATAAAAACTGGGACCTCTTTCCCCTCGAGGACAACTCCTCTACCCCTGCGTGGGATATGAGTCGTCCCCAGAGCTCTGGCTTTCCCCGAATAAAGCCTCATGTGGTTTGCAACAAGCTCGGTCTGTCGTGAGTTCTTGGGTGTCCGCTATTGTCCTGAGGCCTGAGCGAGGGGCTCCTCTCGGAGTCTTTCAATACCTTCTGTTGACCTGGAGTAGTCTGTGATTGATACTGGAAGTTTTTCAGGAAGTATATCCCGAATTCCTGGTTCTTTGGCTTCCACCTCCTTTGTTGGGATTGCAGGAAAAGCAACACCACCTTGGTCTTGGAATGGGTTCGCTTCTCTGCTTAAAAAGAAAAGGTGCAACTTGTTATAATTGAGCAATCTTTGGCGTGACTTGCTGAAATTCCTGAAACCCGGAGGACATCAAGTCTTGTTTCGATGTGATAGGGGTTGGGTTGGGCCCTGGTCTAGTTGTGAGGCAAAGTGATCACTGCCTTGGGGAGTGTATGTAATAGACTGTGCACAAAAACAAGGCTTCCAAGAGGAAGAACCTTAAGTACCTACTGAGTGCAAGAAGACAAGCTGTGAAAGTTCTGGGATGCACAAGGAAGTCCTGCTTCAATCAGATCGTCTTGAAGCAGACTTGCATGAACTTGGGTGAAAGCCAGAGTTGGGAAGGTCTGTGTGGTCCACGTCTTTTAATTTCAGTTCATCCACTTATGGGAGCTGTCATTCAGATTTCACTAGCCAATCAGGGCCCTGAGGGCAGGACATTCATTCACAAGGACCAAGCGAAGCTGTTCCTGTCACTCAGGCCCTCGTAGGGCAGTGCTAGCCAATCAGAACCTTCAGGCCAGGCCACTCACTCAAGAGCGCCTAAAGGAACTGCTTCATCATTCAGGGCATGCTAGCCAATTAGAGCAATGGAATTGAGTCATCCACGCAGCTGCATCTAGGGAACTCCTGTCAATCAGACTTGTGGTGCAGCTCTAGCCAATCAAAGCTTCGGGGCAAGATGTCCAATCAAGAACACCAGACGAGACGAGAGGTGGGTCCTATCCGCCGCCATGCTGCAGATTCTGTTCTTAAGCAGGCATCGCGTGGTCCCGTGAGCTGCGGTGTGATCGCCGCTGCCGGGAGCTGTAGGGGGAGCGCAGGCGAGCTCAGCAACCGCGCCATGGTGAGCGCGGGGCCGCTGTCCCCGGATGGGGAGGAGCGGTCGGCTGAGCCGCGTGAGCCGGGGTGATAGGTCCTTCCCGGGGTTGGGGGAGCGGTGGGACCGGCCGGCCGAGCGGACACCCTGTGCGTTCCACTGGGCGACGTGGGCCCCGTCACTGGCCAGTGCTTGTCTCGGAGGACTCTAATCACTTCCGCTTTTCCAGCCATGTCTGCGCAGAGCGCGGGGAGCGGAAGACTCCTCCTAATCAGGGGGTAGCTTCCGGGTTGGTGACGTCACCGCCCAGTGCTGGCGCCCTGTTTGTGCTTTTGGTGTCGCACTTATGACTGCTGTGTTCTCTGCGCTGTGGTCTAGACGTTGTGGGCTTCGTAGGTCTAGCATCAAGTGTGAGTTAATTTTGTGAAATTCTCCGAGTCTTTGTCCAAGAGTTTCTTTCGGATGGTGTCCCAGAAACAGTTCTAGAAAAGATTGTACTACTTTATCAAAGGTCAGCTTGTCTCCTAATTTAAAAAAAAATTTTTTTTTGTGGATCTGTTTATTCTTCCTAAACAGTGTGTTGTCTTGTGTATTTGATTGGAAATGTTACGAGTGTGTTGTGGGTTCGTCTACATTGTGCTAACCATTTTGTGTGTTTTTTTAAAAGTATTTTACATATAAAATTCAGCAATGTCTTTTATGTACCTGATAAGAACTTTTTAGCATTTTGTGGGAATTATCTTAAATCTGTAATTGAACCTGGGAACTGACATTTTTCTGATTGTGTCTTCTGGTCATGAGGATGTTATATCAGAAACAGACAAATATGTTTGTGTATTTCCACAATTTCATAATTTACTGAATAGAAAGTAAAAAGGTGTCACGCCTCTGGTGGTAATCTGGCCAAGGCTATTTTTCCAAGATATTTTATATTTCCAAGATATTCTATCCAAGGTTCAATTTTTCCAAATCCTAATTATTAATATTTTTTCATATCACACGGTAAATATATAATTATATCCACATATGCTGTTTACACAACCAGCATAAGTTAAAGAGGCTGCAGCAGAGTTCAGAGGGTCCCAGAAGTTGGCGAAGAGAAATGCAAGCAGTGTTTCAGTTGATGAGAGAAGTTAGAACACACGACTAGTGAGCCACAGGGGGAGAGCTTTGAATGAAGCCCGAGGATGTCAGGTTTGAAAGTGGCTGTAGTGGTCTATATGATATGAAAGGCAGACTGACTGGTCCTGGTGAACTGACAGGGACTCAGTTGAATTGAAGCTGCGTCCCTGACTAGATCCTTGGCTCACACAGGTATCAGATGATAGGCTGGTTTCAGGCCGTGCCATCCTAGTGCTTGGTGTCCATCCCTTTCTGAGGCCAGGGGAGGGAGATGCATCCTTTTGTATCCTATGTATGGTGTTTCGTTTGCACCGCTTGTATGCCTAGTGCCTGCGGAAGCTAGCAGAGGACATCAGATCTCCTGTAGCTGTAGTTACATATGGGTGTAAGCTGTCATGTGTACTCTGGGAATTGGACCTCTGAAATAGCATCTGTGTTCTTTTTTTTATGATTTATTTATTTTTTTATTTTATGTATATAGTACACTGTCTTTAAACACACCAGTAGAGGTGTATCAGATCCCATTATAGATGACTGTGAGCCACCATGTAGTTGTTGGGATTTGAACTCAGGACCTCTGGAAGAGCAGTCAGTGCTCTTAACCGCTGAGCCATCTCTCCAGACCAGCATCTGTGTTCTTAACCATTGAACCATACCACCTCTTTAGCCTGACTTTTCTTTAAATTAGCATGTGCTTTTGAGATAGAAATTGTGTAGGCAAGAATGACCTTGAACTCCTGGTTCTTTTGCCTCTATTTCCAAGTGCTGGAATTTCACATATAATTTCATGTAAGAGGCATGCACCGTGACACCTATCTGATGTTCTTTTTCCCTTTAACAATTTCATACATGTATAAAGACTACTGTAATGTCCTGCCCTCTGATTTCCCTCTTTGTCCTCTCCTGCTTACAGTTCCCTGTGAAATATCCATGTTTTCTGCCCCCTTCATCTCCTTCTTTGTTTTGAGAGCCACTAAAAAAAACCATTCTGGTTTTAACCAGGATCATCCGTGTGGCTGCAGGTTCCTGCCCATGCATCTGAGCACGGTAGTGGGTACACAGTTGAAAACAATGCCTTTGTTTAGAATCCCTTGGTATCTAAATCATGATGGGCCCAGTCCTGTGTCAGGTCCGTTACAGCAATGCATTGCTGTTGTAAAGTGAGGTCATACAGAGCATTAGCTCTGCAGTGCTGAAAAGTCAACATTTTACATCCCATCTCACTGTCTCTGGGCCTTACTGTCTGTGCCTCATCTTTCACAGTGATCTCAGCGCCCTGGAAGTGGTGGTCTAAATGTCCTGACTAACTGTGCATCTCCGAGTTTGCTGCGGAGGGGCTTCTCTACCTCAGACGGGGAGGAGCAGTTGTTTGTGAGTAGAGCATTATTTAGAAGGTAACTGGGTGCCAGGACAGTTGAGCTAGAACAGTGGTGCAAAGTTTATCCCTCCAGCTGCAGACGTGGGTTTTGGGTTTAGTTTACTATGACAGGGATGGATTCTCTGAAGGAGTGAGCCTCAAGTTCAGTTAGAGAGCCGCCTGGTGTTATCCTCAGAACAGCTATATCACTATTGCTCAGGTGGACACACCTTGCTTGGCAGGTTGGTTTTGTGTGTCGTGGAGGTCTGGGTAAGACATTCTGTGCCTGTCATTCCTCCCCCAGCAGCCTGCTTAGTGCCCAGAGCATCATGAAAGCCAGCCAACAGGGAGGAAGTTCAGTGCCAGTTTGATTTCTTTCTGCATTGTAACCGGTGTGGGGGGCGTCTTCAGTAATAACAGCCAGTTCTGGAGGGCAACCGTGAAGAGCAGGCGAGCCTGTTAGGTCTCCCTGACCTATGGCTGATAAGCAGTGATTCTTTCCTGCTCTGGAGTTACGGCTTAGTAACCATCGGCTTTCAGAAGCATCATCTACTGTAGGATCTCTCCCTTCTTGTTTTTATCATTTGTCTTAACTTACACATGACCTCGCTGTAGCACTGCTGTGTACATGGACAGAGGACTCTAGAGCCTGCTCCGGGAGATGCTTGTACAGTCATGTTCATTGTCATTCTTAATTTGTAATAACCAGGAAATTAAAAACAGCCTACATGTCCAGCTGGTGAGTAGATATTAAAACCGTGTATACATGAAAGGCTTCCATTCAGCTGTGAATAAAACCAAGATGATGAAATTTGCAGGCTAATGGATGAAACTAGATAATAATACTGAATCAGCTGAGAGTTTGAGCTGGGACAGTGAACACCCTGTGTCCCTCTCCCATAGGTGTTAGTGTCACACTTGTCCTTAGATTGCTGTGTCTTAACTTGCAGAGCTTGAAGAAGTAAGGAAAGGGCCACCAGGGAGCTGCTGTTAAGGATGGAGGGAATGGTAGCACAGATAACCAACAGGAAGACTCTGGGTGAGGAGTTTGAACATGGGGGTGCAGGGTGGGCTGTGAGGGGTGTACAGGAGAAAGGATGAGCATGGGGGGCAGGGGGGCTGTGAGGGGTGTACAGGAGAAAGGATGAGCATGGGGGTGCAGGGTGGGCTGTGAGGGGTGTACAGGAGAAAGGATGAGCATGGGGTGCAGGGTGGGCTGTGAGGGGTGTACAGGAGAAAGGATGAGCATGGGGGGCAGGGGGGCTGTGAGGGGTGTACAGGAGAAAGGATGAGCATGGGGGCGGGGGGCTGTGAGGGGTGTATAGGAGAAAGGATGAGCATGGGGGGCAGGGGGGCTGTGAGGGATGTACAGGAGAAAGGATGAGCATGGGGGGCAGGGGGGCTGTGAGGGGTGTACAGGAGAAAGGATGAGCATGGGGGCGGGGGGCTGTGAGGGATGTATAGGAGAAAGGATGAGCATGGGGGGCAGGGGGGCTGTGAGGGGTGTACAGGAGAAAGGATGAGCATGGGGGTGGGGGGCTGTGAGGGGTGTACAGGAGAAAGGATGAGCATGGGGGGCAGGGGGGCTGTGAGGGGTGTACAGGAGAAAGGATGAGCATGGGGGCGGGGGGCTGTGAGGGATGTATAGGAGAAAGGATGAGCATGGGGGGCAGGGGGCCTGTGAGGGGTGTACAGGAGAAAGGATGAGCATGGGGGGCAGAGGGGCTGTGAGGGGTGTACAGGAGAAAGGAACAAGAGTTCAGGAGACTGAGGATGCTGAAAAGCCACACGGACACCTATGACGTCGTTAGCCAAGTGAAATTACTTCTATAAGTTATTCTTGATGGTCTTTTTTGCTAGAGTTAATAAAACATTCTGATTTTCAGTATATGTGAGGTTTCAATTTCAGCACACCGAATAATTTATCAATGTACTGTCTTTATTTTTAAATATTTATTTTTGTTTTCTGGAGATGGTCTTAGTCTGTAGCCCAGGCTGACCTAAAATTTACAAGTTTCTCCTGCTGGCCTTGAACTTGGATCCCTACTGTCTGTTCCCTGAAGGCTGGACTGACAGGCCTGTGCTACCTTCAGAGTCACCCTTGCTACACTTTGGCAGCTTTCTATGTTTATAACTCGTAGTGATAATTGTTTTCATAATTAGAACATTTAGAATTTATTTTTGTGTATGAGTATTTTGCTGCATGTATGTCTATGCCCTGTGTGTGTTCAGTGCCCATGGAGGTCAGAAGAGGGTGTCAGAGTTCCAGATTGTTATGAGCCACCATGTGAGTGCTAGGAACAACCTGGCTTCTCTGCCAAGGCAGCCCAGTTCTCCCGTGAGGTTCTGTTGCTCCTTTGTCCAAAATTGGGTCTGTTTGGGTTTGTTCCTGGGTTTTCTGCTCGTATGAGCTGTTCATTGCTTATCAAATGAGAGTGCACTCTCATGATTGTGGTAATTTTATGGGGAGTCTTAAAGTCCTGTATTCTCTGTGTGTGTGTGTGTGTGTGTGTGTGTTTCAAGAGTTGTGCTGAACATTCTTTTTTCTCATCCTTTTCATGTGTCCCTTACAATCAGTGCTGGTTATAACAGTCTGATTCTGAATGTTGGGAGGAATGTGTTTATAGTGCGGGTGGAACATGTGTGAAAACGTCTTCCACGTGCAGACCTCTTGTCCTCTGTGGTGCTGACTTCTTTTTGTTTTTCTCTTCATTAGGAATGTTTGATTTTTGTCTAAAGACTTTATCCTCCCCCGTTTTTATTAATGTATGTACAGCGTAGAGGTGGTATTTGTACATCCAGTTCATTGCTGTCGTAGGAAAATGATGGTCTTTTGTATATTGATGGGTCATAAAAGTTTTCAGTAGTCCTTTTTTTCGTTCCTTGGATTTTCTGTGTGGAAGTTGTGTTGTCCCTCCCCCATCTCAGTGTTTTGGCATTCCCCTTTTATTGCTATGCCCCTGCCCTAAGTATTAGTATTATCATATAACTTTTCAGGATCTAACTTGTTGATCTGAGCCTTCTGAGCCCGGGGGCTTTAGTTGAGTGTGTGCAAGGATTTTGCCCGTGGTATGGTAGGAAGACCAAGGTTAGATGGGAAACCCAATAGTTAGAGAAAGTGCAGTTGCTGATGATGGCGCTTGAGACACATTTAGTCGGAGGTGAGCCTGTGGATGGAGACAGGTAGACCTGAAAGTTGTGAGGGTGTGTGTGTGCGTGTAGTTCTCAGTGGGCACACGTGTCCTGAACATTGCTGGTTGCTTGTGTGATGGCTGATCTTTACTGCAGACTTGTATGGCTCTGGAACCAACTAAGAGGCCTGTCTCTGCAGGTCTGCCAGGAACTTTCAGGGAGGACTAACTGAGGTGAGAAGACCCTGTCACCGTCGTAGAGTAGGTGGCACTTTGAGAAGTCCAAAGAAGGAGCAGCGTTCCTTCCCTGCTTGCCTGACTTCTTGCTGGTGAGTGCATCTGTCTTGCCACCGCTGCCACCGCCACCGCGTCATCCTTCCCTGACACTGGAGTCAGCTTCTTGGGCCTTCCGGTGTGGACTGAAGATCACTGAAGAAGCTCTCCCGGTGTCCTCTTCATCATGGAGGCAGCCATTGTTGGACTCTCCAGGCCTGATGAGGTAAGTCAATCTAACATGTACTCATCTTTGTTAATTCTTCCAGTTCCCCTCTGCCGGAGAATCCTGATCTGTTCATGGCCATCTATGTCCTCATTTTCTTATGAATTCACCTGAAATATTTTTAATCGCCATTTTTTTAATAGTCTGCATATATAAGCCATGTAAGAAAAATACTTTCTTCATTTTCTTAACCATAAAAGACCTAAAATAATGACTCAGAACAGTATGTTTAATACCAACACATACTGTTATCAGAACTTAGGGAGTCCTGTTGTAATTGCTAGATGTTACTGCAAAAATTGGGGTCTTTTCTTGGAGTTGTTAATCCTACTGGGTGACAGTAAGACCACGACGACAATTTTTGAGCCACATTTGAAGCAAACTTTATTAAATACTGGCCAGGATGATGGACACTGTCCAGGCATCAAATTATACTAGACAGGGTTCATAAAGGCAAACCCACAAGGTCATGCACGTCCTGCCTTGTCCGTCCTAACACTGCTGCCGATGTACTCCTTACCTGTCATCTCCCACATCTGTGACCAAGCACATCCTGAGCAGTTGGGGCGGCCAACATCATTTATGGAAGTGAAAAACAGGTTTGTTACTGTACACGAATAGCAGCCCCCAGCATTCCAGGCATTACTTATCCTTGGCTAGTGGCTTAGAGGGTTAGAGGCATTTCTGTTTTATGGATCTCTTAAGCACAGTAATTTAAACTTGGAACATAACTTTTGCCCTCGCAGGGTTTTTAGTCACATGAATTTAAGAATGAGCTGAGAGGAAAGCCTGAGAAATCTTTTTTTTTGTTTGTTTGGTTTTTTGAGACAGGGTTTCTCTGTGTAGCCCTGGCTGTCCTGGAACTCACTCTGTAGACCAGGCTGGCCTTGAACTCAGAAATCCTTTTGCCTCTGCCTCCCAAGTGCTGGGATTAAAGGTGTGCGCCACCACTGCCCAGCGTCTGAGCGTAAAAGAAAACCCCAAGGCAAGCAGGCATCAGTCTTGACATCTGCCTGGAGAATAGTCATGGAGAGAAAGAGAAAACCCCCATGCCTTTTGAGTTTAGCCAGCAGAGTTAGCCTCAGGAAGACAGGTATCCAGATGGCAGGGAGGGGGCCTGCAAAGAAAAATGGAAACAGCCCAAAGTACCAGAAAAAGCATTTCAAAAGGCTCCATCCTGCATCTCAGAGAAATAGAACAGAGTTCAAGAAAAAGTGTTAAGTTTCATCCTAGTATTCAGAAAGGCAGACAGAACTAAGAGAACCTCTTGGCAGCTGCTCTGTAGCATAGAGAGGAGAAGATGCTTCTGATGCAAGTGTTATTCTCATTAAAGGAATGATACTCCTCCCATCCTTTAGCTTAGCTTAAAGCCAGTTCAGCTTTCCCTAAGTTTAGTCCCTTGGCCAAGCTATTGACCAAATCAACTGTCTTAAGGTTAGGCACAATGGCATGTCTCCACCAGGGTTAGATTTTATTTGACTGGACGGAGCCAGCTTTCCTTTATTGGTGCTTCCAGTGCGACTATAACATTTCTTTCTGTGAAGAATCATTTAGCAACCAGAGCAAAACAAGCTCTAATATTTCTAGCATTTCTGGCCTTCAAGCCAACATAGAACCAAGGACCCAAGGACATTTCAGCTTATTTCCCAGGACACAAAACAAGCTCCCCCCAGCCCCAAATCTCTAAACTGCTTGTTACCATGCTTGTTGTTGTTTCCTGTTTCCTTCATTTCTCCCACTGAAGAGGTAGCCATAACTACCATTTTGTGATTTTGGGCAACAGTTTACTTGGATTCTTTGAGATTGTCCAAAGTAAGGTTGCCCGATGTAGCAGTTGGTGTATCCCTTCTTGGACCTCTAGGGAACCTCAGACCCACATTTGTACGGCAGCCAGGTGTGTTTGAGGAAAAGAAGTCCTTTGCTGGAACTTTAAAAAAGAAATGAGGGAGGGATAAGGCTAAGAGTGGGGACAAGAAGTGAAATTGGAATCATTTGAGCAGAGGATAGATTCCATCCTGCCAGGAGCAGGCATGGTTTTTATGCAAAAGCGTAACATTGGAAGACCCAGGCAGAATTGCCATCATGCTGCCTGCATTCAGTTTTGGAAGGGTCTATCTGATCGATTAGGTGTTTCTGAGTTTAGAAGTGGCCATACTGTCAGCTGTGGACGGATGTGTCTTTCTCACCCGCTCTTTCATATCCTAATCTGGAATGTTTTAGGGTTTGGTGAGCTTTGAGGATCTGGTGGTGCACTTCACCCAGGATGAGTGGGATTTGCTGGCTCCTTCCCAGAAGACTCTCTACGGAGATGTGATGCTGGAGACCTTCAGGAACTTCACTGCCGTAGGTGAGGATGTTTTCTTACCTCCACTCGTAAACTAGAGAATGAGGTTTCTGGTCACTGAGTGTCACTGCAAGTTGGATGTGAAAAGGGAAGAATCACGGTGATGAAACGAGGTGTAGTCACGATGCACATTCTAATCACTTATCATACACTTCTGGACTGTGTTTAAGGATATGAATGGGAAGATGAGGCAATTGAAGACCATTGTGAAGATCCTGAAGTAAATCTAAGGTAATTTGCATGCACAAGTGGAAACAATCATCCCTTGAAGAAATTTTAGTGTGCCATGAAAATTGAACTAACAAAAAAAGCCCAATTTTAAATTTATTCATCAGTAGAAAAATTTTATCCCAAATGTGTACCTTTATGTGAGCTTGAAATCTTGCGTGGTCTTTGGTACTGGTTCTGGGACCCTGCACTAAGGAATGCTGCTCTTTTGATGGTGAGCTTATATGGTAGCAGGCTGTCCAAAGTGGTCTAATAAGCAAATAGTAATGAAACAACTGTCACTAATTGCTTGTCATTTTTCATAGTAGTTATATTTGTAGATACTGTATGATACTGAAGAATGGTGGGACAGCCTTATCCACATACCAATATGAGCAGCAGTGTGGAGACATTTTCATGTGTCATTCATCTTTTAATAGGAACATCGTCACTCACTCTGAATACACACAGTATGAACACGAGGAATATGAAGAGAAGCCACCTGATTCTAATTTTCTCACAAGTGTTGAAGGCCTTGAGGAAACTAAGACTTCGAGTGGACCGTCTGTGTGTGAGGTATGTTTAAAGACCTTTGGACTGTACCACCTAACTTACAACGGACATCACAACTATGACTACAAGGAGCTCAGAGGAGGCCACACTGAAGAAAATGATTCTGAAGGTAACCAGTGTGAGAAAACTTCCGGTTCCCTTCAGAAAGAAGACAAAATTCATACTGGAAAAAAACTCTATGTGTGTCAAGAGTGTGGTAAAGCCTTTAGGTATCCCAGCGCCCTTCAGTTACATGAAAGAATTCATACTGGAGAAAAACCCTACGAGTGTAAAGACTGTGGGAAAGCCTTTAGAGGTCTTAGTGCCCTTCACTTACATGAAAGAATCCATACTGGAGAAAAACCCTACGAGTGTAAGCAGTGTGGGAGAGCCTTCACGTATCTCAGTGCTCTTCAGTTGCATGAAAGAATTCACACTGAGGAGAGGCCCTGTGAGTGTAAACAGTGTGGGAAAACCTTTAGATATAGCAGGGCCCTCAAATTACATGAAAGAATTCATACCGGAGAGAAGCCCTATGAATGTAAACAATGTGGGAAATTTTTCAGAAGTCACAGGACCCTTAAGTTACATAAAAGAATTCATACTGGAGAAAAACCCTATGAGTGTAAAGAATGTGGGAAAGCTTTTAGATGGCTTACTTCTCTGAAGTTACATGAAAAGATTCATACTGGAGAAAAACCGTATGAATGCCAAGAGTGTGGGAAAGCCTTCAGGTGTCAGGCGTCCTATCATAGACATAAAATAACTCATGGTGGAGAAACATTGTATGAATGTAAGGAGTGTGGGAAGTCCTTCATTTATCCCTCTTTACTTCAAGTGCATGAAAGAACTCACACTGGTGAAAAGCCCTTTGAGTGTAAGCTCTGCGGTAAAGCCTTTAGGTGTCAGTCCTCGCTTCGACTGCACGAGAGAACACACACAGGAGAAAAACCCTATGAGTGTAAGCACTGTGGCAAAGCCTTTTCAAGTTACAATTACCTTCGATTTCACGAACGAAGCCACACTGGAGAGAAACCCTATGAATGTAAGGAGTGTGGTAAAACTTTCACACATCGCTCTTACCTTCGATCACATGAAAGAAGACATACTGGGGAGAAGCCGTACCAGTGCGGACAGTGTGGCAGATCCTTCAGCAGGCACAGTTCCTTTAAGAGACATCAGTCAGTTCATGGAGAAAGCCCATATGAACAGTATCTAATTCCATTATCCCCATTTCCTTCAAAGGAATGAAAGAACAGATTGGTAACAAACCCTTTGAATGTAAACAATGTAGCAAATTATCCCATCCACATAAAACAGGCAGAAACTCACGACAAGGGGGAACCTTTTATCTGTAAACAGTGTGGGTAGCCTTCAGGGGTCACAGTGTCCTTCAAAGAAGGAATTCTTGCTGGGCAAAGTTTATGTTTGTTACCAATGTTGTAAGTGTGGATTGTCACATTTCCTTTCAAAGAAGTAAGTTAATTCATGTTGGGCAAATGCCCTACGAATGTATAAGATATGGTTAATCTTTCATTTATCTCTATTTGCCTTAAAATCATGAAAGAACTCATAGTGGTGAAAAAGCCCCACATGAATATAAACAATGTGGAAAGCCTTCAGGTGTCACAGGTCCTTTCACTAGCATGGATGAAATGTCATGTTGGAGAGAAAATGGGAATGTAAGGTGTGTTAAGACCTTGAGATAGCATTGTTTGCCTAGATTCCGAGAATGAATTCCAACTGGAAAAATTTCCAAATGGAAACAGCTGTGAAGCCTTCATGGTCACAGTTGTTTAAGATGCTCATAGTGTTGGAAGGTGGGCAGTTCTGTGAGTGTAAGGAGCGTGGGAATTTAATGGTTACTAGGAGATGGACATTTCCTTTGCAGTGGCTTCCCATGACTTGCCTGTACTCTTGTAAATACCCCAAATTAAACTCCACGGTTCCTCAAGCCCACTTGGGTAGAATCATTCTTGGTCCCTGTCATTGATGCACGGTCTGGGGAGAACAGACCTTCGTAAATGTCTTCAGGGTTTTAAAGTTGTGTTTACATCCGTCTGAAACATCCAGCAGGGGTGAAGGCTGTGCCCTAATGTGCTGTGCTTCTTTCTGTTTTGGATGGGTGCTTCAGCTGTCAACTTGACACAATCTGGTGTCACCTGGGAAAGGAGTCTCACTAGTGACCTGTCTGAGTTAGGTTCGCCTTCACACAGCTGTGAGGGATTTTCTTACTAGGATGATTTGAGGTAGGAAGACCCATCCTGAATGCTGTCAGTGCTGTTTTATGGACTGAATTAAAAAGGACAGAAGTAGCTGAGCGCAAAGATTCCTTGCTGTCTGCCTTGGGATTTATGCGGTGTCAAGCTCCTGCCACCGAGACTGGCCCATAGTAATGGATTGTAACCTGAAACTATGAGCTGAAATAAACCCTTTTTTCCGTAAATTGCTTTGTCAATGTATTTTATCACAGCCACAGGAATGAAACTAAGACTGCCTGGATCTGCACACAGCAGAACCAAAGATAAGTTGTTTGATAGCAGCACTTGCCTTGTTTCTGACATGAGTGGTGGTGACAAGTCACTGAAGGGCTCTTTTTGAAGGTTCAGCATCCATGGCAGTAAGCCCTTTGCGGGTCTTTTCCAAAGTGAAGGTTCTGCTGCACTGCCGGCCTTATCATCCCTACTGAGCAACTCCTGTGGACTGCAGCCACCTCTGTGAAAGATGAGGTAGAGCACATGTGGGGGCACTCCCCCTATGGCTGAAAAGCCTAGAGAATACTATAGTCCCTGAAAGATGCATGTGTGGGACAGACTATGCCACAAGGTGCATGCTCCTTGTTGCAGGCAATGAGACATGAAACTGAGGCTGAGTGTTGGCTAGCAGGCACTTACCCACATGTGTAGCAGTTGTAAGGAGATACATGCAGGTTCTCTGCTGTGTTAGCCTCACATTGGCAGGAAAGGTACAGAAAAAGGAGGTGAAAAAGATGGCTTCTGGAAGGACAAGCAATTACAGATTAAGTCTGTGTTAAGCCTTTCCTGAGATCCTAAACCTGGAACCCATGGGAAGAATTAAGGAGGAAGAGTGAGGTTAGTGAGATGTCACCCCTACAGTCTGTCCCTAGTAGGAGTTAGAAGCTCATAATAGAACACAAACTAGCCCCTTTCTCACTAGGCGTGGTGAGGAGGCACATAGTAGGCCTTTAGCAGCCCCCGGAGAGATTGGATGGTGCAGGGCTAAGGTAGTACTTTCTATTTATAACATGGTCCCAACATTTTTTATAGTTCCTGGAACTCACTTTGTAGACCAGGCTGGCCTTGAAATCTACCTGCCTCTGCTTCCCAAGTGCTGTGGGATTAAAGACGTGTGCCACTACTACCTGGCATTTAATGGCTTTTTAAAAAAAAAAGATTGTTATTTATTTATTTATTTTTTAATTCATATGAGACACTAGCTGTCTTCAGACACACCAGAAGAGTGCATTGGATCCCGCCACTGAGCCTGGCTTTTTTGAGCTTCTGAGACCTCACTGCCCTAGTGACATACTGCCTCTAACAAAGCCACGCCTACTCCATAAGGCCACACCTACTAGTGCTACTCCCTATGGACTCTTGGGAGCCATTTTTATTCAAACCATAAAGAGTCAAAGCTTTTTTAAAGGTTCTTATTTTATCTAGTTTAAAGAAAAATATAAGCCGGGCGGTGGTGGCACACGTCTTTAATCCCTGCACTTGGGAGGCAGAGGCAGTCAGATTTCTGAGTTCAAGGCCAGCCTGGTCTACAGAGTGAGTTCCAGGACAGCCAGGGCTACACAGAGAAACCCTGTCTCGAAAAACTCAAAAAAAAAAAAAAAAAAAAAAAAGAAAAGAAAGAAAAATATACACATGGGTGGGTGTACATCATGTTTATATGTGCATGTGTTTATTCGGCTAATTCATATGGCCATCTGTGAATCCTTGTTACTTTTCATTCACAGTGTAACTGAAATTAAGAATAGCTAGATAATCATTCATAGGTTACTTGGTTAATTATTGTCTCAGCTCTCATCCAGTATGTATTCTAAAAATATTCCCATTGCTTGGGCAAATCATGGCTCTTGGGTCCCTACAATACCGCTCCACTCTCACGGATGATTGCTCTCAGCTGGGAGGGGATCCTCTAGGCTCTGCTGTTCCTAGGATGAGCAGGGGAAAAGACTGAACCCTATGCTTTCAGCTTTCACAAAGTGATTGTCATTTCTGCTTTGTTCATCACCTGATTGAAAACTTAAATCTCAAGTCGGGTTTATTTAAAAATCTGCCCCGCTAAGCTTTTAAGTGTCACATAACAGCCAAAATGTAAAGTGATTTGTCAATACTAGTGTATAACTAATCACTGTTCAGTACTCTGTGGTCAGAGGATGTAAATGGGATGGACAGTAATTTGATCTTTATCTTCCAAAGCCAGCTAGGTTCCAGGAGGCTGTGGGGGCATCTCTCAAAGTCATGCAGTTATGAAGAATCGCCTGTTCTCTTGTATTTAGAGGCTCTGGAAGTCCCATGAGGGAATTGCCAGCTTACGCTGTAGAAGCGAGTCAACACAGGAGCATGTTCCCTGTGCTTCCCAGGAAGCCATGGCTAGAGTGCCCTGACTCAATATGTGGAACAACTGATGAAAGAAAACCGGAGGAGCTAGGAGCCCCTCTCAAGCCCCGGTGACCACTGAGGAGAAAATAAAACCAAAGTGAGGGTGTGTTGGCTAACTGCACAGTGGAGAAAAGAATAAAGTTAAACACTTGATGTAAAACCCATGAGTACAGCTTTCCAGGCTACTGTGTATGGGTGGCTGGCTACCAGATGGAGTACTCATGGCTATCCCACTAATTAAAGGACTTTTGTGCTTTCCCTAACCATAAATATACTGTTGTTTTTATGGTTTAATTCTATTCATGCCTCCATTGCTTATTTATTTATTTATTTATTTATTTATTTTTGTTTTTCAAGACAGGGTTTCTCTATATAGAGATCCATGCTGTCCTGGAACTCACTTTGTAGACCAGGCTGGCCTTGAACTCAGAAATCCGCCTGCCTCTGCCTCCCAAGTGCTGAGATTAAAGGCGTTGCACCACCAACGCCCGTCTGAAGTTTTTTATTTTTTTATTTTTTTATTTTTGTCCATTGCTTTACAAGGGGAAAAAAAGTCAGACTAAGACAGTGCCAAACACCGCCATCCCAGTCATGAACAACTTTCAGATGAGACCTCTGGAGCATCATAGGAAACACTGGGTAGGGCCTATCACAGTCATCACACCTTTAATTCCAGACTGGTCTACAGAGCAAGTGCCAGGACTATAGTGGGAAAACCTGTACTCCAAAAAAAAAAAAAAAAAAAAACCCAGAAAAACAATAGAAAACAGAACAAACCAATCTTGGTAATGATGCCACAACACAAAAGGTGTCAAAGTGGCAGGCAGCTGGCCCCTCTCCCTCCAGCCTGTGTCCGAGGCAGCATGCCTCCATCGGAGCTGTCAAGAATGCAAAAATGGCTCTACCATGACACTTCCTCAGCCTGCAGCCTTCAGGGTGGCACATCTTCCCACCTCAGCGGGTGTCCACCTTTCCTGCTTCAGCCTACTGTAGTTGGTCGTGAGGAGCTGTCCATGGTGGCAAAGCCACTAGCCAGAGAGGATGTTCCATCCTAACCCATGGGCCCAATGCAGAAAAAAAGGGGGTGAAAAGAGCTACCAATACCCGAGCAACAAGAAAAATCCCTAAACACGGGGGAGTGGGGGTGGGGTGGGGGGGTGGGGGGGCGGGGACAACAACAAACCACCAATCCCTCTATCTTTCCACAAAACAAGACCAATCCCTGAACAGGAAAACGCACCAATCCTTAATCTGGAAATCTCTGCCCTGAAAAGTTCTGGCCCCTAAGAAATCCTATATTAGCCCTGCCCTTTGTCCAATCGCTGCTTTTCTTTCCTGGGAGCAGTGGGCTGCCATCCCTGGATTCTTCCCCATGCAGGACCCTCCAATAAGTCTCTTTCATGAGATTTTTCTGCCTGGTGTGACTTTCACTGAAGAAGCCAAGAAGTGGAGCAGGGCTGAAGCTCCGGAGAGCTTCAGTTCAGTTGGGGTTACCTGCCCCTTGGAGCTGTAGTTTGTCTGTTGAGACTTCCTCTCAGAGCTGTGTGGTTTCTGGGCACCTGTGTTTCAGGATACTCTTGCAATCAAGCAAAAACACATACTCAGCTGCTGTCTTGATTTTATCTTGTTTATACTTATCCATGCTCAGATGATCATATCACATCTAAGTTCAATTACCTGTGTCTCCTTCCTTGATCAACTTCCAATGCTTGGGAGTAGAAACCCTAAACCCTTCTAGGCTCCCTAGGCCCCCAATATCAGTGTGAAGCAGAACCCCCAACTTCCTGCACCCTCAGGATCAGCCTGCAGCAGCCTGATTGCTTTGGCATGCATCTTTAAAATGGTGTAGAGTCTCAATCTCAGGGGAAAAATGTTAGGTAACTAGATCTTAGCAGGTTTAGAGGCCATTGAGGAGAGACCATTCCTCCACAATGGCTTCATTCCAAATTTCTGATACCAAAGGTTCCTTATGATCCTTTGATGAAGGCTGGGTGTGTTGGCATATAGTTTTATTCCCAGCACTTGAGAGGCAGAGTTAGGTGGATCTGCAAACAACAACAAAAAGATATGTTGATGAGAATGCAACTATTTTTCCAGCAGAAAAATTTTAAGGACAATAACTGCCTGACTTTTCACCTGTCTAGCAAAAACTAAAGGAATGTTAGCCAGGGCTCTGCCATTTTCATAGCTTCGCCTCTTGGGTTGAACTGTGCAGTTTCTGTAACTACAGCAGTTTACTTCCCAGAAGCAAAGAAACTTATGTGATAAGATCCTTGACTCTCCTGCTTTGTGGACCCCCAGGAGTCATGTATCACCTAACATCCTTTAACTGAACTCAGGAGTTAACCTACAATGGCCAACTGTAGTCCCCCCCCCCACCCTGCCCAGAGGAATCCTTTCATCCTCTCTTCTGATTCCCCCTTTGTGGTGTGATTTGTGTGCCTGGCCCTTTAAAGGATCCCCAGTTGCCAGTCAGATGGCCCTTTGGGAACACTTAGCTGTTAGAACTGCTTGATCCTATGACCTTCAGTGTTATTTGCTTCTTGGACCTCTGGAAAAGAGAAAGGATAAAAAAAAAGCCAGCAGAGGCTGAGAGAAATTGAGTAGGGTTAGAGAAGACTGTTAGTGCAGAGGCTGAGAGAGATTGAGTAGGGTTTAAGAACACAGTTGATGCAGAGACTGAGCACAGGAAAGAGAGTAGAGCCAGAGAAGATAAGTGTTAGGAGACAGAAGAACCCACGACAAAGAACCCGCAAGCTACTCATTTTTGCAGTGTAGCATCAGCACAACTCACTGGCCAAATATGGCACACTTGATTTTCAGATTCTCCCAAAGCATAGTAACTTCTGCCACAGCAGAAACATGATCCTGTGCTGGCTGGTTTTATGCCAACTTGACAAGCAAACTGGAGTTTTCTGAAAGGAGAGAACCTCAGTTGAGATGAAGTCTCCTGTGGGGGCTTGAATAGGAATTGCTCCCATAGTCCCATGTGTTTGAATGGTTGGCCCATAGGAATGGCACTATTAGGAGGTGTGGCCTTGTTGGAGGAAGTGTCACCGTGGGGGCAGGATTTGAGGTCTTCTAGCTCAGTGTGGAATTACAGCCTCCTGCTACCTTCGGATCATGATGTAGAATTGCCAGCTTATCCAGCACCAAGTCTTCCCTGTGTGCTGCCATGCTTCCCGCCATGATGATAATGGACTGACCCTCTGAAACTGTAAGCCAGCCTGTCCTGGAACTCACTTTGTAGAACAGGCTGGCCTCGAACTCAGAAATCTGCCTGCCTCTGTCTCCCTAGGCTGGGATTAAAGGTGTGTGCAACCACACCCAGCAACAATGCCCAGTCGTGTTGCATGTAAGTGGAGCTGGGATCAAAGGCATGTGCCACCACGCCCAGCAAATGTTTTCTTTTATAAGAGT
The DNA here is from genome assembly GCF_000001635.26 of Mus musculus. Classification (NCBI taxonomy): domain Eukaryota; kingdom Metazoa; phylum Chordata; class Mammalia; order Rodentia; family Muridae; genus Mus; species Mus musculus. The sequence continues at coordinate 69,699,534 of NC_000074.6, read as the reverse complement.
TGTCACGGTCATGGTATTTCTTCATAGCAGTGGAAGCCCTAATACATTTTAAGATCCAGCTGTAAGGCATTCTCTCTGTCTCTCTGTCTCCCTGTTTCTCTCTCTCTCTCTCTCTCTCTCTCTCTCTCTCTCTCTCTCTCTCTCTCTCTCACACACACACACACACACTTATTATTTTTGTTTTTATTTTTTTGAGACATGGTATCACTGTGTAGCATTGGCTGTTCTGGAACTCACTCTGTAGATCAGGCTGTCCCCAGACTCCTAGAGATGCTCCTGTGTCTATGTCCTTAGTGCTGGAATCAAATGTGTATGCCACTAATGCCCTGCATTTTTTAAATTAGTGATTGATGGGGAAAGGCCCAGCCCATTGTGGGTGGTGCCATCCCTGCACTGGTGGTTGTGTGTTCTATAAAAAAGCAGGCTGAGCAAACTATGGGAAGCAGGCCAGTAAGCAGCACTCCTCCATGGTCTCTGTATCAGCTCCTGCCTCCAGATTCCTGCCATGCTTGAATTCCTCTTATGACTTCCTTTGGTGATGAACAGCAATGTGGAAATGTAAGCCAAATAAATCCTTTCCTCCCCATCTTGCTTTTTGGTCATGGTGTTTTGTTACAGCAACCTAAGACAGATCCCCAAATCTCTTCTATCTAAAGTTTTTCTGTTCTACAAACCCAAAGGTTTCTACTTTCCACTCTTCAAAATCTTTTAATACTATTGTATCAACACTCTTCATCTTAAGATCTCTAAATTTATTGGGTATTGTTAAAAATATCTGTAAACTAACAAAAAGTTAGCCTAAAGCTTGTAACAAATGATGATAGTTAAAAACCTATACATAGTGCTTCTAGAGGTCCTGAGTTCGATTCCCAGCAACCACATAGTGGCTCACAACCATCTGAAATGGTATTTGGTGCCCTCTTGTGGTGTGTATGAAGACAGCTATAGTGCATAGATAAAAGAGCAAGGAGGCAACAGCAGGTCTCTTAAGATATTTTGGAGTAGCGTGGATTATTTTAAGATAAATTCCTAAGGTTCTGTAGATCTACTCAGACTAACAGAAACTGACTTAGAACATCTGTGTCTAACCACTTACATTTTTGCTAAAAGTGTTTAATACAGGCTTCTGGAAAAATTTAAGTAAGGAACAACATGTTTTTTGAATAAGATATGTTTGATAAATAAGGTTCATAAATTCCTAAGGTCAATTCAGATTAGCAGTAACTGACTTGAAAATATATGTCTAGCCTCTTTGTTTTTGCTAACTTTGTTAATATTCAGCTATTTGGATAAACTAAGTCATACAAGAAACTGATATTCTGTAATTTTATACTCTAAAGGGATTAGAAAAGTTCCCAGTCTCTCTATGGACTGTATTTATGGTTTTGTTATGTTCTGAACTATGAGATAAAGTTTTATTTTTATGCTAAAAATTCTTCAGTTAAACATTCAGCTCAAGATTTTAAGAGTCAAACTTAACAGGAATAAAGCTGTAAAATTCTAATATGATATGAGCCACTAACTTCTTATAAACTTAAAGATAATTAAGACTTGGAAGTTCCCCTCAGAAAGTTGGACATAGTACTACCGGAGGATCCTGCAATACCTATCCTGGGCATATATACAGAAGATGTTCCAACTGGTAAGAAGGACACATGCTCCACTATGTTCATAGCAAATTTATTTATAATAGCCAGAAGCTGTAAAGAACCCAGATGCCCCTCAACAGAGGAATGGATACAGAAAATGTGGTACATTTACACAATGGAGTACTACTCAGCTATTAAAAAGAATGAACTTATGAAATTCCTAGGCAAATGGATGGACCTGGAGGGCATCATCCTGAGTGAGGTAACCCAATCACAAAGGAACTCACACACTATGTACTCACTGATAAGTGGATATTAGCACAGAAACTTAGGATACCCAAGATATAAGATACAATTTGCTAAACGCATGAAACTTAAGAAGAACGAAGACCAAAGTGTGGACACTTTGCCCCTTCTTAGAATTGGGAACAAAACACCCATGGAAGAAGTTACAGAGACAAAGTTTGGAGCTGAGACAAAAGGATGGACCATCTAGAGACTGCCATATCTGAGGATCCATCCCATAATCAGCTTCCAAACGCTGACACCATTGCATACACTAGCAAGATTTTGCTGAAAGGACCCAGATATAGCTGTCTCTTGTGAGAGTATGCCGGGGCCTGGCAAACACAGAAGTGGATGTTCACAGTCAGCTATTGGATGGATCACAGGGCCCCCAATGGAAGAGCTAGAGAAAGTACCCAAGGAGCTAAAGGGATCTGCATCCCTATAGGTGGAACAACATTATGAACTCACCAGTACCCTGGAGCTCTTGTCTCTAGCTGCATATGTATCAAAAGATGGCCTAGTCGGCCATCACTGGAAAGAGAGGCCCATTGGACTTGCAAACTTTATATGCCCCAGTACAGGGGAACGTCAAGGCCAAAAAGTGGGAGTGGATGGGTAGGGGAGTGTGGGGGGGGAGGGTATGGGGGACTTTTGGGATAGCACTGGAAATGTAAATGAGGAAAGTACCTAATAAAAAATATTAAAAAAAAAAGACTTGGAAGTTCCCTTCTGGTCCATGCCAGCACCGGAGTACCTTGGGTGCAGAGTCTGCGAACACCCGCAAGGTACCCACAGGACCCTCCACGGGATCTTAAGACCTCTGGTGAGTGGAACACAGCTTCTGCTCCAATCCAATCACTCAGGACCCGAGACTGCATTAATTAGGGAAGCAGAAAACCCGGCCTGATCGGGGTCACAAGTCCCTTCTGGTCCACGCCAGAACCTGGGTACCTTGGGCGTGGAGTCTGTGGACACCTGCAAGGTACCCACAGGACCCTCCATGGGAACTTAAGACCTCTGGTGAGTGGAACACAGCTTCTGCTCCAATCCAATCGCGTGGGACCTGAGACTGCATTAATTAGGGAAGCAGAAAACCCGGCCTGATCAGGGTCACAAGTCCCTTCCGGTCCACACCAGCACCTGGGTACCTTGGGTGTGGAGTCTGTGGACACTCGCAACGTACCCACAGAACCCTCCATGGGATCTTAAGACCTCTGGTGAGTGGATCACAACTTCTGCCAGGAGGCAGATTCGAACACCAGATATCTGGGCACCTTCCCTGTAAGAGGAGAGCTTGCCTGCAGAGAGTACACTGAACACTGAAACTCAGGAGAGCTAGTCTCCCAGGTCTGCTGATAGAGGCTAACATAATCACCTGAGGAACAAGCTCTAACCAAAGACAACCACAACAACTAGCTCCAGAGATTAACAGATGGCGAAAGGCAAACATAAGAATCTTACTAACAGAAACCAAGACCACTCACCATCATCAGAACGCAGCACTCCCACCCCACCCTGTCCTGGGCACCCCAACACACCGGAAAAGATAGTCCCTGATTTAAAAGCATATCTCATGATGATGGTAGAGGACATCAAGAAGGACTTTAATAACTCACTTAAAGAAATACAGGAGAACACTGCTAAACAGGTAGAAGACCTTAAAGAGGAAGCACAAAAATCCCTTAAAGGGAAAAAAAGACCAAACAGGTGATGGAATTGAATAAAACCATCCAAGGCCTAAAAAGGGAAGTAGACACAATAAAGAAAACCCAAAGTGAGGCAAAGGTCGAGATAGAAATCCTAGGAAAGAAATCTAGAACCATTGATGGTAGCATCAGCAACAGAATACAAGAGATGGAAGAGAGAATCTCAGGTGCAGAAGATTCCACAGAGAACATCGGCACAACAATCAAAGAAAATACAAAGTGCAAAAAGATCCTAACTCAAAACATCCAGGAAATCCAGGACACAATGAGAAGACCAAACCTACAGATAATAGGAGTAGATGAGAATGAAGATTCTCAACTTAAAGGGCCAGCAAATATCTTCAACAAAGTTATAGAAGAAAACTTCCCAAACTTAAAGAAAGAGATGCCCATGAACATACAAGAAGCCTACAGAACTACAAATAGACTGGACCAGAAAAGAAATTCCTTCTGACACATAATAATCAGAACAACAAATGCATTAAATAATGATAGAATATTAAAAGCAGTAAGGAAAAAAGGTCAAGTAACATATAAAGGCAGGCCTATCAGAATTACACCAGACTTTTCACCAGAGACTATGAAAGCCAGAAGAGCCTGGACAGATGTTATACAGACACTAAGAGAACACAAATGCCAGCCCATGCTACTATACCCAGCCAAACTCTCAATTACCATAGATGGAGAAACCAAAGTATTCCATGACAAAACCAAATTCACACATTATCTTTCCACAAATCCAGCCTGCAAAGGATAATAACAGAAAAAAACCAATACAAGGACGGAAAGCACACCCTAGAAAAAGCAAGAAAGTAATCCCTCAACAAACCAAAAAGAAGACAGCCACAAAAAAAGAATGCCAACTCTAACAACAAAAATAATAGGAAGCAACAATTACTTTTCCTTAATATCTCTTAATATCAATTGACTCAATTCCCCAATAAAAAGACATAGACTAACAGACTGGCTACACAAACAGGACCCAAAATTCTGCTGCTTACAGGAAACCCATCTCAGGGAAAAGACAGACACTACCTCAGAGTGAAAGGCTGGAAAACAATTTTCCAAGCAAATGGTCTGAAGAAATAAGCTGGAGTAGCCATTCTAATATCGAACAAAATCGACTTCCAACCCAAAGTTATCAAAAAAGACAAGGAGGGACACTTCATACTCATCAAAGGTAAAATCCTCCAAAGGAACTCTCAATTCTGAATATCTATGCTTCAAATGCAAGGGTAGCCACATTTGTTCAAGAAACTTTAGTAAAGCTCAAAGCACACCTTGCACCTCACACAATAAAGTGGGAGACTTCAACACACCACTTTCATCAATGGACAGATAGTGGAAACAGAAACTAAACAGGGACACAGTGAAACTAACAGAAGTTATGAAACAAATGGACTTAACATATATCTACAGAACATTTTATCCTAAAACAAAAGGATATGCCTTCTTCTCAGCACCTCATGGTACCTTCTCCAAAATTGACCATATAATTGGTCACAAAACAGGCCTCAACAGATACAAAAATATTGAAATTGTCCCATGCATCCTATCAGACCAACATGGACTAAGGCTGATCTTCAATAACAACATAAATAATGGAAAGCCAACATTCACATGGAAGCTGAACAACACTCTTCTCAATGACACCTTGGTCAAGGGAGGAATAAAGAAAGAAATTAAAGACTTTTTAGAGTTTAATTATAATGAAGCCACAACATACCCAAACCTATGGGACACAATGAAAGCATTTCTAAGAGGGAAACTCATAGCTCTGAGTGCCTTCAAAAAGAAACTAGAGAGAGCACACACTAGCATCTTGACAACACACCTAAAACTCTAGAAAAAAAAAGGAAGTAAATTCACCCAAGAGGAGTAAAGGGCAGGAAATAATCAAACTCAGGGGCGAAATAAACCAAGTGGAAACAAGAACTATTTAAAGAATCAACCAAACGAGGAGCTGGTTCTTTGAGAAAATCAACAAGATAGATAAACCCTTAGCCAGACTCACTAGAGGGCACAGGAACAGCATCCTAATTAACAAAATCAGAAATGAAAAGGGAGACATAACAACAGATCTTGAAGAAATCCAAAACACCATCAGATCCTTCTACAAAAAGCTATACTCAACAAAACTGGAAAACCTGGACGAAATGGACAATTTTCTAGACAGATACCAGGTACCAAAGTTAAATCAGGATCAAGTTAACGATCTAAACAGTCCCATATCCCCTAAAGAAATAGAAGCAGTCAGGACCAGATGGGTTTAGTGCAGAGTTCTATCAGACCTTAAAAGAAGATCTAATTCCAGTTCTGCACAAACTATTCCACAAAATAGAGGTAGAAGGTACTCTACCCAACTCATTCTATGAAACCACAATTACTCTGATACCTAAACCACAGAAATATCCAACAAAGATAGAGAACATCAGACCAATTTCCCTTATGAATATCGATGCAAAAATCCTCAAAGTTTTTGCTAACCGAATCCAAGAACACATCAAAACAATCATCCATCCTGACCAAGTAGGTTTCATCCCAGGGATGCAGGGATGGTTCAATATACGGAAATCCATCAACATAATCCATTATAGAAACAAACTCAAAGACAAAAACCACATGATCATCTCGTTAGATGCTGAGAAAGCATTTGACAAAATCCAACACCCATTCATGATAAAAGTCTTGGAAAGATCAGGAATTCAAGGCCCAGACCTAAACATGATAAAAGCAATCTACAGCAAACCAGTAGCCAACATCAAAGTAAATGGTGAGAAGCTGGAAGCAAGCCCACTAAAATCAGGGACTAGACAAGGCTGCCCACTTTCTCCCTACCTATTCAACATTGTACTTGAAGTCCTAGCCAGAGCAATTCGACAACAAAAGGAGATCAAGGGCATACAAATTGGAAAAGAAGAAGTCAAAATATCACTTTTTGCAGATGATATGATAGTATATATAAGTGACCCTAAAAATTCCACCAGAGTACTCCTAAACCTGATAAACAGCTTCGGTGAAGTAGCTGGATATAAAATTAACTCAAACAAGTCAATGGCCTTTCTATACACAAAGAATAAACAGGCTGAGGAAGAAATTAGGGAAACAACACCCTTCACAATAGTCACAAATAATATAAAATACCTTGGCGTGACTCTAACTAAGGAAGTGAAAGATCTGTATGATAAGAACTTCAAGACTCTAAAGAAAGAAATTAAAGAAGATCTCAGAAGATGGAAAGATCTCCCATGCTCATGGATTGGCAGGATCAACATTGTAAAAATGGCTATCCTGTCGAAAGCAATCTACAGATTCAATGCAATCCCCATCAAAATTCCAACTCAATTCTTCAATGAATTAGAAAGAGCAATCTGCAAATTCATCTGGAATAACAAAAAACCTAGGATAGCAAAAACTCTTCTCAAGGATAAAAGAACCTCTGGTGGAATCACCATGCCTGACCTAAAGCTTTACTACAGAGCAATTTTGATAAAAACTGCATGGTACTGGTATAGCGACAGACAAGTAGACCAATGGAATAGAATTGAAGACCCAGAAATGAACCCACATACCTATGGTCACTTGATCTTCGACAAGGGAGCTAAAACCATCCAGTGAAAAAAAAGACAGCATTTTCAACAAATGGTGCTGGCACAACTGGTGGTTATCATGTAGAAGAATGCGAATTGATCCATTCCTATGTCCTTGTACTAAGGTCAAATCTAAGTGGATCAAGGAGCTCCACATAAAACCAGAGACACTGAAACTTATAGAGGAGAAAGTGGGGAAAACCTGGAAGATATGGGCACAGGGGAAAATTTCCTGAATAGAACAGCAAAGGCTTGTGCTGTAAGATTGAGAATTGACAAATGGGACCTCATGAAATTGCAAAGCTTCTGTAAAGCAAAAGACACCGTCATTAAGACAAAAAGGCTACCAACTGATTGGGAAAGGATCTTTACCTAAATCAGACAGGGGACTAATATCCAATATATATAAAGAACTCAAGAAGGTGGACTCTAGAAAATCAAATAACCCCATTAAAAAATGGGGCTCAGAGCTAAACAAAGAATTCTCACCTAAGGAATACTGAATGGCTAAGAAACACCTGAAAAAAATGTTCAGCATCCTTAATCATCAGGGAAATGCAAATCAAAACAACCATGAGATTCCATCTCACACCAGTCAGAATGGCTAAGATCAAAAATTCAGGTGACAGCAGATGCTGGTGAGGATGTAGAGAAAGAGGAATACTCCTCAATCGTTGGTGGGATTGCAAGCTTGTACAACCACTCTGGAAATCAGTCTGGTGGTTCCTCAGAAAATTGAACATAGTACTACCGGAGGATCCCGCAATACCTCTCCTGGGCATATATCCAGAAGATGTTCCAACTAGTAAGAAAGACACATGCTCCACCATGTTCATAGCAGCCTTTTTTATAATAGTCAGAAGCTGGAAAGAACCCAGATGTCCCTCAACAGAGGAATGGATACAAAAAATGTACAATATAGATTTATACAATACAATAGATTTATACAATGGAGTACTACTCAACTATTAAAAAGAATGAATTTATGAAATTCCTAGGCAAATGGTTGGACCTGGAGGCCATTATCCTGAGTGAGGTAACCCAATCACAAAAGAACTCAAATGATATGTACTCACTGATAAGTGGATATTAGCACAGAAACTTAGGATACCCAAGATATAAGTTACAATTTCCAAAACACATGAAAATCAAGAAGAACGAAGACCAAAGTGTGGACACTTTGCCCCTTCTTAGAATTGTGAAGAAAACATCCATGGAAGGAGTTACAGAGACAAAGTTTGGAGCTGAGACAAAAGGATGGACTATCTAGAGACTGCCATATCCAGGAATCAACCCCATAATCAGCCTCCAAACGCTGACACTATTGCATACACTAGCAAGATTTTGCTGAAAGGACCCTGATATAGTTGTCCTTTGTGAGACTATGCCGGGCCCTAGCAAACACAGAAGTGGATGCTCACAGTCAGCTATTGGATCGATCACAGGGCCCCCAATGGAGGAGCTAGAGAAAGTACCCAAGGAGCTAAAGGGATCTGCAACCCTATAGGTTTGACAACATTATGAACTCACCAGTACCCTCGAGCTCTTGACTCTAGCTGCATATGTATCAAAAGATGGCCAATTTGGCCATTACTGGAAAGAGAGGCCCATTGGACATGCAAACTTTATATGCCCCAGTATAGGGGAACTCCAGGGCCAAAAAGTGGGAGTGGGTGGGTAGGGGAGTTGGGGGGAGGGCATAGGGGGCTTTTGGGATAGCATTGGAAATGTAAATGAGGAAAATATGTAATAAAAATGTATATATATATATAAAGACTTGGAAGTTAATGGCCAGAAACTATAAATGATCAAATTCAATAATGTGCTCAGAACTAGGTTCATAGTCACTCTGAATACAAATGTATATATTTTCAAGATTAAGCCTAAATTAAGTATCTAAATACAGTCAGTTTGTTTGGCTTCCTGATTGCCATTGTCAACTACTACAGACTCACACCACTTGGGAAACCCATCAAGCTCTTCCTTATCTGGGTCATGATGTTTTACCACAGCAAGAGTAACCTAACTAATACAAGAGCTAAAGAGAAATCCACCGTGTAGTATAAGAAAGCGAATCCTGTCCTTGCTTTGTGTGCTGGAATGTCTTGTGCAGCGATCAGACTGCCTCATTTCACTTATATTCCTAGGTGAACTCTTAGAAGAAGAGTGGGATGACTTAATGATCACCTTCATATTGATGTGCTTCAGCAAGCCTCTTCTGCTATCTTCATCCTAAGCAGGGAAGGCTGCTCATCAGATCTCATGCCTGATTCACAAAATACCTTCAACATTCCCACCAAATTATGTATATTCTAGGTTGGTTTTTATTTCCTACTTCTTTCCTTTAATCTCTCTTGCTAGTCTCCCTCTCTCTGTCTCTCTTTCTCTGTCTCTCCCTCTCTTTCTTTCTTTCTTTCTTTCTTTCTTTCTTTCTTTCTTTCTTTCTTTCGTTCGTTCGTTCGTTCGTTCGTTCGTTCTTTCTTTCTTTCTTTCTTTCTTTCTTTCTTTCTTTCTTTCTTTCTTTCTTTTTTTTTTTGTGAAATAGTCTGTGCATGCCAGCCTCTTTGGTCTCTAAACCAAGTCTTGATGCAAGTCATCTCACTTTATGAGTATCAGGGCTCAGGGTTTTTCTTCTCCTCCTCACAGTGGGAATGGTCCACTAAAGATTATGAATGGTCCCTTCATGGGGGAAAATTAAAACAGGCCCAACCTGTAGTGCAAGAAGAATTGCAACTAGGACATACTGAACCTTCAGTTATTTCTTGGAACTCCTCTATTTTTGTAACTCATAAAAAGACAAAGAATAAAATTTGACCCCTACATGATCTAAGGGTCAAATATGACTAGGAAAACAATAGAGGCTTTCCAGCCAGGGATCCCTGCTTGCACCACAATTCCTCAACAACATTATTATATTAGTATATTAAAAGACTAGTTTTTCTCTATTCCATTACATCCTGATGGTAAGGAACATTTTGCATTCTCTCTTTATACTTTAAACAATCAACAGCTAACAATATCACTGAAATGTTTTACCATAGGGGACGACAAATAGCCCCACTTTATGTCAATATCATATACACAAAGCACTTAAGCCAATGTAAATTTTCTAAGGTATATGGATGGCATTCTATTCTGTTTGTTTAATTAATACTTAAATTAGAATTTAACTTTCATGGTAAATAAAGTATAAGGACAAAATTTAAATGTTGCCCTCGACAAAATAGAAAAACAATCACTCCATAATTATTTAGAATATATTATTTCTCAACAACAATTCTGCCATCATCCATTCTGCTTAAAACTTCCCAAAACAGGCTGGCGAGATGGCTCAGTGGGTAAGAGCACTGATTGCTCTACCAAAGGTCCTGAGTTCAAATCCCAGCAACCACATGGTGGCTGACAACCACCTGGAATGAGATCTGACGCCCTCTTCTGGTGCGTCTGAAGACAGCTACAGTGTACAATAATAAAGAAAAAAAAAAGTAAAAAAAAAAAAAAAAAAAAAAAAAAAAGGGCCATGACCTGGGAATGCTCTTATCTGTTTATCACCACTAAGGATTTGGATTCAATCTTTATGTTTCTCTGTAAGAAACACCTGAAGCAGAGTGAGTTACTAGTTTATTGAACAATGCTGCTGTTAAAGCCACAGCTCATAGAAGTAATCCCTGACTTCCTTATCAGTAACTTATTGTTCCTTCCTCTTCATCACATACCGGAACTTTATATCAACAAGACATTATAGGTATTATAGAAACTTATGCATGTTATAATTGATAATGATCTCTAACTCCTTATTTACAAGAAATTATAGACCTTATAGTGACATAAAGGACATGCATCTTAAACAACTTAGTGGCAATGAGCATACAGAAATTATTGCCACCAAATAAAATGATAGTTTGTTATTTTTTTCCACACTGATAATAACTAGCAGGATGCATTAGCATGTAACTTCAGATCTATAGATAATCATTATTCTAAAGATCCCCTTTTAAGTTTGTTTGTTTGTTTGTTTTTTAGAAACCCCATAGGTATTACCTAAAATTACATCTAAAAATGCCATAGAGATTGCTTATAGAGATAACTCTTCAAAAGGTCAAGGGGCCTATGATTTACACAAACTCTACAGGCTTCACAAAACCAAACTATGGCTACCCTGTCGTACAGCTTGACAGTCTGAACTGGCAGGAATGAATCAACTTTTAATTAGGTATTGTAGCCCCTGTATATTTTAACTGACTGCATATTGAGGAACTGAAAGATTTACCACATTGGTTACATTGTTACATTTTCCTACAGCTTGAGTTCTTCCATGTGCACAGAGTGAACTAGGATAAACAGATGTCCTTAGACATTCACACATTGGCAGGGTTTTTCTCACTGTGAGTTTTTTGATGTATTCCTAACACCCTCAGAAAATCAGAAGACTATACCCAAGCCCATTAGTAACAGCAGTTTCACTACTTCATCAGGATGGGTACCCACTGCTCCCCAAATCCAGCAGAACACATGCCTTCTGCAACATTTGAATGATTTGAAATTCATTCAGCTGTTCAAATAGAACTCATAGAACAGTGGTTCTAAATGTGGCTCCCACAGATCTAGGATTGAAGAGTAACATTTGCTCAAGTGGGGTCTACCACTGATTCTAAGTGAAAGTTCTGCAAAAACTGAATAATACTTTACATTTTTATGCTTATTATTGTAGTTGCAGTGGTGTTTGCCTAAGAAAGAAAAAAAAATTAACTTTTGCCTATTTGTTTTGTTTGCTTTTTCTTAAAATTTCTGAGGCACATTAAAATTTCTTCAAAGGACCTCTGCTTCTTATTTTGTACCAAAATACCTTAGACTTCTCCCGGGATTTTTATGAGTTCAGTACTCTGCTTTTCCTATTTGTTTCCTCAAATGTGGTCCCAGACAATTTATGATAAGTGATTAAAAATTTCTGACAAATTAGTGAACTATAACCAGGTTCAATGTATTCACCACATTCTTCCCTTTCAATATTCTATATCGCAGAAGAGGATCATCTAAGTGGTGGATGATATCCTTACCTGTCACATCAACGACAGACAGTGTCCTTAGATGCTGCAGCGAGGCTCCTGCAGGTCTCCAGCATCACATCTCTGTACAGACTCTTCTGGGAAGAATCCAGCAAAGCCCACTCGTCATGGGATCCTGGGTGAAGTGCACAGCCACATCCTCAAAGCTCACTGAGGCCTAAACATGGGACATACTTGATTGACAACAGGTTCGTCTCACTGTGTGGGATGCACACATGTCCTCCACCACACAGAAGTCATCATGCAAGCAAGCACTGAGGGATGCGGAAGGGCAGCACTGTAGCAGCACTCTCTCATTACTGGGTTCAGGGCATAGGGTGTGCTGCAGCTCTGCCCCAGTCCTCTGTGTACAGTGATTTCTACTTCCTGTCTCATGGTTCTCCCTCTGGGGTCCGGAACAGTGTTAACATTAGCACTCAAGAGCCTGCTTGTTCTTAGAAATTCCTCCTCACAACATTTAAAATTTCAATATATGAGGGAACATTTTGTTGGAAATCACATGAGGAAAACTGGTAAATTATCTAGCTTAAATGATTTATATAAACTCTAAGGCACTTTCTAAACTTCTAGCTTTTGTGAATGGCTAGTAATCCATTTCACGTTCACAGACAGAACTAGAAGATCAGCCCTGTTCTCCCCTCAGTCCTCAATAAATAATAATGGGCCCAGAATTCAGTGAGCTTCACAGGTAGGCACTGCTTCTCACATGGTGTCATGGCTTGTTAAATAGCAAAATGGGTTAACAGAAAAGGAATCATGTTAACACTTTCCTGTGAATACTCTACTCAAGCCCAAATGCAATAGCAGCTATGCTACCTGATTAATATTTAAAAATCCCAAAACAACACTTTTGAGTCTTACGTGATGTCTTAGTCAGTATTTCTATTCCTGCACAAACATCATGACCAAGAAGCAAGTTGGGGAGGAAAGGGTTTATTCGGCTTACACTTCCATACTGCTGTTCATCACCAAAGGAAGTCAGGACTGGAATGCAAGCAGGTCAGAAAGCAGGAGCTGATGCAAAAGCCATGGAGGGATATTCTTACTGGCTTGCTTGCTCTGGCTTGCTCAGCCTTCTCTCTTATAGAACTCAAGACTACCAGCCCAGGGATGGTCCCACCCACGAGGGGCCTTTCCCCCTTGATCACTAATTGAGAAAATGCCTTAGGGTTTTTGGATCTCATGGAGGCATTTCCTCAACTGAAGCTCCTTTTTCTGTGATAACTCCAGCTGTGTCAAGTTGACACATAACTAGCCAGTGCACATGAGTAATATTGCATCAGGATGCAGTAAGTATATAAATGACAGGTGCTTGTAGAGAGTACTCAGTGTAGTCAGTTTGATATCTGTGCATAGTAATTTCTAAGGACTACTGTTGCCCTAAAATGGGTACCCCAAAGAAACACAAGCTCTTATTGTATCTCGTACATCACTGCATGTGAAGCCCACCCAGGATATCAGATGTAGATTCCTTTTCTGGAGGAATCACAAGTGAATCAGTTGTCAAGCAAATCAGGCCTTTGCTTCTCCAGAAGATATGTCAACATGACCAATATTTGTGACTCTCACCTTTGGGTCACTCCAGTCTACCATTCAGACCCCAGTAAGTTGGCTCCAAATATAGCACACAAAAATAATTCTGGGAAAACAGTACTTGGTTTGTGTAGTCTTTCCTTTCCCAGCCTGAAACCTGTTTGTTCAGGGGTGGAGCTTCCTGCTTATATGTTCTGTCACACCCACTGCTGGACCGTGCCGTTTTGCTGTTTGGAGCCACACACATGCTCACCCTGCTACTGGGCCCCGAGATTATTTGGCGGGAATCGGGTCCCCTCCCCCTTTCTTCATAACTGTGTGCGGAACAGTAAAATTGAGCTTTGATCAGAATGCCTGTCTTAGCTGCATTTCTTTATCTCTCCGCCTAGCCCCTCTTCTCTTCCAGGTTTCCAAAATGCCTTTCCAGGCTAGAACCCATGTTGTGATCTGCTGGCCGGACACAACATTTGGCGCCCAATGTGGGGCTGAGAAACGGCAAAAGATTTTTAGAAGAGACACTGCTGGTTCAGAGCTCCATAAAATAATTAAAAGATAGGGCTGGTGAGATGGCTCAGTGGGTAAGAGCACCCGACTGCTCTTCCAAAGGTCAGGAGTTCAAATCCCAGCAACCACATGGTGGCTCACAACCATCCATAACAAGATCTGACTCCCTCTTCTGGAGTGTCTGAGGACAGCTACAGTGTACTTACATATAATAAATAAATAAATATTAAAAAAATAATTAAAAGATAAAGGAAATTCATACCAGAGAAGGTATGGGCTAAGCTGAGACAGTGTTAAACCCAAGCGCTAGTTCACTTAGGTTCAACAGTGAAGCTTAAGAGGAGCTGGGTAACAGGCGGTAGGCTGTGGCTCTCCAAAGCTACATTTTTAGGCATGAAAAAAGAAAGAGTTTATTAAAAAAAATTAATAATCAGACAGATTGCCGCAGTTAATAAAAACTGCATCATGAGGGAGGGAAATGTCCCAAAATGCAGACAGAAATTTCTCTCTGGGCCTTATAGCAGGAGTACTCTGTTCCCTTTTGTGTCTTGTCTAATGTCTAGTGCACCAATCTGTTCTTGTGTTCAATTAATGTATGTTTGTGTACAGTCTATATAAATAAATGTTCTATGTTTTATGTTAGATAATAAAGATGGTATAAAAAACTTTATCTGCAAAGCCGAGAGCTGCCACGTACTTCAGCTAGGAATCAGACACATGGCAGGAGGGCCCCTGCTAAAAAAAAAAAACGGTTTCATTTTAGGAAAAAGGGGCGAGTGCACAGCCTCTTAGTTTCGGGGTAAAAAAGCTGATAAATGGTTTGTGACTAATGTGTTTGATAAGTGGTAAAGTGCCTTTTATTCTATGATTGTAGCTACAAAAAATTAATATTCTCTTATTGGTCTAAATGTAATTGCTTCATTTGGTTCCTTTTTATTGAAAATGTGCTCTGCATATTTTCACATTCAACTCATAAGTTGTTGGTTAAGATTAATAATTGTTACATTACTACAGATGGTTAGTGTTAAATTTGATAACTCAAGTTTAGAGTTCTTCCGACACGTGGCATAAAGCAGGCCAAGAGGCTAGGTCTCTAAAGATATTTCTAGTTTAGATAATAATTAATGTGGTTCCTATCCTAAATAGTAAAATTTAAGATAAGATCTAAAACATGCCTCTTTATTAAAGCAGTAAAGCTTGCTTTAATAGGTATTCATAGGTATTAATTGACATCCAAACTTCGTAATATGATAGTAATGCTTCTAATATTGATTTTAAAGATAATAAATTGTTTTAAACTTGGGTTTTGCTTTCCCAAGTTTGTAGGTATTATCCTAACCTTGCACAAGAAACTTAAAAATTATGGTTAAAACTGCCAGTGTTCCATTGACTGCAGCTTGCAGTTTGATTACAAATTTAAGATTTTCTACTCACCCATATATTGTTAATTAAGATTATTACAAGAGTAATCATCTTTTAAAAGTGCTAATACAGCTCACTTCATACAAAACTGTGACAGAGTTATCTAGTTATGTTTGTTTTGTGAATAGATTAAACAGTTTGGCTATAGTTGCTGCCTGGCAGGAAACTGCAGTACGGGCAATTTTTTCACAACACTAAAGTTGTAAAGAACGTTTTAACTGTAAGTCATCTTAAGAAAGAGTATCAAAATTTAGAGGCCTAGACGGTTACATTGTTCCTCTAGAATCGGTCCTTATTACAGGAGGGCCAAGATGCTCAGATTTAAAAAGTATTTTACGTTTGAGTCAATACAGGGCTCTGGGCAGCCCCAGAGCAGCTTGTGGCCTTCTTGTGTTTTGCAAACAGTGCCTGAGAAAGTTTTTCCCTGTGCTCAAGAAAATTTCTTTTTAACAGTGTTACAGATCTATTCAGATGTTTAAAATAATGCTTAAATTCAAAGAGTTTTGCTTCTGGTGAGCTGTAATCACTAGAAAATTTTGCCTCTAGGTATGGCTAATGTAACTTTACGGTATATAAGAAAAATTTTTATTGTTTCTGCTTCTATACAAGAAGCCAAGAGTTTTAATCTTTCAGTGTATATTGTTTCCTAAGTGAAAAGTATTAACTAATGCTTCTCAAAGAAAGTTTACCTTAAATCCTTGCTCTCACCCAAAGGATTCAGAGACAATATACTTTTATTACTTAGGGTTTTAGTTTACTACAAAAAATTTTACAAAAAAATAAAGAAAGCTTTTATAATTGTTATTAATTATATTCATTGGTAATTAAATATTAGTTATGCCCAAGACAATTCTTTGGCCAAAAAAAACATTATTGTAAAGTCATTTTTCTCATCCTCCCAGCCGATCGTTGGCCCACGTGGGCCCAACTAGCTTCTGTGGGGCAGAGTCTTAAGGCACACAGTTTCCCCTGTTTCAGCACAAATAATCTAGTTGTGTGCTGTAGATGTTGTTTTAAAATGCTAAACAATCAAACCTTAATTTGTATATTAATAGTCAATGCCATATCTCTGAGCTCACAATTGTTTAAATTGTTCATCCCTCAGATACTATTAATTCTCAAATTTACAATTGCTTATACATATTTCTAGTTAATAAATAAACAAATTATACACACGTGACTCTTAATAACTTTTCAAGCTTTCTAGTTACAACCACTCCTTAAGAAAAATGATTGAAAGTGCAATTAGTCACTGCCCCTTTACAGCCAAGTATTTAAAATATTTTGTCAACAAGTTATTAATTCAAAAGTTTAGGTATTGTGAAATTTTAAAACTTTAACTTCTTAAAAGACAAAAAAGAGAGAAATTGTATCCCCGTGCATACTATTTAGTGCATTCCCATGCACCCTATTTAAATCTTACCTTTATTTTCAAAATTTAAAATTTAAATGTCAAAGAATTTAATAAATGCTTTATAGTATCTTAAAGAGATCTACTTATTGGCTTATAGATTGATCCTAAAACAGCTACCTTATTAAGAAAGGGAAAAACAGGTTTTCTCCACAAAACGCTACAGAAACATATTAATTCGTGTGACGAGCTGACAGGTAAGTTGACTCAGTGTCCTGATTGAATTGACTAAAAAACTAAATTAAATTCATGTTTTAGATCCATCCTTGCTTGTCATTTTTCTAGTTTAGACTAGCTTCTAGCCTTTTAACTTTATGGCAATAGTACATCAGAGACTGTATATTCTGACTTAGTAAAATTAGTCATTTAATAGAGTCATAACGATTTCTCTTTTCTTCAGTGTGACCAGTCATTCTAACTCAATCTTAGACTGGTTTAATATTCAGTCCAATGTTAGAGATTCCTATATTCTAAATTACCTAACAAAGTTAATTCAGAGCACATCCCTCACTTCCCCTAGATCCCTAACCTCAGAAGGATTGCTGGCCTTACAACTAGTGGAAAAAGCTATTAAAGAGCAATTTGTCACTTATATAGATTACTCCTTGCCCCTGCATCTGTTAATCTTTAATACGACTCATGTGCCTATAGAACTGCTATAGCAAAAATTTCCTATAATGTAGATACACTCAAAGATTTCTCCTAAATGTAATATCTTGCCATATCACAAAGCAGTGGCTCAGATAATTATCACTAGAAAAAGACAGGCATTAACTTATTTCGGAAAAGAGCCAGATATCATTGTTCAGCCTTTTAAGAAAACTATAGACAGCTATTTCCCCCAAGGTCACCAAAGGCCCACCTTGCCTTTACCTTATTTGTCCTAAATTTTTTGCAAACTGATATTAAAGGTCAGTCTGCAGCAGATCGCCATTGGCATCCAGTTACTTCTAATTCTTATGTATTGGTAAAATGGAAGGACCCCCTGACTAATGAATAAAAGGGTCCAGATCCAGTTCTAATTTGGGGAAGGGGCTCGGTTTGTGGTTTTTCACGAGATGAAGATGGAGCGCGGTGGTTGCCAGAGAGATTAATTCATCAGATAAACACAGATTCTGACTCTTCTCGTAAATATCATTCTGAAGACTAAAATTCCTCTTGTGCTTAGAATTCAGCTGAGAACGAAAGCTCCCAGAAAAGCTGTTTTCCTGCTACTCTCTGAGCCTACTACCCAACAGGAGGCTAGAGATTAACTTCAACTTTACTATTTACATTTAAATAAAGTACCTGGACTTCCCCAAAAGAATTTCTGCTTTCCTACTTTCTCACTGTCGAGATTTTGTTTTTCAAACAGGTTAATCAACATTCTCCAGCCAGATCATCGGATGTGCATCCCCACCCCCTAGAGCACACAGGTGGCAGCTGTTATCTTCATCCCAAGGACATTCCAGCACGTGGCTATACTCACATGAGCAAAGACACACATAGTCTTCCCAAGCTCACATAGAATAATCAAGATAAGCAGCATTTTAAATCACAGATATAAAAGGGTAGTTTACACCCTAAAAGATCTTGTAAGAACCTGGTCAAATAAGAGAGAGGAACAATCCCTAAAGAAGTAGAGATTAAATCCCAAACTTCTAAGTCATATGGGACAAAGAAAAATCTCTAAGGATAACTAGACATACTTCAAGAATAGTGAAATGAAAAACATTTGATTTTCAAATTCCTGGCATGTCATGAAAAGGAGACATGCATGCATAGAGAGTAGTTTACTAAGTTTGGAACCTACTTGGCTTGGGCTGTGCACGTGACCTTGTAGTAACACAATGGGAAGCCTGCAGTCTTCACCTGTGCCCACAGTGCACAGGTGAAACTAGCTGCTCTAGTTTCAGAACTGCTAAGGAAACTGATGAATGCATTCCAAGAGCACCTGACAGGAGTCCAGTTGATAAAGTGCAAGTCTCCATCACAGAGATGAAGAAATTTCGCTTACTGGACCTCTAAGAGGTGCAGGACCTGAGCCAATGTCCTCCAGGGATGCAGAATTTCCACTAAGGCACTCCATATAGGCCTGCCCCTAAAAGACAATGGTCACTTTTAAAGGCCAGATCCCACAGACTGCACTGATCAGTCCATGCATCCCTGCAGTTGTCTCTGGGACACAGCGTTAAGAAGCTACCTGTGCTGTGGATTCACACCTCATAATGTATTAGAGTTTTATAAGTTTTGGGGGAGCTGGCAGGAAGTTACACATTGATGGAGTTCATCAGATACTTGACAAATAGTGTGGAAGAGCCATGTATGGTATATTAAGAGCAGCCAGGCCACAGCACAAGGGTGTCAAGTCATCATTGCCCTTTTAAGAGACAAGTCCATGTTCTGTGTTTGAGGCTATTTGAGTCAAATGATCCCTTGTCTCAAGAAAAGGGTCTGAGCCCGGTGTAGTGGTGCATGATTTAATTCTAGCACCAGGAGGCAGAGAGACAGATGATCTCTGTGAGTCTGAGACCAGCCTGGTCTACAAGTTCCAGGCTAGCCAGATCTACTTAGTGTGAGACGGTGCCTCCAAAAGAAAACAGATGCAGACATTTCTAGCAATCCAGCTATGTGTCATTGAAGCCCTGGTTTCAACTGTTTATTTTTTTATTTTTTTATTTTTTTTGTTTTTCGAGACAGGGCTCAAATATAGCCCTGGCTGTTCTGGAACTCACTCTGTAGACCAGGCTGGCCTCGAACTCAGAAATCCGCCTGCCTCTGTCTCCCAAGTGCTGGGATTAAAGGCATGCGCCACCACAGCCTGGCTCAACTGTTTAGGTATAAGATGCAAAGTGCTAATGAGGGTCCCTTTCCATCCCTGCTCTACACCAAGTACAGCCTGGCTACACAGCCCACGGAGGCTTTGAGCTATGGCCTCACCCTGTGTCTACTCCACCCAACCTTAGGGACTCAGATCACTTATCCCTCACAGCAAACCCATATATTACCTTGTAGCACTAATTCTACAAAGGAAACTCTAAAAGGAAGAAACTTGCTTTGTTTAATGGGAAGCTCCTTAGGTTAAAATCAGAGCTGGTCTCGCCCCACCCCCAGCTCTCTTATGAGAGCTCACTTATCAGTACCATCGTCTTTTACCTGAAGCCAAAATAGCATCTCTCTCTCTTTTTAAAGATTTATTTATTTATTTTATGTATATGAGTAGGCTGTAGCTGTACAGATGGTTGTGAGCCTTCATGTGGTTGTTGGGTATTGAATTTTAGGACCTCTGCTCACTCCAGTCAATCCTGCTTGCTCAGTCCCTGCTTGCTCTGGCCCAAAGATTTATTTATTATTATACATAAGTACATTGTAGCTGTCTTCATACTTGCCAGAAGAGGGAATCAGATCTTGTTACAGGTAGTTGTGAGCCACCATGTGGTTTCTGGGATTTGAACTCAGGACCTTTGGAAGAGCAATCAGTGCTCTTACCTGATGAGCCATCTCACCAGCCCCAGATCAGCATCTCTAATAAACAATGGAGAACATTTTTTTCCCTGTGTATGGCAGGGTCCATATCAAGAAGAAAAGCAGATGGGCTGGAGAGATGGCTATGCGGTTAAGAGCACTTGTTTTTCTTCCAAAGCACCAGGGTTCAGTTCCCAGCATACATGTGGCAGCTCACAACTGTCTGTAACTCCAGTTTTAGAGGATCTGACACCTTCACACCAATGCACATAAGGTAAAATAAAATATTAAAAAAAGAAGAGAGGGCTGGTGAAATGGCTCAGTGGGTAAGAGCACCCGACTGCTCTTCCGAAGGTCCGAAGTTCAAATCCCAGCAACCACATGGTGGCTCACAACCATCTGTAACATGATCTGACGCCCTCTTCTGGAGTGTCTGAAGACAGCTACAGTGTACTTACATATAATAAATAAATAAATCTTAAAAAAAACAAAAGAAGAGAACAGAGAGGCCCAGTGACATCCCCTAAGTCCTTGTTCTGGGTCCTGACAAGAACTTAAGTTTTAAATATAGGGCAAGAGGGATGGATGACCACACAGTCCCTGTCAAGAATTGGTACCACCCACTATTGATGCATGGTCGTCTCAGCTCTGTTTTCTCGAAGTGTGTTCTTATGAACATTTCTTGTGGGGTACTACAGAAAAGATTGCTCAGACACAGGTTTAAGCCAATAGAGGGCCAGGAGAATGAATAGAAATATGCAGCAGTGTAGAGGTGGAGACAGAGGGAACACTAGAAAGTCCCAGATACCAGTGATGTGAGAGATTCTCGGGACCCAATGGGGATGACGTTAGCTGAAATGCCCAACAAAGGGGAGAGAGAACCTGTACAGACTATATCTAGTGGTTAGTCATGGCCCTAGGTTGAGGGATGGGGCCACCCACCCAATTAAAAAATATTAACCCAGAACTGCCCCTGTCTAAAGGAAATGCAGGGACAAAGAGTGGAGCAGGGACCGAAGAAAAGGTCATCCAGAGACTGCCCCACCTAGGATTCAGTCCTATCTGGAGACAACAAACCCAGACACTATTGCTAATGCCAAGAAGTGCTTGCTGACAGGAGCTTGGAATAGGTGTCCCCTGAGAGGCTCTGCCAGAACCTAACCAATATAGATGCAGATGCTCATAGCCAACCATTGGGCTGAGCATGAGGACCCCAATGGAGGAGTTAGGGGAAGAACTGAAGGAACTAAAGGGGATTGCAGCCCCATAGGAGAGGAACTATATCAACCAACCAGAATCCCCCAGAGCTCCCAGGGACTAAACCACCAACCAAAGAGTCCATATGGAGGGACCCATGGCTCCATCTGCACATGTTGCCTTATCTGACATCAATGGGAGGGAGGTCCTTGGTCCTGTGGAGACTCAATGCCCCAGTGTAGGGGGATGCTAGGGTGGTGAGGCAGGAGTGGAAGGGTGAGAGAGCAGGGGGGGAGGGGGAATTGAGTGTTGTGCTTATGGAAGGGAAACCAGGAAGGGGGACAACATTTGAAATAATAAACATTATTATTATTATTATTATTATTATTATTATTATTATTAAAGTCTTTTGCAGCTGGACAGAGACCACACTGAGTGTCTGGAATTCCAGTATAGCTCTGAGTCATCTTTTGGGTGAAAGTTTTTAACAATATTTTTATTAAATATTTTCTTCATTTACAATTCAAATGCTATCCCAAAAGTCCCTTATACCCTCCCCCACCCTGCTCTCCAATCCATCCACTTTTTGGGTGAAATTTTAAGCACATACTCACACACATTCTGGATTAACAGTTAACAAAAACAATTAGCCAGAAGTCAAACTACAGAAGCCAAAAACAAGATCAGTATATTTAGAGACTTTCTCAGCACTATAGACTTTGATGGATTAGGTCTTTGTTTTTGTTTTGGCAGGTGGTACTGTCTACATGTTGAGTTTTACAGCCTGAATGGTACTTCATCTGGAGTCAGTTGTGCTAAGCTATCAGTTCTACTAATGTCTGGGGGTTTGTTACAGCTAGAACTGTGTGAACCCTCTTTCCCAGGGACAAAGTCCTCTGTTGACACAGACTTTTTCCTTCACCAAGGATGATATTCTTGGGAAATTAATTTCTGGGGATGACTGTTTGTTTCACTAGTCTAACTGTGGAAGGAATTGTGTCTTCAGAATACCTCCAGGCCTGCCAGGATAGTTACCATAAAAGACTAGAAAACAGACAAGGGAATTTTCCCCAAGCTTCCTACAAAAATCCCAAATTGCAAAAATCATCTCTCTGTTTCCATCTTTGCCACCAGAGTGCTGTGGCTAACATAAAAGCTTGCTCCATGATGCCCAGCCACACTACAACTTGTGAAGTGGAAGGAGTCTCAGGCCATGAGGCTCCTTCTATCCCAATAACTTACCGAATAGCCCAAAAGCTGTCCCTTCGGACTCCAGAATATGGATCCATAATACTAAAGGCTGTGCAGCCTAGTAACACAAAACAAAAAGGGGCAGAAACAGGAGTTGGGTTAAGTTTCTTTTGACTCTAATGACCAGATGCTTGAGAAAGTAGCAACTTAATGCCACGGATCAGCAGCTTTCCATCTCATCTCCAACCAGTTGGTCTTCTGAAACGATGGTCTAGTCATTCAGACTGGGGTTTTTTGGCTTTTCAATATAGACTTGATCTTCCTGGCCTACTGAAGAAGAGAACTATGAGTTGTGTGCAGGTGGTTCTATTTGTTAAATTATTCCCCAGAAATGGAGAGCTGCATCATTCCATCCCCCTTCTGGGGGACAACCCTGAGTGACAATCATGAAGGGGAATTTTCACATTGGGTAGAAATTTGGCTTGTGTACCCCATCCTACATTTTCACTAAGGCTACTGGCCAGTTGAGTGATCATAGACTGATGTGTATACTAGTACTTGTCATAACACAGTGGCCCCATGGACAAAAAGACCATGGTGGCAGATGTGATGGATGAGCTTGGTTATGAGGCCAGTCAGTCAATGAGTCTGACCTGGATGAGACTGCTGCTCACTACTAAGTGTTTTGGCTTGATGGATAGGGAGCTGGAAGGAGCCCGACTGAAAAATTGGTGAGAAGAGGTGAATACTGTTTCTGTATGTGCAAACAATATGTTTCTATATCCTTCTCTCTTCTCACTACTGTGATAAATGACCTACAAGAAGCAACTTAAGGGGGAAGGGTTCATTTTGGCTCACACTTTCATGGCTATTACCCATCACCACATTAAGATACAATTGGTGACACTCTTTTCACAACACAGAGCAGAGGGAGGACACACATACAAGGTGTAGACACCTAAACTCTGCCCTCGGTACCACTGGTCATTCATCTGGGTTTTACTTCAATGTCTGCTCTTATATGAGGGCCAAGTGTTGAAACACAGGAGCCTAAGGGAACATTTTTTTATTCAAATAACATTATACCCCTCACTCCTCTTAGGTCATGGTCATCTCATAAAGCCAACTGTATCTCCCCATCCCTGATGGTCTGGGGCAGGGATGGGCTGTGATACTTGCACTGGTCCAGGCCCAAGTTTTTTTTTTTTAATTAGGTATTTTCCTCATTTACATTTTCAATGCTATCCCAAAGGTCCCCCATACTCACCCCCCCCAATCCCCTACCCACCCACTCCCCCTTTTTGGCCCTGGCGTTCCCCTGTACTGGGGCATATAAAGTTTGCAAGTCCAATGGGCCTCTCTTTCCAGTGATGGCCGACTAGGCCATCTTTTGATACATATGCAGCTAAAGACAAGAGCTCCCGGGTACTGGTTAGTTCATATTGTTGTTCCACCTATAGGGTTGCGGCTCCCTTTAGCTCCTTGGGTAATTTCTCTAGCTCCTCCATTGGGGGCCGTGTGACCCATCCAATAGCTGACTGTGATCATCCACTTCTGTGTTTGCTAGGCACCGGCATAGTCTCACAAGAGATTGCTATATCTGGGTCCTTTCAACAAAATCTTGCTAGTGTATGCAATGGTGTCAGCATTTGGAAGCTGATTATGGGATGGATCCTTGCATATGGCAATCACTAGATGGTCCATCCTTTCGTCACAGCTCCAAATTTTGTCTCTGTAACTCCTTCCATGGATGTTTTCTTCCCATTTCTAAGAAAGGGTAAAGTGTCCACACTTTGGTCTTCGTTCTTCTTGGATTTCATGCGTTTGGCAAGTTGTATCTTATATCTTGGGTATCCTAAGTTTCTGGGCTAATATCCACTTATCAGTGAGTACATATTGTGCGAGTTCCTTTGTGATTGGGTTACTTCACTCAGGATGATACCCTCCAGGTCCATCCATTTGCCTAGGAATTTCATAAATTCATTTTTTTAATAGCTGAGTAGTATTCCATTGTGTAAATGTACCACATTTTCTGTATCCATTCCTCTGTTGAGGGGCATCTGGGTTCTTTCCAGCTTCTGGCTATTATAAACAAGGCTGCTATGAACATAGTGGAGCATGTGTTCTTCTTACCGGTTGGGACATCTTCTGGATATATGCCCAGGAGAGGTACGGGATCCTCCGGTAGTACTATGTCCAATTTTCTGTGGAACCGCCAGACTGATTTCCAGAGTGGTTGTACAAGCTTGCAATCCCACCAACAATGGAGGTGTGTTCCCCTTTCTCCACATTCTCGCCAGCATCTGCTGTCACCTGAGTTTTTGATCTTAGCCATTCTGACTGGAGTGAAGTGGAATCTCAGTGTTGTTTTGATTTGCATTTCCCTGATGATTAAGGATGTTGAACATTTTTTCAGGTGCTTCTCTGCCATTCAGTATTCCTCAGGTGAGAATTCTTTGTTCAGCTCTGAGCCCCATTTTTTAATGGGCTTATTTGATTTTCTGGAGTCCACCTTCTTGAGTTCTTTATATATATTGGATATTAGTCCCCTATCCGATTTGGGATAGGTAAAGATCCTTTCCCAATCTGTTGGTGGCCTTTTTGTCTTATTGACTGTGTCTTTTGCTTTGCAGAAGCTTTGCAATTTTATGAGGTCCCATTTATCGATTCTTGATCTTACAGCACAAGCCATTGCTGTTCTATTCAGGATTTTTCCCCTGTACCCATATCTTCGAGGCTTTTCCCTACTTTCTCCTCTATAAGTTTCAGTGTCTCTGGTTTTATGTGGAGATCCTTAATCCACTTAGATTTGACCTTAGTACAAGGAGATAATAATGGATCAATTCGCATTCTTCTACATGATAACCACCAGTTGTGCCAGCACCATTTGTTGAAAATGCTGTCTTTTTTCCACTGGATGGTTTTAGCTCCCTTGTCAAAGATCAAGTGACCATAGGTGTGTGGATTCATCTCTGGGTCTTCAATTCTGTTCCATTGGTCTACTTGTCTGTCACTATACCAGTACCATGCAGTTTTTGTCACAATTGCTCTTTAGTAAAGCTTTAGGTCAGGCATGGTGATTCCACCAGAGGTTCTTTTATCTTTGAGAAGAGTTTTTGCTATCCTCGGTTTTTTATTATTCCAGATGAAACTGCCGATTGCCCTTTCTAATTTGTTGAAGAATTGAGTTGGAATTTTGATGGGGATTGCATTGAATCTGTAGATTGCTTTCGACAGGATAGCCATTTTTACAATGTTGATCCTGCCAATCCATGAGCATGGGAGATCTTTCCATCTTCTGAGATCTTCTTTAATTTCTTTCTTCAGAGACTTGAAGTTCTTATCATATAGATCTTTCACTTCCTTAGTTAGAGTCATGCTAAGGTATTTTATATTATTTGTGACTATTGAGAAGGGTGTTGTTTCCCTAATTTCTTCCTCAGCCTGTTTATCCTTTGTGTACAGAAAGGCCATTGACTTGTTTGAGTTAATTTTATATCCAGCTACTTCACTGAAGCTGTTTATCAGGCTTAGGAGTTCTCTGGTGGAATTTTTAGGGTCACTTATATATACTATCATATCATCTGCAAAAAGTGATATTTTGACTTCTTCCTTTCCAATTTGTATCCCCTTGATCTCCTTTTGTTGTCTAATTGCTCTGGCTAGGACTTCAAGTACAATGTTGAATAGGTAGGGCGAGAGTGGACAGCCTTGTCTAGTCCCTGATTTTAGTGGGATTGCTTCCAGCTTCTCACCATTTACTTTGATGTTGGCTATTGGTTTGCTGTAGATTGCTTTTATCATGTTTAGGTCTGGGCCTTGAATTCATGATATTTCCAAGACTTTTATCATGAATGGATGTTGGATTTTGTCAAATGCTTTCTCAGCATCTAACGAGATGATCATGTGGTTTTTGTCTTTGAGTTTGTTTATAGACTGGATTACATTGATGGATTTCCGTATATTGAACCATCCCTGCATCCCTGGGATGAAACCTACTTGGTCAGGATGGATGATTGTTTTGATGTGTTCTTGGATTCGGTTAGCAAGAACTTTATTGAGGATTTTTGCATCAATATTCATAAGGGAAATTGGTCTGATGTTCTCTATCTTTGTTGGGTCTTTTTGTGGTTTAGGTATCAGAGTAATTGTGGCTTCATAGAATGATTTGGGTAGAGTACCTTCCGTTTCTATTTTGTTGAATAGTTTGTGAAGAACTGGAATTAGGTCTTCTTTGAAGGTCTGATAGAACTCTGCTCTAAACCCGTCTAGTCCTGGGCTTTTTTTGGCTGGGAGACTATTAATGACTGCTTCTATTTCTTTAGGGGATATAGGACTGTTGAGATCATTAACCTGATCTTGATTTAGCTTTGGTACCTGGTATCTGTCTAGAAACTTGTCCATTTCATCCAGGTTTTCCAGTTTTGTTGAGTATAGCCTTTTGTAGAAGGATCTGATGGTGTTTTGGATTTCTTCAGGATCTGTTGTTATGTCTCCCTTTTCATTTCTGATTTTGTTAATTAGGATGCTTTCCCTGTTCCCTCTAGTGAGTCTGGCCAAGGGTTTATCTATCTTGTTGATTTTCTCAAAGAACCAGCTCCTTGATTGTTTGATTCTTTGAATAGTTCTTCTTGTTTCCACTTGGTTGATTTCACCCCTGAGTTTGATTATTTCCTTCCTTCTACTCCTCTTGGGTGAATTTGCTTCCTTTTCTTCTAGACCTTTTAGGTGTGTTGTCAAGCTGCTAATGTGTGCTCTCTCTAGTTTCTTTTTGGAGGCACTCAGAGCTATGAGTTTTCCTCTTAGGAATGCTTTCATTGTGTCCCATAAGTTTGGGAATGTTGTGGCTTCATTTTCATCAAACTCCAAAAAGTCCTTAATTTCTTTCTTTATTTCTTCCTTGACCAAGGTATCATTAAGAAGAGTGTTGTTCAGTTTCCACGTGAATGTTGGCTTTCTATTATTTATTTTGTTATTGTAGATCAGCCTTAGTCCATGGTGATCTGATAGGATGCATGGGACAATTTCAATATTTTTGTATATGTTGAGGCTTGGTTTGTGACCAATTATGTGGTCAATTTTAGAGAAGGTACCATGAGGTGCTGAGAAGAAGGTATATCCTTTTGTTTTAGGATAAAATGTTCTGTAGATATCTGTTAAGTCCATTTGTTTCATCACTTCTGTTAGTTTCACTGTGTCCCTGTTTAGTTTCTGCTTCCATGATCTGTCCATTGGTGAAAGTGGTGTGTTGAAGTCTCCCACTATTATTGTGTGAGGTGCAATGTGTGCTTTGAGCTTTACTAAAGTTTCTTTAATGAATGTGGCTGCCCTTGTATTTGGAGCATAGATATTCAGAATTGAGAATTCCTCTTGGAGGATTTTACCTTTGATGAGTATGAAGTGCCCCTCCTTGTCTTTTTTGATTATTTTGGGTTGGAAGTCGATTTTGTTAGATATTAGAATGGCTACTCCAGCTTGTTTCTTCATACCATTTGCTTGGAAAATTGTTTTCCAGCCTTTCATTCTGAGGTAGTGTCTATCTTTTTCTCTGAGATGAGTTTCCTGTAAGCAGCAAAATGTTGGGTCTTGTTTGTGTAGCCAGTTTGTTAGTCTATGTCTTTTTATTGGGGAGTTGCGTCCATTGATATTAAGAGATATTAAGGAAAAGTAATTGTTGCTTCCTGTTATTTTTGTTGTTGAAGTTGGCATTCTGTTCTTGTGGCTGTCTTCTTTTAGTTTTGTTGAGGGATTATCTTCTTGTTTTTTCTATGGCATGGTTCTCGTCCTTGTATTGGTTTTTTTCTGTTATTATCCTTTGAAGGGCTGGATTCGTGGAGAGATAATGGGTGAATTTAGTTTTGTCGTGGAATACTTTGGTTTCTCCATCTATGGTAATTGAGAGTTTGGCTGGGTATAGTAGCCTGGGCTGGAATTTGTGTTCTCTTAGTGTCTGTATAACATCTGTCCGGGCTCTTCTGGCTTTCATAGTCTCTGGTGAAAAATCTGGTGTAATTCTGATAGGCTTGCCTTTATATGTTACTTGACCTTTTCCCCTTACTGCTTTTAGTATTCTATCTTTATTTAGTGCATTTGATGTTCTGATTATTATGTGTCGGGAGGAATTTCTTTTCTGGTCCAGTCTATTTGGAGTTCTGTAGGCTTCTTGTATGTTCATGGGCATCTCTTTCTTTAGATTTGGGAAGTTTTCTTCAATAATTTTGTTGAAGATGTTTGCTGGTCCTTTGAGTTGAAAATCTTCATTCTCATCCACTCCTATTATCTGTAGGTTTGGTCTTCTCATTGTGTCCTGGATTTCTTGGATGTTTTGAGTTAGGATCTTTTTGCATTTTCCATTTTCTTTGATTGTTGTGCCGATGTTCTCTATGGAATTTTCTGCATCTGAGATTCTCTCTTCCATCTCTTGTATTCTGTTGCTGATGCTGGCATCTATGGTTCCAGATTTCTTTCCTAGGGTTTCTATCTCCAGCGTTGCCTCACTTTGGGTTTTCTTTATTGTGTCTACTTCCCTTTTTATGTCTAGTATGGTTTTGTTCATTTCCATCACCTGTTTGGATGTGTTTTCCTGTTTTTCTAAGGACTTCTACCTGTTTGGTTGTGTTTTCCTGCTTTTCTTTAAGGACTTGTAACTCTTTAGCAGTGTTCTCCTGTATTTCTTTAAGTGAGTTATTAAATTCCTTCTTTTTGTCCTCTACCATCATCGTGAGATATGCTTTTAAATCCAGGTCTACCTTTTCAGATGTGTTAGGGTGCCCTGGACTGGGCGAAGTGGGCGTTCTGGGTTCTGATGATGGTGAGTGGTCCTGGTTTCTGTTAGTAGGATTCTTACGTTTACCTTTTGCCATCTGGCAATCTCTGGAGTTAGTTGTTATAATTGTCTTTGTTTAGAGATTGTTCCTCTGTTGCTTTTGTTACCCTCTATCAGCAGACGTGGGAGACTAGCTCTTTCCTCTGAGTTTCAGTGGTCAGAGCAGTCTCTGCAGGCAAGCTCTCCTCTTTCAGGGAAGGTGCACAGTTATCTGGTGTTTGGACCTCCTCCTGGCTGAAGATGAAGGCCCAAAACAGGATCTTTCCCAGAAGCTGTGTTGCTTTGGCCAGGAAGGTGGCCGGTTGTCTGGAGCCGAAGATGGTGCCGCCTCAGAAGCTCTGTGGCTTTCGCCTGTCCCAGAAACTGCTGGCCTCTGTATTCCACACCCTCACCCGTGCAGCCTGCCCTCTGCGGAGTCCCGGAACCAAGGTGGCTCCCGCCGGAGCCTGAGGCAGAAACCTCTCGGGCCGGGCGGACCCCTGTGCTCTCACCAGGCAGGCCCAAGTTTTCAATCCAGCTTGCTACGTTGCAGGAAATATTAAAAAAAAAAAACAATGGCATGTTCCCGAACTTCACCCTGCACACTCTCAGCTCCGGTGGTCTTGCCTGCCTGTTCGTGTCTCGAAGAGACTCTCTGGCCTGGAGCTCCTGAAACATCTCCACCCAGCTTTCTAAGTTCCCTCTGGCGGGTCACTACCACGCTAGCCCCATGCTTCAAAACCCCCACGACCACGACCTTTGTGGCGCACCTCAAGCAAACCCACCCTTTGCCACCGTATCTTTCTCTCTTGAACCCAGACAAGTCGCAGCATGGAGGAAAACGCAACACAACCTTAGTTCAGAAACAATGATAACTCAATCACCAAGCACAACAACTAAAATCCTAACTTGTAAGCTTTATTAAATCTAAACCTGCTGGATTGGCCATTGAATCTGGGAGACACTTGTAATTACATCTTGTCCTTATGCTATGCCTGTCCAAAAGCGCCTCTCTCCTGCTGCCTCTCTTGCCCCTCCAACCTGGAAGTCCCACCTACTCGCCCAGGGATTGCCTCCTTTATTCATTAGGAGATTGGTTCACAAGAGCAGCAGCAGGCCCATCTACAATGCTGCTAGGCCCACCACTGAACTAGATCCCTTAATTTTGACAGGCTGCAGGCTAGTACTGTGCCCCTTGCCTTTCCAGCAGCCTTGGCTGGATGAATCGCATCCACCCAAGCACACTTTATGTCATATACTCTGGGGGATAACTGTTCACACCTAGGTCAAGCTCTGTCGTTTCATTTGTATTATTTTGTTCCTTTTCTGAGCTGTTGCTTGGGCTTTAAAGTCTTCTTCAAGCTCACTGGAACATTACTGGGCATCTTGCTCTTTCCCTAGGAACTGTACTGACTCAGCCTTGCCACATTAGCTTTGTAGGTCGTACCCAGAGACTCCCCCCCCCCTTTTCTTTCAAAAATTAGATTTTTTTGTTTGTTTTTCGAGACAGGGTTTCTTTGTAAAGCCCTGGCTGTCCTGGAACTCCTTTTGTAGACCAGGTTGGCCTCGAACTCAGAAATCTGCCTGCCTCTGCCTCCCAAGTGCTGGGATTAAAGGCATGCTCCACAACGCCCGGCAGATATTTTCTTTACTTACATTTCAAATGTTATTCCCTTTCTTGTTTTCCCCTCCGAAAACCCCCATTCCATTCCCCTCCCCGCTCACCAACCCACCCACTCCCGCTTCCCTGTCCTTACTACCACATATATTCTGTGTCTATTATAAGACTGACCAGCGCAGATGCCAAGAAGTGCTTGCTTACTGGAGCCTAGTATAGCTGTCCCTAGAGAGGCTCTGCCAGAGCCTTACTGATACAGATTTGGATGCTTGTAGGTATCTATTGGACTGAGAATGGGGACCCCAATGGAGGAGTTAGGGGGAGGACTGAAGGAGTCAAAGGGGTTTGTAACCACACAGGAAGAACATTATCAACCAATCAGATCCCCCCAGAGTTCCCAGGGACTAAACCACCAACCAAAGAGAACATATGTAGCAGAGGATTGCCTTACATGGCATCAATGGGAGGGGAGGTCCTTGGTTCTGTGGAGGCTCAATGACCCAGCATAGGGAAATGCTAGGGTGGTGAGGTGGGAGTGGGTGGATCAGGGAGTACCCTCATAGAAGCAGGAGCCACGGGGAATGGGATAGGGGATTTGTGGAGGGGAAACCAGGAAGGGGGTAAACATTTGAAATGTAAAAAAATAAAATAACCAATAAAAAATATAAAAAGATTGGCCAGCACTTCTACCTCAAAAAGGTCTTGTCTAAGCTTCAGAAAAAAACACTAGAACCCCATACCTTCCCTAAGGTCCCTGCTGGATCAATCTTTTAACTCTCTACTATCACAGCTCCATTAGGTCCAGCAGACAGACTCTGGAGGGATCTGATCTCAGGCCTAAGTCTCTAAGATAGGAGTATCCTTCCTCTACTGTCTTCCAGTTTCTAATCGTCACTGGGACCTCAGCTGGTGATAACCAAGTGTCCTTAATGGCAATGTCTCCTGGAACTGGCCCAACTAAGTGGTTACATTACTGTTTCTGCACCTCCCCAGCCCACACATGGATCTATCCCCAAAACCCAGTTTCATGAAACCATGTCGTGACCAGTCAGTCCCTTTATTAGGTCTTTACCAGTGGTTAAGAGCACTTGCTGTTCTTGTCTACAACCCAGAGTTCAGTTCCCATGGCTCACTTGGTTTACCAGGCAAGCATGTAGTGCATATACATCCAGGCAGGCAAAAAACTCATACAATAAAAGCAATAAATGAAAGTCTTTAATAGTTCAAGTACTTGACAGAACACTCCTCATCATGGGCTCTTAGGTGTCCCTAAATGCATGGTGAATGGCCTTGTCCTTTCTCTTTGGCTGTATCTTGAGATTTAAGTCTTTTTGTAACAAGCACTTAAAATTTGCTTTTCCTTAAAGGCATTTATTTCTACCTGGTATATTTTGGTCCACAGGACTCCATCCAGATGTTTGTGCATGCTCAGAAGAATTGTGTCAAAAGAACAACATCACTAACCATCAATTCTGTTTCTCTACAGCCCTTTCTGTACCAAAAATCATCTTACAAAGGATTCTGTGGAGAGCAGATGAATAGACTGTATGTGTGTAATGAAAGGGGATTCAGTAGGAGAGCTTACACAGTGGGGCTGGTTAGTCCAAATGATGGCTTTTCGTATGATGGACTGACCAGTAGCTCTTCAGTCTATGAAACTGGATGCCTGAGCCATCTCATTCTGGCAGTAAAGACCTGGAAAATTCTTAAGAGTTGCTGCCATTGTGAGCATGCTGGAAGGCCAAAGGATGTATATGGAGGACTATGACAGCAGCACATTCACAGCAATAGGCACACTCAATGGTAAGAAGAAAACACTTCTAAGCAGTGGAGTTTTCTCTCAAGGTATCTTTATATTCTAGCCCCAAAGCCCAAGGTGTCACCATATTAGTTCTTGATGGTGGCCTTGATCGATGCTATGATGGGAAGTCAACTTGCCCCACGAGGGACTGAGACACTAAATGGTGCCTATACTGATCAGTGAGGAATGTAAATAAGCTCTCACCTGTGTCGACACTGCCACAGGCCTCTCATAAGCATTTCCATGCATAAAGGCCCTACCCAACTCAGTGTCATGCATAGGTGCCAACAGATGAAATAAGGAGAGCCATTAACACTGACACACAGAACCAGTCCAATGATAGCCAGGTGCAATCACACATCCACCTAACTTACAAATCCACTGAGGCTAGATTTGTTTTTTAAAGTCAGTTATTAATAGCTAAACTGTTTAAGTAATGAAGGCATTCTGGCAGGGCAGTGGTGGTACATGCTTTTAATTCCAGCACTTGGGAGGCAGAGGCAGGAAGATTTCTGAGTTCGAGGCCAGCCTGGTCTACAGAGTGAGTTTCAGGATAGCCAGGGCTATACAGAGAAACCCTGTCTTGAAAAAAATCAAACCCAACCAACCAACCAACCAAGGAAGGCATTCTGTATGAGGGCACTCCTAGTGACTGCTAAATAACATTCCAGTGCCAGGGATGGGATACCTGCTTTAATTTATTGGCCAAGAAGGCCCCTGAGGTTACCACAAACCATAAAGGTTACTGTCACTGCTCCTGGTTTCATGCCAAAGCTTAGATGGTAAGACCTTGGTGCCTAAGAGACCACAGCCGCTGGTGAAGCTGTGCCATGCACTCCGGTCAAGTCTGCTTGACAGGCTGAAAAGTCTGGAAGCACTCACGAGGAAGAGTTTCATGGAAACTCACCTCCTGGAGCTTTGGAGTTCTCATTTACCCATACTCATACACTATTCCCGAGTTAGTCTGGTATATGAAACTACAAGCTCTCTTTTAATATTTTATTATAAATGCCTTTTAAGATTAAATCCTGTTATAGTTAAGTCTCCCCAGTGTTCCAAGGTCCCAGAAGCAGATGAGCTTGGAATCCGGCAGGAATGCAATAAGGAAGTTACCTATTCAGTAACTAATTAAGCATTACATAAGACAGAGCCAGTAGCTCAGAGCTGGTCTCCAAAATATTTACTAAGGACAGTAGCAAATCTCACCCAAACAAGGGAATACTATAATAGAGCCAGGGAATCCCACTGAGACAGAAATCTTCAGTATAGGCTGCATTGCATATTAAAAGCAAGTTGGTGAATTCTCCTGACAAATGGAGATTCTCCAGATACTTAAAAGTTACACTCATATAAGAATTTAGCAAGGCCTAGGAAATAGGGGGGTTGTGATATTGCATTATTCATGAGGTCTGCCAAGAGCAGAACCCCCTGGTGCTAGCCTTCACAAGGATCAAAGGTATAGCACTAGAGTATGAAATCCTTACCTGACACTGAGCTGACCTTAGGCAGGACTGCTTTGACTTTACTGTAAACATCTACCTGGTTCCTGTAAGTCCCTTTGAAGTCATTCCTTTGTTTTGTATCAGGTAACTTCAATGTACTTTGCCTGCTGTGACTTCCTACCCCTTGTATTTTCTGTACTATATAAGACTGGTGTTCACTTTGTGACAATACACTCAGATTCTACACAATCTCACGTGTTGGTCTGTCTGTCACCTGCTGACGCCTTGCCCGCCTGCCCCAGAGACCCGTTCAACGCAGACAAAGGGACCCAGAGGGTCTGCGGCAAAGCTGCTAAGTGAGGGTTGTGGTAGAGGATCTCAATACTTAGTCATAGCTGGTCGTTTATACCACCCCAAGATTCAAAAACATTATAAAATTTAACAGTAAGATGGACTGCTAGTGATTTCCTTTGAATTGAGATGGGGAGGCTGGAGACCTGGGAAGTAAACAACTACCAAACTGCAGAAAACTAAGCCTAAAAAGATTTACAAGGCCTTTCTCCAAGGTTACAAAAGCAGTAAACAGTTGCTGAGCAAAGAGACTTTCCTGTCAGATGAGCTGCCTGCAAGCTTTGCAGAGATCTCCAGGGTGATAACTCAGGCTGGAGTAGCATTTTGAAGATACAGTTGTATGTAAGCTGTCCATGGTCCTAGAAGTAACCCTAATACAACCACTGGTTT
Source organism: Mus musculus (assembly GCF_000001635.26). Classification (NCBI taxonomy): domain Eukaryota; kingdom Metazoa; phylum Chordata; class Mammalia; order Rodentia; family Muridae; genus Mus; species Mus musculus. The sequence goes on along the minus strand of NC_000074.6, from coordinate 69,664,186 downwards.
GCCTAACTGGACTGAATCATTTTCTGGGGCATGTAGACATTTGCCTGTGAGTTCTCTCATGTCTTTGAAGATGACTGTTACGACTGAAGGCTTTGCCGCATTGTTTACATCCATAGGGTTTTTCTCCAGTATGGGTTGTTTCATGTCTCTGAAGGTGACCATGACATATGAAGGCTTTACCACATTCTTTACATACAAAGGGTCTGTCTCCAGTATGAATTTTTTCATGTAATTGTAGGTTACTGTAACACCCAAAAGCTTTACCACATTCTGTACAAACAAAAGGTCTGTCTCCGGTATGAATTTTTTCATGTAACTCAAGATTACTGTAACATTCAAAAGATCTGCCACACTGTTTGCATATAAAGGGTCTGTCTTCAGTATGGGTTTGTTCATGTCTCTGACGATGGCTGTTAAGTCTAAAAGCTCTACCACACTGTTTACACACATAGGGTTTTTCCCCTGTATGAATTTTTTCATGGACTTGAAGATCACTATGTCGTCTAAAGGCTTTACCACAGTGTTTACATTCATGACGTTTTTCTCCAGTATGAATTTTTTCATGTACCTGCAAGGCACCAGGAAATATAAATGCTTTCCCACATCGTTTACATTCATAGGGTTTTTCACCAGTGTGGATTCTTTCATGTAAATGAAGATAACTGTGGTATCGAAAGGCTTTCCCGCACTGTTTGCACTTGTACGGTTTTTTCTCAGTATGGATTCTTTCATGTCTTCGAAGTGAACTGTAAGAGCTCAGAGCTTTCCCACATTGGTTACACTCATAACCTTTTCCTACAGCCTGCGCTCCTCCATGTGTGCATAGTGAACTAATATCCACAGAGGTCTTTCCATATTCCTTGTATTGATAGGGATTGTTTTCACTCTGAGTCTCCTGGTGTATTTCCAATGTACCTGGAAAGCCAAAGTACTTTAAGCATACTTCACATTCACATGGCCCATTCACAACGTGAGTTCTCATGTACCGCTGAAAGGTTCTCAGAGAATCAGAGTTATACTGCTTGGTCACATATTTCTCCTGCTCGTGTGCGGTACACTGAGAGTGAGGTGTGGTATGCCTAGAGGATGAGTAGCTTGGGGAAGCCTTTCCCCACATACTGTGATCCCATGGGGTTAACCCAGTGGAACATCTCATGTTCATACTGAGATTTGGTTTCCAAGGCAAATTTTCTCCACCTTGATCATCACCTTCATTCTCACAGAAGGTCTGAAACATGTAACTTCTGTAAAGGAAACATAAATCATAACAAAAAAAATGAGCAATTTAGTAATAGTTGTTTTACTACTGACTTTTTATTAGGTCTAGGTTACACAGAGTTCTAAAACTCAGACCAAGTTTATATCTTTTGCAAGATTGGAGTGGTCATAAGCTAAATGGACTGATGTCCTATATGCTGACTCTCATAGAGCTTGTATCAAAAAAGTGATATTCATCAGTTCAAGTGTCTAGAATATTCCCAAGTGAAATGCTCTGGTAACACTCATCAGCATGCTTACATTTTAGCACCAATTCCTGTTGCTTTGGTAAAAGATGTTCTAGTGAAAAAATTCACACAGTGCTTATTGGCTTAGTTTGGTTCTTTGTAAAATCTCACAGCACATCAAAATTCCTATAAAGACTTCTGTCATGGTTACCACTGAAGAGCAACAGAATTCTTCACACCCTGTGAGCATGTGCATGGGATGGAGGAAGCCCTGAGTGAGGAAGTCCTGAGGAGATGTGTGTTTTGACAAGGCATGACTTGTTGAGGGTTCTAAGACTAACTGGCCCATGGTAAATTGGTGAAGCCATTACTCACCACACACACTTAAGAGGGATTGGCAAAGCTTTCTTTAGGAGTCTGAGACCAAGTGTGTATGTGCAAAACTGACTGATGTGTATAAAGACTAGCAGCTGTAGCTTCCTCCTCCCAGATAGTTACAGCCTGAGATTGTCCACCCACTGAGCTCTCCTACCCAGACTAGCTAACCTCTCTCTGTGCTAGAACTAACAGACACCAAGGTTCCAGGTTGAAGCAGCAGTACTGGTAGTAGCTGCTAGAGAACATTACCTGATCACAGTTTCATTGAATGTGTGTCTGTTCTTTCTTCGCTCCCTCACCACCCCTAGCCAGGGTTCCTGAACCCAAGCTACAAGGAGTTGGCAGCCATGAACAACAAAGTGATAAAAGACAAGAGCAAGCTGAGGTAGAGCTGGTGCCAAATACACCAAGCTCATGTGGGACACTATCAGGAGAGGTAGGGATTTGTGTCCTATAAGCATCTCTTCATGGAACTGCTCAAGGTTTCCATGAATAAGAAAGTGCTCAGATTCATTATGAAGAGGATGGGTAGACCCATCCACACCATGCAAGACAAAGCTGGAAAAATTGAGCAACATATTAGCAGCCAGGAGGAAAGCTGGAGCAAACAAAGCCTGTCCCTTCTCAATAAATGTTTATATGTTTAAAAAGATCCTTCAAGCCCTTCTAGCCTGCACCTTCCACTGGGGCAGATCATCAGCTTGTCTGCCCCTCTGAAGACCCTACAGTCTAAAGGTTTTCCAGGAGATCTGCTGCACCCTAGGCAACAGGCAAAGAACCCTCCCAAATAACTGCAGCAGCTGGGAGCCCCATGAGGAGTCCAGTGGACTTGGGACCCATCCTCTTTGCTCAAACTCCACCTGTTTTCCAGCCTGTGTCTACTGCTGGGGCAGATATCAGTTTGTCTGACCTTTTGAAGGCCCCACAGTCTGAAGGTCTCCCAGGTGATCTGCTGCACCCAGGGCAATGGACCCCACAGTATGAAAGCCTCTCAGGAGATCTGCTACAGCCAGGGCCACAGGTCTCCCAGGAGACCTGCAGCAACCCAGAGACCCAGGAGGCAGGTTCTAGACAGAGATACCCAGGCCAGTTAACACCAGAGATAGCCAGATGATGAGAGGCAAGTGCAAGACCATAAGTAACAGAAGCCAATATACTTTGATACCATCAGAACCCAGTTCTCCTACCACAGCAAGCCCTGGATACACCAACAAACCTGAAAACCAGGATGCTGACCTAAAATCCTTTCTCATGAAGATCATAGAGTCCTTTAAGAAGGATATAAATAACTTAATGAAAGAAAGACAGGAAAACAAAGGTAAACAGGTAGAAGTCCTTAAAGAGGAAACAAATAAATCCCTTAAAGAAATACAGAAAAACACAATTAAACAGGTGTAGGAATTGAACAAAGCAGTCCAAGACCTAAAAATGGAAGTAAAACAATAAAGAAATCACAAATGGAGGCAAACCTAGAGATGGAAAACCTAGGAAAGAGGTCAGGAGCTATAGATGCAAGCATCAACAACAGAATACAGTAGACAGAAGAATCTCAAGCATAGAAGATACCTTAGAAGATATTGACACAATGGTCAAAGAAAATACAAAACATAAAAACTCATAACCCAAAACATCCAGGAAATCCAGGACTCAATGAAAGGACAAAACCTAAGAATAATAGGAATAGAAGAGCTCCAAGATTCCCAGCTCAAGGACCTGAAAAAGTCTTAAACAAAATCATAGAAGAAAATGGCCCCAACCTCAAGAAAGAGATGGCCATAAATGTACAAGAAGCCTATAGAACACCAAACAGATTAGACTGGAAAAGAAAATCCTTTCATCACATAATAAGCAGAATAATGCACAGAACAAAGAAAGAATATTAAAAGCTGTAAGGGAAAAAGGCCAAGTAACATATGAAGGCATACCTATCAGAATTAAACCAGATTTCTCAACAAAGACCTTAAAACCCAGAAGAGCCTGGACAGAGGTTATGCAGATCCTAAGGGAACACAAATGCCAGCCCAGGCTACTATACCCTGCAAAGCTCTCAATCAACATAGACTGAGAAACCAAATATCCCATGACAAAACCAAATTTAAACAATATCTATCTACCAATCCAGCCCTACAGAGGATTATAGAAGGTAAACTCCAAAACAAGAAGGGTCCCTACAAACAAACAAACAAACAAACAAACAAACAAACAAACAAAAAACCCCAAGAAATAATGCCACCTACAACAACAAACATAACAGGAACTAACAATCATCTGCCTTTAATATCTCTCAACATCAATGGACTCAATTCCACAATAAAAAGACATAAGCTAACAGACTGGATACGCAAGCACATACAAGAAACACACCTCAATGACAAAGACAGACACTACCTCAGAGTAAAAGGCTAGAAAAAAGACTTCTGAGCAAATGGTCCCAAGAAACAAGTGGGAGTTGCCATCCTATTACCCAATAAAATAGACTTTGAACCAAAAGTTATCAAGTGAGAGGGGAACGACTTGAGGTCCCAGGAAGTAGGGAGGTGGGGTAGGGTGAGGGTGGGGTGGGGACATCCTCTTGAAGATGGGGCTGAGGGTGGTGGTAGTGGGGGAGAAATGGGATGAGGAACTGTGGGAGATTGGACTAGGAGGGGTTAATGACTGGACTGTTAAAAAAAAGTAATTAAAAAAAATCCTTCAAAAGCTTGTTGATTCTATCTCTGCATGTATATTACCTCAGATTTCTCCCAGGATTTATACAATGGTCTTCCAAGTTCTGGTCTTCCCATTTGTATCCTAAAAGGAGTCCCAAAAAATTCAGGATAAATTAGAAATTCTTAAAAATTTGTTTCTTGAGTTGGTTTACATCAAAACCCTGTTTGATTAATATAACATAATCTGCCCCAATTCTGGAAGAGCACTGATACCAATAGACACTTGCTCCCTAATTTACAGAGTGAAGGTAGGATGATATCATTACCTATCGTAGCGAGGCTCCTGCAGGTCTCCAGCATCACATCTCTGTACAGACTCTTCTGGGAAGAATCCAGCAAAGCCCACTCGTCCTGGGTGAAGTGCACAGCCACGTCCTCAAAGCTCACTGAGGCCTAAACATTGCACATACTTGATTGACAACAGGTTCATCCCACTGTGTGGACACACACATGTCCTCTAGCACACAGAAGTCGTCATGCAAGCAAGCACTGAGGGATGCGGAAGGGCGGCACTGTAGCAGCACTCTCTCATTACTGGGTTCAGGGCATAGGGTGTGCTGCAGCTCTGCCCCAGTCCTCTGTGTACAGTGATTTCTACTTCCTGTCTCACGGTCTTCCCCCTGGGATCCTGAACAGTGTTAACAGAGCTGACATCTCTCTGACCTCCTTAAGTACAACACAGACACACATAAATAAATAATAAACTAAGCACAAGCTTTACAATGGAACAATAAGCAAATATATGTGTGCATTATGTGTGTGTGTTTGTGTGTGTGTAGATGAAAACTACTGGTATAAAAATAGCCACTTCCTTGATAATGATGAAACAGTGAAAAATCAAGTGCTTGACACATCAACAGGAACCAACCACTGAGGTAATGAACCAGACAAACAGAAGAAATTATGGATGAAAGGAGTCTAGGCTGAGCGTGGTGGCAAACATCTTTAATCCTTGCACTAGGAAGGCAGAAGCAGGCAGATCTCTGCAAATCTGAGACCAGCGTGTTCTACATGGCTAATTCCAGGCCAGCCAGAGCTACACAGTGAGAGACTGTCTCAAATAAACAACTGAGTCTACCCAAACACACCACTATTTCCTAGAATCAGAACTATAAGCTATTATATACATCAGATGTGGTGGAACACACTCTTAACTTCAGATATCAGGTTTCTGAGGGAAATCTCTAGTTCAAGTTTAGCTTGCATCTTGAAAATAAATAAAAACATCTGACTTGATTCCACAAAGGGAATGGCTCTTCCTTTCTTCCCTTCTTCTCTCCTCCTCGAAATCTTCTCTTTATTTTGGTCATTTGAGACAGGTTTCTCTGTGTCATCCTGGTTGTCATAGAACTAGCTCTGTAGACCAGGCTGTCCTTGAACTTAGAGATTTGCCTGCCTCTGTTTCCAGAGCACCAGGATTAATGGCATCCACCTGACTTGAGGGATGCTTCTTAACATTACCCCCTATGGCAAAATGATGAATCTTGGACTCCACAATACTTTGAAATGGTGATTTTGCTTAAAAAGAGTTGAGGATACATCACACCAAAACAGGGCCTAAGACAGTTATAATAGCACTATGCCTAACATGGGACCAACCAAGATGAGGAAGTGCACACTCCCTCAATGTCAAGGAGCAAAGCACACACACTCAATAACACTTCTATACACACATGATAAAATACTTGAAAATGTAGTTAAAATCCACTTAAGTTCTCACCCAAGAAGCATGAATCTAAATCCAACAGTAAATAAGAAAATTGTAGTTTTAACAAATGGTGGTGGCACAACTGGCAGTTACCATGTAGAGAAATGCGAATTGATCCATTCTTATCTCCTTGTACAAAGCTCAAGTCTAAGTGGATCAAGGAATTCCACATAAAACCAGAGACACTGAAACTTATAGAGGAGAAAGTGGGGAAAAGCCTCGAAGATATGGGCACATGGGGAAAATTCCTGAACAGAACAGCAATGGCTTGTGCTGTAAGATTGAGAATCGATAAATGGGACCTCATAAAATTGCAAAGCTTCTGTAAGGCAAAAGACACTGTCAATAAGATAAAAAGGCCACCAACAGATTGGGAAAGGATCTTTACCAATCCTAAATCAGACAGGGGACTAATATCCAATATATACAAAGAAGTCAAGAAGTTAGACTCCAGAAAATCAAATAATCCTATTAAAAAATGGGGTACAGAACTAAATAAAGAATTCTCAACTGAGGAATACCGAATGGCTGAGAAGCACCTGAAAAAATGTTCAACATCCTTAATCATCAGGGAAATAAAAATCAAAACAACTCTGAGATTCCACCTCACACCAGTCAGAATGGCTAAGATCAAAAACTCAAGTGACAGCAGATGCTGGCGAGGATGTGGAGAAAGAACACTCCTCCATTGCTGGTGGAATTGCAAGCTGGTACAACCACTCTGGAAATCAGTCTGCCAGTTCCTCAGAAAATTGGACATAGTACTACTGGAAGGTCCAACAATACCTCTCTTGGGCATATATCCAGAAGATGTTCCAACTTGTAATAAGGACACATGCTCCACTATGTTCATAGCAGCCTTATTTATAATAGCCAGAAGCTAGAAAGAACCCAGATGTCCCTCAACAGAGGAATGGATATAGAAAATGTGGTACATTTTCCCAATGGAGTGCTACTCAGCTATTAAAAACAATTTATGAATTCTTGTTTATTATAAACAAGAATTTATGAAATTCTTTTTTTGTTTGTTTTTGTTTTTTCGAGACAGGGTTTCTCTGTGTAGCCCTGGCTGTCCTGGAACTCAGGATCTGGAGGATATCATTCTGAGTGAGGTAACCCTATCACAAAAGAACTCACATGATATGCACTCACTGATAAGTGGATATTAGCCCAGAAACTTAGAATACCCAAGATAGGCCAAATTTGCAAAACACATGAAACTTAAGAAGAAGGAAGACCAAAGTGTGGATACTTTGTTCCTTCTTAGAAGGAACAAATACCCATAGAAGGAGTTACAGAGACAAAGTTTGGAGCTGAGAGGCAAGGAAAGACCATCCAGAGACTGCCTCACTTGGGGATCCATCCCATAAACAACCACCAAACCTAGACACTAGGCAGATGCCAACAAGAGCCTGCTGACAGGAGTCTGATACAGCTGTCTCCTGTGAGGCTCTGCCAGTGCCTAGCAAATACAGAAGTGGATGCTTACAGTCACCCATTGGACGGAGGACAAGGTCTCCAATGAAGGAGCCAGAGAAAGTACCCAGGGAGCTGAAGGGGTCTGAAGCCCCATAGGAGAAATATCAATATGAACTAACCAGTACCCCCAGAGCTCCTTGGAACTATACCACCAATCAAAGAAAACACATGGTGGAACTTGTGGCTCTAGCTATATATATAGCAGAGGATGGCCTAGTCTTTCATCAATGGGAGGAGAGACCCTTGGTCCTTTGAAGGCTCTACACCCCAGTATAGGGGAATGCCTAGGCCAGGAATGGGAGTGCATTGGGGAGCAGGGGGAGAGGGGAGCAGATAGGGGATTTTCAGAGGGGAAACTAGGAAAGGGGATAGTATTTGAAATGTAAATAAAAAAATAAAATAAAAAATACTACAAAAAAAGAAAGTTGTAGTTTTAAAACTGCAAAGCTTGCTTTAAAAAAAATCAGTTTTTTTTTTAAACCATTCCTTTCTGTGTGCATGTGTGGCTATGCATTGCCATGATGCATGTATGAGGTGAAGGGACAGGAGTTCAAAGAAATTCTGTGGTTCTCGATTCTCTCCTTCTACCAAGTGGCTTATAAGGATTAACCCCAGGTCTCTGGGCTTGGCAGCAAAAGATGCCACCCACAGAGAGATTCGGAGGAACCAAGAACCTAAGTATTTTGTTTTTTTCTTTCTTCCTTTTGAGATAGGTTCTCACTATGTAATCCTGACTTGCCTGAACTCACGACATAGACCTGGCTGACCTAGAACTTACAGAGATCCACCTGCTTCTGTCTCCAGAATACTGGGATGAAAGGTGACTCCCAACCAGCTCAGCAAGAATCTAAGTTCTAAAAGGAAAACCTTGT